>NC_060125.1:12312883-12624795 GCF_021461395.2 Schistocerca americana | reverse complement strand
AAAGGTCCAAGGGATACAGTAAACAGGAAATGAAACACAGGAACCTAAAACTGGTCTCACAGGGAAGGTTCAAAACATAGACAGTAAGAAGAGTCAGTCATCTTGTACTTAAGTCGGCATTGTGTCTTTTGTATTTAATTCCGATGCAAATTCTGTGTTTCATCGTCAATATGAAGGTCCAAGGTATACAGTATACCGAAAGTGAAGCATCGGAATCAAAAACTGGTCTCACAGGAAAGGTTCAAACCATAGACCGTAAGAAGAGTCAGTCTTCTTGTACTTAAGTCGGCATTGTGCCCTTTGTATTTAATTCCGATGCAATTTCTGTGTTTCATCGTCAATTAGATGGTCCAAGGGATACAGTAAACCCGACGTAAAGCATCGGAATCCAAAACTGGTCTCACAGGAAAGGTTCAAAACATAGACAGTAAGAAGAGTCGGTCTTCTTGTCTTTAAGTCGGCATTCTGGCTTTTGTATTTAATTCCGATGCAATTTCTGTGTTTCATCGTCAATAAGTAACTCTGCGGGATACAGTAAACCTGCAGTGAAGCATCGGAATCAAAACTAGTCTCACAAGAAAGGTTTAAAACGTAAACAGTAAAAGGAGTCAGTCTTCTTGAACTCAAGTCGGCACTGTGCTTATCGTAATTAATTCCGATGCAAATTTTGTGTTTCATCGTTAATACGTACGTCTGTGGGATACAGTAAACCTGATGAAAAGCATCGGAATCTAAAACTGGTCTCACAGGAAAGGTTCAAATCATAGACAGTAAGAAGAGTCAGACTTCTTGTACTTAAGACGGCATTATACGTTTTGTATTTAATTCCGATGCAATTTCTGTGTTTCATCGTCAATAAGAAGGTCCAAGGGATACAGTAACCCCGAAGGGAAGCATCGGAAACCAAAACTGGTCTCACAGGAATGGTTCACAACATAGACAGTAAGAAGAGTCTGTCGTCTTGCACTTAAGTCGGCTTTGTGCCTTTTGTATTTAATTCCGATGCTAATTCTGTGTTTCATCGTCAATATGAAGGTTCAAGGGATACAGTAAACCCGAAGTGAGGCATCGGAAACTAAACTGGTCTCACAGGAAAGGTTCACAACATAGCCTGAAGAAGATTCAGCCTTCTTGTACTTAAGACAGCATTGTGCCTTTTGTATTCAATTGCAATGCAATATGTGTGTTTCATCGTCAATTAGAAGGTCCAAGGGATACAGTAAACCTGAAGTGAAGCATCGGAATCTAAAACTTGTCTCACAGGAAAGGTTCAAATCATAGACAGTAAGAAGAGTCAGTCTTTTTGTACTTAAGTCGGCTTTGTGCCTTTTGTATTTAATTCCGATGCTAATTCTGTTTTTCATCGTCAATAAGACGGTCCAAGGGATACAGTAAACCCGAAGTGAAGCATCGGAAACTAAAACTGGTCTCACAGGAATGGTTCACAACGTAGACAGTTAGAAGAGTCAGTCTTCTTGTACTTAAGTCGCCATTGTACCTTTTGTATTTAATTCCGAGGTACTTTCTGTGTTTCATCGTCAATAGGAAGGTCCAAGGGATACAGTAAACCTGAAGTAAAGCATCGGAATCTAAAACTGGTCTCACAGGAAAGGTTCAAATCATAGAATGTAAGAAGAGTCATTCCTCTTGTACTTAAGTCAGCATTGTGCCATTTTTATTTATTTCCGATGCAATGTCTGTGTTTCATCGTCAATAAGAAGGTCCAAGGGATACAGTAAACCTGAAGTGAAGCATCGGACTCTAAAACTGGTCTCACAGTAAAGGTTCATAGCGTAGACAGCAAGAAGAGTCAGTCTTCTTGTACTGAAGTCGGTAGTGTGCCTTTTGTATTTAATTCCAATTCAATTTCTGTGTTTCATCGTCAACAATAAGGTCCAACTGGTACAGTATACCTGAAGTGAAGCATCGTAATCTAAAATTGGACTCACAGGAAAGGCTCAAAACATAGACAGTAAGAAGAGTCAATCTTTTTGGACTTAAATCGGCATTGTGCCTTTTGTATTCAATTCCGATGCGATTTCTGTGTTTCATCGTCAATAGGAAGGTCCAAGGGATACAGTAAACCTGAAGTAAAGCATCGGAATCTAAAACAGGTCTCACAGGAAAGGTTCAAATCATAGAATGTAAGAAGAGTCGTTCCTCTGTACTTAAGTCGGCATTGTGCCATTTTTATTTATTTCCGATGCAATGTCTGTGTTTCATCGTCAATAAGAAGGTCCAAGGGATACAGTAAACCTGAAGAGAAGCATCGTAAACTAAAACTGGTCTCACAGGAAAGGTTCAAATCATAGACAGTAAGAAGAGTCAGTCTTCTTGTTTATAAGTTGGCATTGTGCCTTTTGTATTTCATTCCGACGCAATTTCTGTGTTTCATCATCAATATGATGGTCCATGGGATACAGTAAACCTGAAATGAAGCATAAGAAACTGAAACTGGTCTCACAGGAAAGGTTCAAATCATAGAATGTAAGAATAGTCAGTCCTCTTGTACTTAAGTTGGCATTGTGCCTTTTGTATTAAATTCGGATGCAATTACTGTGTTTCATCGTCAATAAGAAGGACCAAAGGATACAGTAAACCTGAAATGAAGCATCGGAATCTAAAACTGGTCTCACAGGAAAGGTTCAAATCATAGATTGTAAGAAGAGTCAGTCCTCTTGTACTTAAGTCGGCATTGTGCCTTTTGCATTTAATTCCGAAGCAATTTCTGTGTTTCATCGTCAATAAGAAGGTCCAAGGGATACAGTAAACCTGAAGTAAAGCATCGGAATCTAAAATTGGTCTCACCCTAAAGGTTCAAAACATAGACAGTAAGAAGAGTCAGTCTTCATGTACTTAGGTCGGCATTGTGCCTTTTGTATTTAATTCCGATGCAATATCTGTGTTTCATCGTAAATAAGAAGGTCCAAGGGATACAGTAAACCTGAAATGAAGCATAGGAATCTGAAACTGGTCTCACAGGAAAGGTTAATATCCTAGACAGTAAGAAGAGTCAGACTTCTTGTACTTAAGTCCGCATTGTGCCTTTTGTATTTAATTCCGATGCAATTTCTGTGTTTCATCGTCAATTAGAAGGTCCAAGGGATACAGTAAACCTGATGAGAGCCATCGGAATCTAAAACTGGTCTCACAGGAAAGGTTCAAAACATAGACAGTAAGAAGAGTCAGTCTACTTGTACTTAAGTCAGCATTGAGCCTTTTGTATTTAATTCCGATCCCATTTCTGTGTTTCATCGTGAATAAGAAGGTCCAAGGGATACAGCAAACCTGATGTCAAGCACCGGAATCTAAAACTGGTCTCACAGGAAAGGTTAAAATCATAGACAGTAAGAAGAGTCAGTCTTCTTGTACTTAAGTCGGCATTGTGCCTTTTGTATTTAATTCCGATGTAATTTCTGTGTTTCGTCGTCAATAAGAAGGTCCAAGGGATACAGTAAATCTGAAGTGTAGCATCGGAATCAAAACTGGTCTCACAGGAAAGCTGTAAAACATAGACAGTAACAAGACTCAGACTTCTTGTACTTAAGTTGGCATTGTGCCCTTTGTATGTAATTCCGATGCAATTTCTGTGTTTCATCGTCAATAAGCAGGTCCAAAGGATACAGTAAACCTGAAGTGAAGCATTGGAATCTAAAACTGGTCTCAAAGGAAAGGTTCATATCATGGAATGTAAGAAATGTCAGCCCTCTTGTACTTATGTCTGCATTGTGCCTTTTGTATTTAATTCAGATGCAATTTCTGTGTTTCATCGTCTACAAGAAGGTCCAAGGGATACTGTAAACCTGAAGTGAAGCATCGGAATTAACACTGGTCTCACAGGGAAGCTTCAAAACATAGACAGTAAGAAGAGTCAGTCTTCTCGTACATATGTCGGCATTATGATTTTTGTATTTAATTCCGATGCAATTTCTGTGTTTCATCGTCAATAAGAAGGTCCAAGGTATACAGTAAACCTGATTAGAACCATCGGAATCTAAAACTGGTCTCATGGGAAAGGTCCAAAATATAGACAGTAAGAAGAGTCAGTGTACTTGTACTTAAGTCAGCATTTTGAGTTTTGTATTTAATTCCGATGCAATTACTGCGTTTCATCGTCAATAAGAAGGTACAAGGGATACAGTAAACCTGAACTGAAGCATCGGAATCTAAAACTGGTCTCACAGGAAAGGTAAAATTCATAGAATGTAAGAAGTGTCAGTCCTCTTGTACTTAAGTCGGCATTGTGACTTTTGTATATAATTCCGATGCCATTTCTGTGTTTCATAGTGAATAAGAAGGTCCAAGGAATACAGTAAACCAGAAGTATAGCTTCGTAATGTAAAACTGGTCTCACAGGAGAGGTTCAAAGCATAGACAGTAAGAAGAGTCAGTCTTCTTGTACTTAAGTCAGCATTGTGCCTTGTGTATTTAATTCCGATGTAATTTCTGTGTTTCATCGTCAATAAGTAGGTCCAAGGGATACAGCAAACCTGAAGTGACGGATCGGAATCAAAACTGGTCTCACAGGAAAGCTTCAAAACATAGACAGTAACAAGAGTCAGTCCTCTTGTTCTTAGGTCGGCATTGAGCCTTCTGTATTTAATTCCGATGCAATTTCTGTGTTTCATCGTCAATAAGGTCCAAGGGATACAGTAAACCTGAAGTGAAGAATCGGAATCTAAAACTGGTCACACAGGAAAGGTTCAAAACATAGGCAGTAAGAAGAGTCAGTCTTCATGTACTTAAGTCGGAATTGTGCATTTTGTACTTAATTCCGATGCAATTTCTGTGTTTCATCGTCAATAAGTAGGTCCAAGAGATACAGTAAACCTGAAGTGAGGCATCGGAAATTAAAACTGGTCTCACAGGAAAGGTTCAAAACATAGACAATAAGATGAGTTAGTCTTCTTGTAATTAAGTCGGCATTGTGCCTTTTGTATTTAATTCCGATGGAATTTCTGTGATTCATCTTCAATATGATGGTCCAAGGGATACAGTAACCCTGAAGTCAATCACCGGAATGAAAACTGGTCTCACAGGAAAGCTTCAAAACATAGACAGTAAGAAGAGTCAGTCTTCTTGTACTTAAGTCGGAATTGTGCATTTTGTACTTAATTCTGATGCAATTTCTGTGTTTCATCGTCAATAAGAAGGTCCAAGGGATACAGTATACCTGAAATGAAGCATCGGAATCTGAAACCTGTCTCGCAGGAAAGGTTCAAATCATAGACAATAATAAGAGTCAGTCATCTTGTACTTAAGTCGGCATTGTGCCTTTTGTATTTAATTCCGATGCAGTTTCTGTGTTTCATCGTCAATAAGAAGGTCCAAGGGATACAGTAAACCTGAAGTAAAACATAGGAATCTAAAACTGGTCTCACAGGAAAGTTTCAAAACATAGACAGTAAGAAGAGTCAGTCTTTTTGTCTTTAAGTGGGCATTGTGCCTTTTGTATTTAATTCCGACGCAATTTCTGTGTTTCACCGTTAATAAGAAAGTCCAAGGGATACAGTAAACCTGAAGTGAAGACTCAGAAGCTAAAACTGGTCACACAGGAAAGGTTCAAAACATTGACAGTAAGAAGAGTCAGTCTTCTTGTTTTTAAGTGGGCATTGTGCCTTTTGTATTTAATTCCGACGCAATTTCTGTGTTTCACCGTCAATAAGAAAGTCCAAGGGATACAGTAAACCTGAAGTGAAGCATCGGAATCTAAAACTGGTCTCACAGGAATGGTTCAAATTATAGACAGTAAGAAGAGTCAGTCTTCTTGTACTTAAGTCGGCATTTTGACTTTTGTATTTAATTCCGATGCAATTTCTGTGTTTCATCGTCAATAAGTAGGTCCAAGGGATACAGTAAACCTGAAATGAAGCATCGGAATCTGAAACTGGTCTCACAGGAAAGGTTCAAATCATAGACAGTAAGAGGACTCAGTCATCTTGTACTTAAGTCGGCATTGTACCTTTTCTATTTAATTCCGATAGAATTTCTGTGTTCCGTCGTCAATATGAAGGTCCAAGGGATACAGTAAACCTGAAGTGAAGCATGAGAATCTAAAACTGGTCTCAAAGGAAAGGTTCAAAATATAGACAGTAAGAAGAGTCAGTCTTCTTGTACTTAAGTCAGAATTGTGCATTTTGTACTTAATTCCGATGCAATTTCTGTGTTTCATTGTCAATAAGTAGGTCCAAGCGACACAGTAAACCTGAATTGAAGCATCGGAATCTGAAACTGGTCTCACAGGAAAGGTTCAAATCATAGACAGTAAGAAGAGTCAGTCATCTTGTACTTAAGTTGGCATTGAGCCTTTTGTATTTGATACCGATGCAGTTTCTGTGTTTCATCGACAATAAGAAGGTCCAAGGGATACAGTAAACCTGAAGTAAAGCGTCGGAATCTAAAACTGGTCACACAGGAAAGGTTCAAATCATAGACAGTAAGAAGAGTCAGTCTTCATGTACTGATGTCGGCATTGTCACTTTTGTATTTAATTCCGATGCAATTTCTGTGTTTCGTCGTCAATAAGAAGGTCCAAGGGATACAGTAAACCTGAAGTGAAGCTTCGGAATCTAAAACTGGCCTCACAGGAAACGTAAAATTCATAGAATGTAAGAAGAGTCAGTCCTCTTGTACTTAAGTCGGCATTGTGACTTTTGTATTTAATTCCGATGCCATTTCTGTGTTTCATCGTGAATACGAAGGTCCAAGGGATACAGTAAACCAGAAGTATAGCTTCGTAATGTAATACTAATCTCACAGGAAAGGTTCAAAGCATAGACAGTATGAAGAGTCAGTCTTCTTGTACTTAAGTCGGCATTGCGCTTTTTTGTATTTAATTCCGATGCAATTTTTGTGCTTCACGTCAATAAGAAGGACCAAGGGACACAGTAAATCTGATGTGAAGCACCGGAATCTAAAACTGGTCTCACAGGAAAGGTTCAAATCATAGACAGTAACAAGAGTCAGTCTTCTTGTACTTAAGTCAGCATTGTGCCTTATGTATTTAATTCCGATGTAATTTCTGTGTTTCATCGTCAATAAGTTGGTCCAAGGGATACAGCAAACCTGAAGTGACGGATCGGAATCGAAACTGGTCCCACAGGAAAGCTTCAAAACATAGACAGTAACAAGAGTCAGTCTTCTTGTACTTAGGTCGGCATTGAGCCTTTTGTATTTATTTCCGATGCAATTTCTGTGCTTCATCGTCAATAAGCAAGTCCAAGGGATACAGTAAAATTGAAGTGAAGCATTGGAATCCAAAACTGGTCTCACAGGATAGGTTCATATCATGGAATGTAAGAAGAGTCAGTCCTCTTGTACTTACGTCGGCATTGTGCCTTTTGTATTTAATCTCGATGCATATCTGTGTTTCATCGTCAATAAGGTCCAAGGGATACAGTAAACCTGAAGTGAAGCATCGGAATCACCACTGGTCTCACAGGAAAGCTTCAAATCATAGACAGTAAGAAGAGTCAGTCTTCTCGTACTTATGTCGGCATTATGCCTTTTGCATTTAATTCCAATGCAATTTCTGTGTTTCATCATGAATAAGAAGGTCCGAGGGATAGAGTTAACCTGATGTGAAGCACTGTAATCTAAAACTGGTCTCACAGGAAAGGTTCAAATCGTAGAATGTAATAGGAGTCAGTCCTCTTGTACTAAAGTCGGCATTGTGCCTTTTGCATTAAATTCCGATGCAATTTCTGTGTTTCATCGTCAATAAGAAGGTCCGAGGGATACAGTAAACCTGAAGTAAAGCATCGGAATCTGAATCTGGTCACACAGGATATGTTAAAAACATAGGCAGTAAGAAGAGTCAGTCTTCATGTACTGATGTCGGCATTGTGCCTTTTGTATTTAATTTTGATGCTATTTCTGTGTTTCATCGTCAATAAGCAGGTCCAAGGGATACAGCAAACCTGAAGTGAAGCATCGGAATCTAAAACTGGTCTCACAGGAAAGGTTCAAATTATAGACTTTAAAAAGAGTCAGTCTTCTTGTACTTAAGTCGGCATTTTGACTTTTGTATTTAATTCCGATGCAATTTCTGTGTTTCATCGTCAATAAGAATTTCCAAGGGATACAGTAAACGTGATGTGAGGCACCGGAATCTAAAACTGGTCTCACAGGAAAGGTTCAAATCATAAAATGTAATAGGAGTCAGTCCTCTTGTACTAAAGTCGGCATTGTGCCTTTTGCATTAAATTCCGATGCAATTTCTGTGTTTCATCGTCAATAAGATCGTCGAAGGGATACAGTAAACCTGATGTGAAACACCGGATTCAAAACTGGTCTCACAGGAAATCCTCAAAACATACACAGTAAGAAGATTCAGTCTTCTTGTACTTAAGTCGGATTTTGCATTTTGTATTTAATTCCGATGCAATTTCTGTGTCTCATCGTCAATACGTAGGACCAAGGGATACAGTAAACCTGAAATGAAGCATCGGAATCTGAAGCTGGTCTCACAGGAAAGGTTCAAATCATAGACATCAAGAAGAGTCAGTCTTCTTGTTCTGAAAACGGCATAGTGCCTTTTGTATTTAATTCCAATTCAATTTCTGTGTTTCATCGTCAATAAGAAGGTCCAAGGGATACAGTAAACCTGAAGTGAGGCATCGTAATCTAAAAATGGTATCACAGGAAAGGTTCAAAGCATAGACAGTAAGAAGAATCAATCCTCTTGTACTTAAGTTGGCATTGTGCCTTTTGTATTAAATTCGGATGCAATTACTGTGTTTCATCGTCAATAAGAAGGACCAAAGGATACAGTAAACCTGAAGTGAAGCTTCGGAATCTGAAACTGGTCTCACAGGAAAGGTTCAATTCATAGAATGTAAGAAGAGTCAGTCCTCTTGTCCTTAAGTCGGCATTGTGCCTTTTGTATTTAATGCCGACGCCATTTCTGTGTTTCATCGTGAATAAGAAGGTCCAAGGGATACAGTAAACCTGAAGTAAAGCATCGGAATGTAAAACAGGTCTCACAGGATAGGTTCAAAGCATAGACGACAAGAACAGTCAGTCCTCTTCTATTTAAGTCGGCATTGTGCCGTTTGTGTTTAATTCCGATGCAATTTCTGTGTTTCATCGTCATTAAGATGGTCCAAGGGATACAGTAAACCTGAAATGAAGCATCGTAATCTAAAACTGGTCTCACAGGAAAGGTTCAAATCATAGATTGTAAGAAGAGTCAGTCCTCTTGTACTTAAGTCGGCATTGTGCCTTTTGCATTTAATTCCGATGCAATTTCTGTGTTTCATCGACAATAAGAAGGTCCAAGGGATACAGTAAACCTGAAGTAAAGCATCGGAATCTAAAATTGGTCTCACCCTAAAGGTTCAAAACATAGACAGTAAGTAGAGTCAGTCTTCATGTACTTAGGTCGGCATTGTGCCTTTTGTATTTAATTCCGATGCAATATCTGTGTTTCATCGTAAATAAGAAGGTCCAAGGGATACAGTAAACCTGAAATGAAGCATAGGAATCTGAAACTGGTCTCACAGGAAAGGTTAATATCATAGACAGTAAGAAGAGTCAGACTTCTTGCACTTAAGTCCGCATTGTGCCGTTTGTATTTAATTCCGATGCAATTTCTGTGTTTCATCGTCAATTAGAAGGTCCAAGGGATACAGTAAACCTGATGAGAGCCATCGGAATCTAAAACTGGTCTCACAGGAAAGGTTCAAAACATAGACAGTAAGAAGAGTCAGTCTACTTGTACTTAAGTCGGCATTGAGCCTTTTGTATTTAATTCCGATGTAATCTCTGTGTTTCATCGTCAATAAGCAGGTCCAAGGGATACAGTAAACCTGAAGTGAAGCATTGGAATCTAAAACTGGTCTCACAGGAAAGGTTCATATCATGGAATGTAAGAAGAGTCAGCCCTCTTGTACTTATGTCTGCATTGTGCCTTTTGTATTTAATTCCGATGCAATTTCTGTGTTTCATCGTCAACAAGAAGGTCCAAGGGATACAGTAAACCTGAAGTGAAGCATCGGAATTAACACTGGTCTCACAGCGAAGCTTCAAAACATAGACAGTAAGAAAAGTCAGTTTTCTCGTACATATGTCGGCATTATGCCTTTTGTATTTAATTCCGATGCAATTTCTGTGTTTCATCGTCAATAAGAAGGTCCAAGAGATACAGTAAACCTGAAATGAAGCATAGGAATCTACAACTGGTCTCACAGGGAAGATTGAAAACATAGACTGAGAGAAGAGTCAGTCTTCTTGTACTTAAGACGGCATTGTGCCTTTTGTATTTAATTCCGATGCAAATTCTGTGCTTCATCGTCAATTAGAAGGTCCAAGGGATACAGTAAACCTGATTAGAACCATCGGAATCTAAAACTGGTCTCATGGGAAAGGTCCAAAACATAGACAGTAAGAAGAGTCCGTGTACTTGTACTTAAGTCAGCATTTTGAGTTTTGTATTTAATTCCGATGCTATTTCTGTGTTTCATCGTCAATAAAAAGGTCCAAGAGATACAGTAAACCTAAAGTAAAGCATCGGAATCTAAAACTGGTCTCACAGGAAAGGTAAAATTCATAGAATGTAAGAAGTGTCAGTCCTCTTGTACTTATGTCGGCATTGTGACTTTTGTATTTAATTCCGATGCCATTTCTGTGTTTCATAGTGAATAAGAAGGTCCAAGGGATACAGTAAACCAGAAGTATAGCTTTGTAATGTAAAACTGGTCTCACAGGAGAGGTTCAAAGCATAGACAGTAAGAAGAGTCAGTCTTCTTGTACATAAGTCGGCATTGTGCTTTTTTGTATTTAATTCCAAAGCAATTTTTGTGCTTCACGTCAATAAGAAGGTCCAAGGGACACTGTAAACCTGATGTGAAGCACCGGAATCTAAAACTGGTCTCTCAGGAAAGGTTCAAATCATAGACAGTAAGAAGAGTCAGTCTTCTTGTACTTAAGTCAGCATTGTGCCTTTTGTATTTAATTCCGATGTAATTTCTGTGTTTCATCGTCAATAAGTAGGTCCAAGGGATACAGCAAACGTGAAGTGACGGATCGGAATCAAAACTGATCTCACAGGAAAGCTTCAAAACATAGACAGTAACAAGAGTCAGTCTTCTTGTTCTTAGGTCGGCATTGAGCCTTCTGTATTTAATTCCGATGCAATTTCTGTGTTTCATCGTCAATAAGCAGGTCCAAGGGATACAGGGAAATTGAAGTGAAGCATTGGAATCCAAAACTGGTCTCACAGGATAGGTTCATATCATGGAATGTAAGAAGAGTCAGTCCTCTTGTAATTACGTCGGCATTGTGCCTTTTGTATTTAATTCCGATGAATTTCTATGTTTCATCGTCAATAAGGTCCAAGGGATACAGTAAACCTGAAGTGAAGCATCGGAATCAACACTGGTTTCACAGGAAAGCTTCAAAACATAGACAGTAAGAAGAGTAAATCTTCTCGTACTTATGTCGGAATTATGCCTTTTGTATTTAATTCCAATGCAATTTCTCTGTTTCATCGTGAATAAGAAGGTCCGAGGGATACAGTTAACCTGATGTGAAGCACTGTAATCTAAAACTGGTTTCACAGGAAAGGTTCAATTTGTAGAATGTAATAGGAGTCAGTCCTCTTGTACTAAAGTCGGCATTGTGCCTTTTGCATTAAATTCCGATGCAATTTCTGTGTTTCATCGCCAATAAAAAGGTCCAAGAGATACAGTAAACCTGAAGTAAAGCATCGGAGTCTAAAACTTGTCACACAGGAAAGGTTCAAAACATAGGCAGTAAGAAGAGTCAGTCTTCATGTACTTAAGTCGGAATTGTGCATTTTGTACTTAATTCCGATGCAATTTCTGTGTTTCATCGTCAATAAGTAGGTCCAAGAGATACAGTAAACCTGAAGTGAGGCATCGGAAATTAAAACTGGTCTCACAGGAAAGGTTCAAAACATAGACAATAAGATGAGTTAGTCTTCTTGTAATTAAGTCGGCATTGTGCCTTTTGTTTTTAATTCCGATGGAATTTCTGTGATTCATCTTCAATATGATGGTCCAAGGGATACAGTAAACCTGAAGTCCCTCACCGGAATGAAAACTGGTCTCACAGGAAAGCTTCAAAACATAGACAGTAAGAAGAGTCAGTCTTCTTGTACTTAAGTCGGAATTGTGCATTTTGTACTTAATTCTGATGCAATTTCTGTGTTTCATCGTCAATAAGAAGGTCCAAGGGATACAGTAAACCTGAAATGAAGCATCGGAATCTGAAACCTGTCTCACAGGAAAGGTTCAAAACATAGACAATAAAAAGAGTCAGTCATCTTGTACTTAAGTCGGCATTGTGCCTTTTGTATTTAATTCCGATGCAGTTTCTGTGTTTCATCGTCAATAAGCAGGTCCAAGGGATACAGTAAACCGGAAGTGAAGCATCGGAATCGAAAACTGGTCTCACAGGAAAGGTTCAAATCATGGAATGTAAGAAGAGTCAGTCCTCTTGTACTTAAGTCGGCATTGTGCCTTTTGTATTTAATTCCGATGCAATTTCTGTGTTTCATTGTCAATAAGAAGGTCCAAGAGATACAGTAAACCTGAAGTAAAACATAGGAATCTAAAACTGGTCTCACAGGTAAGGTTCAAAACATAGACAGTAAGAAGAGTCAGTCTTTTTGTCTTTATGTGGGCATTGTGCCTTTTGTATTTAATTCCGACGCAATTTCTGTGTTTCACCGTTAATAAGAAAGTCCATGGGATACAGTCAACCTGAAGTGAAGCATCAGAAGCTAATACTGGTCACACAGGAAAGGTTCAAAACATTGACAGTAAGAAGAGTCAGTCTTCTTGTTTTTAAGTGGGCATTGTGCCTTTTGTATTTAATTCCGACGCAATTTCTGTGTTTCACCGTCAACAAGAAAGTCCAAGGGATACAGTAAACCTGAAGTCAAGCATCGGAATCTAAAACTGGTCTCACAGGAAAGGTTCAAATTATTGACAGTAAGAAGAGTCAGTCTTCTTGTACTTAAGTCGGCATTTTGACTTTTGTATTTAATTCCGATGCAATTTTTGTGTTTCATCGTCAATAAGTAGGTCCAAGGGATACAGTAAACCTGAAATGAAGCATCGGAATCTGAAACTGGTCTCACAGGAAAGGTTCAAATCATAGACAGTAAGAGGACTCAGTCATCTTGTACTTAAGTCGGCATTGTACCTTTTGTATTTAATTCCGATAGAATTTCTGTGTTTCGTCGTCAATATGAAGGTCCAAAGGGATACAGTAAACCTGAAGTGAAGCATGAGAATCTGAAACTGGTCTCAAAGGAAAGGTTCAAAATATAGACAGTAAGAAGAGTCAGTCTTCTTGTACTTAAGTCAGAATTGTGCATTTTGTACTTCATTCCGATGCAATTTCTGTGTTTCATCGTCAATAAGTAGGTCCAAGGGACACAGTAAATCTGAATTGAAGCATCGGAATCTGAAACTGGTCTCACAGGAAAGGTTCAAATCATAGACAGTAAGAAGAGTCAGTCATCTTGTACTTAAGTTGGCATTGTGCCTTTTGTATTTGATACCGATGCAGTTTCTGTGTTTCATCGACAATAAGAAGGTCCAAGGGATACAGTAAACCTGAAGTGAAGCTTCGGAATCTAAAACTGGTCTCAAAGGAAACGTAAAATTCATAGAATGTAAGAAGAGTCAGTCCTCTTGTACTTAAGTCGGCATTGTGACTTTTGTATTTAATTCCGATGCCATTTCTGTGTTTCATCGTGAATAAGAAGGTCCAAGGGATACAGTAAACCAGAAGTATAGCTTCGTAATGTAAAACTGGTCTCACAGGAAAGGTTCAAAGCATAGACAGTATGAAGAGTCAGTCTTCTTGTACTTAAGTCGGCATTGGGCTTTTTTGTATTTAATTCCGATGCAATTTTTGTGCTTCACGTCAATAAGAAGGAACAAGGGACACAGTAAACCTGATGTGAAGCACCGGAATCTAAAACTGGTCTCACAGGAAAGGTTCAAATCATAGACAGTAAGAAGAGTCAGTCTTCTTGTACTTAAGTCAGCATTGTGCCTTTTGTATTTAATTCCGATGTAATTTCTGTGTTTCATCGTAAGGAAGTTGGTCCAAGGGATACAGCAAACCTGAAGTGACGGATCGGAATCAAAACTGGTCCCACAGGAAAGCTTCAAAACATAGACAGTAACAAGAGTCAGTCTTCTTGTACTTAGGACGGCATTGAGCCTTTTGTATTTATTTCCGATGCAATTTCTGTGTTTCATCGTCAATAAGCAAGTCCAAGGGATACAGTAAAATTGAAGTGAAGCATTGGAATCCAAAACTGGTCTCACAGGATAGGTTCATATCATGGAATGTAAGAAGAGTCAGTCCTCTTGTACTTACGTCGGCATTGTGCCTTTTGTATTTAATTCCGATGCATATCTGTGTTTCATCGTCAATAAGGTCCAAGGAATACAGTAAACCTGAAGTGAAGCATCGGAATCACCACTGGTCTCACAGGAAAGCTTCTAAACATAGACAGTAAGCAGAGTCAGTCTTCTCGTACTTATGTCGGCATTATGCCTTTTGTATTTAATTCCAATGCAATTTCTGTGTTTCATCGTGAATAAGAAGGTCCGAGGGATACAGTTAACCTGATGTGAAGCACTGTAATCTAAAACTGGTTTCACAGGAAAGGTTCAATTTGTAGAATGTAATAGGAGTCAGTCCTCTTGTACTAAAGTCGGCATTGTGCCTTTTGCATTAAATTCCGATGCAATTTCTGTGTTTCATCGTCAATAAAAAGGTCCAAGAGATACAGTAAACTTGAAGTAAAGCATCGGAATCTAAAACTGGTCACACAGGAAAGGTTCAAAACATAGGCAGTAAGAAGAGTCAGTCTTCATGTACTTAAGTCGGAATTGTGCATTTTGTACTTAATTCCGATGCAATTTCTGTGTTTCATCGTCAATAAGTAGGTCCAAGAGATACAGTAAACCTGAAGTGAGGCATCGGAAATTAAAACTGGTCTCACAGGAAAGGTTCTAAACATAGACAATAAGATAAGTTAGTCTTCTTGTAATTAAGTCGGCATTGTGCCTTTTGTATTTAATTCCGATGCAGTTTCTGTGTTTCATCGTCAATAAGCAGGTCGAAGGGAAACAGTAAACCGGAAGTGAAGCATCGGAATCGAAAACTGGTCTCACAGGAAAGGTTCAAATCATGGAATGTAAGAAGAGTCAGTCCTCTTGTACTTAAGTCGGCATTGTGCCTTTTGTATTTAATTCCGATGCAATTTCTGTGTTTCATTGTCAATAAGAAGGTCCAAGGGATACAGTAAACATGAAGTAAAACATAGGAATCTAAAACTGGTCTCACAGGAAAGGTTCAAAACATAGACAGTAAGAAGAGTCAGTCTTTTTGTCTTTATGTGGGCATTGTGCCTTTTGTATTTAATTCCGACGCACTTTTCTGTGTTTCACCGTTAATAAGAAAGTCCAAGGGATACAGTAAACCTGAAGGGAAGCATCAGAAGCTAAAACTGGTCACACAGGAAAGGTTCAAAACATTGACAGTAAGAAGAGTCAGTCTTCTTGTTTTTAAGTGGGCATTGTGCCTTTTGTATTTAATTCCGACGCAATTTCTGTGTTTCACCGTCAATAAGAAAGTCCAAGGGATACAGTAAACCTGAAGTGAAGCATCGGAATCTAAAACTGGTCTCACAGGAAAGGTTCAAATTATAGACAGTAAGAAGAGTCAGTCTTCTTGTACTTAAGTCGGCATTTTGACTTTTGTATTTAATTCCGATGCAATTTCTGTGTTTCATCGTCAATAAGTAGGTCCAAGGGATACAGTAAACCTGAAATGAAGCATCGGAATCTGAAACTGGTCTCACAGGAAAGGTTCAAATCATAGACAGTAAGAGGACTCAGTCATCTTGTACTTAAGTCGGCATTGTACCTTTTGTATTTAATTCCGATAGAATTTCTGTGTTTCGTCGTCAATATGAAGGTCCAAAGGGATACAGTACCTGAAGTGAAGCATGAGAATCTAAAACTGGTCTCAAAGGAAAGGTTCAAAATATAGACAGTAAGAAGAGTCAGTCTTCTTGTACTTAAGTCAGAATTGTGCATTTTGTACTTAATTCCGATGCAATTTCTGTGTTTCATCGTCAATAAGTAGGTCCAAGGGACACAGTAAACCTGAATTGAAGCATCGGAATCTGAAACTGGTCTCACAGGAAAGGTTCAAATCATAGACAGTAAGAAGAGTCAGTCATCTTGTACTTAAGTTGGCATTGTGCCTTTTGTATTTGATACCGATGCAGTTTCTGTGTTTCATCGACAATAAGAAGGTCCAAGGGATACAGTAAACCTGAAGTAAAGCATCGGAATCTAAAACTGGTCACACAGGAAAGGTTCAAAACATAGACAGTAAGAAGAGTCAGTCTTCATGTACTGATGTCGGCATTGTGACTTTTGTATTTAATTCCGATGCAATTTCTGTGTTTCATCGTCAACAAGAAGGTCCAAGGGATACAGTAAACCTGAAGTGAAGCTTCGGAATCTAAAACTGGTCTCAAAGGAAACGTAAAATTCATAGAATGTAAGAAGAGTCAGTCCTCTTGTACTTAAGTCGGCATTGTGACTTTTGTATTTAATTCCGATGCCATTTTTGTGTTTCATCGTGAATAAGAAGCTCCAAGGGATACAGTAAACCAGAAGTATAGCTTCGTAATGTAAAACTGGTCTCACAGGAAAGGTTCAAAGCATAGACAGTATGAAGAGTCAGTCTTCTTGTACTTAAGTCGGCATTGTGCTTTTTTGTATTTAATTCCGATGCAATTTTTGTGCTTCACGTCAATAAGAAGGACCAAGGGACACAGTAAACCTGACGTGAAGCACCGGAATCTAAAACTGGTCTCACAGGAAAGGTTCAAATCATAGACAGTAAGAAGAGTCAGTCTTCTTGTACTTAAGTTAGCATTGTGCCTTTTGTATTTAATTCCGATGTAATTTCTGTGTTTCATCGTCAAGAAGTTGGTCCAAGGGATACAGCAAACCTGAAGTGACGGATCGGAATCAAAACTGGTCCCACAGGAAAGCTTCAAAACATAGACAGTAACAAGAGTCAGTCTTCTTGTACTTAGGTCGGCATTGAGCCTTTTGTATTTATTTCCGATGCAATTTCTGTGTTTCATCGTCAATAAGCAAGTCCAAGGGATACAGTAAAATTGAAGTGAAGCATTGGAATCCAAAACTGGTCTAACAGGATAGGTTCATATCTTGGAATGTAAGAAGAGTCAGTCCTCTTGTACTTACGTCGGCATTGTGCCTTTTGTATTTAATTCCAATGCAATTTCTGTGTTTCATCGTGAATAAGAAGGTCCGAGGGATACAGTTAACCTGATGTGAAGCACTGTAATCTAAAACTGGTTTCACAGGAAAGGTTCAATTTGTAGAATGTAATAGGAGTCAGTCCTCTTGTACTAAAGTCGGCATTGTGCCTTTTGCATTAAATTCCGATGCAATTTCTGTGTTTCATCGTCAATAAAAAGGTCCAAGAGATACAGTAAACCTGAAGTAAAGCATCGGAATCTAAAACTTGTCACACAGGAAAGGTTCAAAACATAGGCAGTAAGAAGAGTCAGTCTTCATGTGCTTAAGTCGGAATTGTGCATTTTGTACTTAATTCCGATGCAATTTCTGTGTTTCATCGTCAATAAGTATGTCCTTGAGATACAGTAAACCTGAAGTGAGGCATCGGATATTAAAACTGGTCTCACAGGAAAGGTTCAAAACATAGACAATAAGATGAGTTAGTCTTCTTGTAATTAAGTCGGCATTGTGCCTTCTGTATTTAATTCCGATGGAATTTCTGTGATTCATCTTCAATATGATGGTCCAAGGGATACAGTAAACCTGAAGTCAATCACCGGAATGAAAACTGGTCTCACAGGAAAGCTTCAAAACATAGACAGTAAGAAGAGTCAGTCTTCTTGTTCTTAAGTCGGAATTGTGCATTTTGTACTTAATTCTGATGCAATTTCTGTGTTTCATCGTCAATAAGAAGGTCCAAGGGATACAGTAAAACTGAAATGAAGCATCGGAATCTGAAACCTGTCTCACAGGAAAGGTTCAAAACATAGACAATAAAAAGAGTCAGTCATCTTGTACTTAAGTCGGCACTGTGCCTTTTGTAATTAATTCCGATGCAGTTTCTGTGTTTCATCGTCAATAAGCAGGTCCAAGGGATACAGTAAACCGGAAGTGAAGCATCGGAATCGAAAACTGGTCTCACAGGAAAGGTTCAAATCATGGAATGTAAGAAGAGTCAGTCCTCTTGTACTTACGTCATCATTGTGCCTTTTGTATTTAATTCCGATGCATATCTGTGTTTCATCGTCAATAAGGTCCAAGGGATACAGTAAACCTGAAGTGAAGCATCGGAATCACCACTGGTCTCACAGGAAAGCTTCTAAACATAGACAGTAAGAAGAGTCAGTCTTTTTGTCTTTATGTGGGCATTGTGCCTTTTGTATTTAATTCCGACGCAATTTCTGTGTTTCACCGTTAATAAGAAAGTCCAAGGGATACATTAAACCTGAAGGGAAGCATCAGAAGCTAAACCTGGTCACACAGGAAAGGGTCAAAACATTGACAGTAAGAAGAGTCAGTCTTCTTGTTTTTAAGTGGGCATTGTGCCTTTTGTATTTAATTCCGACGCAATTTCTGTGTTTCACCGTCAATAAGAAAGTCCAAGGGATACAGTAAACCTGAAGTGAAGCATCGGAATCTAAAACTGGTCTCACAGGAAAGGTTCAAATTATAGACAGTAAGAAGAGTCAGTCTTCTTTACATAAGTCTGCATTTTGACTTTTGTATTTAATTCCGATGCAATTTCTGTGTTTCATCGTCAATAAGTAGGTCCAAGGGATACAGTAAACCTGAAATGAAGCATCGGAATCTGAAACTGGTCTCACAGGAAAGGTTCAAATCATAGACAGTAAGAGGACTCAGTCATCTTGTACTTAAGTCGGCATTGTACCTTTTGTATTTAATTCTGATAGAATTTCTGTGTTTCGTCGTCAATATGAAGGTCCAAAGGGATACAGTAAACCTGAAGTGAAGCATGAGAATCTAAAACTGGTCTCAAAGGAAAGGTTCAAAATATAGACAGTAAGAAGAGTCAGTCTTCTTGTACTTAAGTCAGAATTGTGCATTTTGTACTTAATTCCGATGTAATTTCTGTGTTTCATCGTCAATAAGTAGGTCCAAGGGACACGGTAAACCTGAATTGAAGCATCGGAATCTGAAACTGGTCTCACAGGAAAGGTTCAAATCATAGACAGTAAGAAGAGTCAGTCATCTTGTACTTAAGTTGGCATTGTGCCTTTTGTATTTGATACCGATGCAGTTTCTGTGTTTCATCGACAATAAGAAGGTCCAAGGGATACAGTAAACCTGAAGTAAAGCATCGGAATCTAAAACTGGTCACACAGGAAAGGTTCAAAACATAGACAGTAAGAAGAGTCAGTCTTCATGTACTGATGTCGGCATTGTGACTTTTGTATTTAATTCCGATGCAATTTCTGTGTTTCATCGTCAATAAGAAGGTCCAAGGGATACAGTAAACCTGAAGTGAAGCTTCGGAATCTAAAACTGGTCTCAAAGGAAACGTAAAATTCATAGAATGTAAGAAGAGTCAGTCCTCTTGTACTTAAGTCGGCATTGTGACTTTTGTATTTAATTCCGATGCCATTTCTGTGTTTCATCGTGAATAAAAAGGTCCAAGGGATACAGTAAACCAGAAGTATAGCTTCGTAATGTAAAACTGGTCTCACAGAAAGGTTCAGAGCATAGACAGTATGAAGAGTCAGTCTTCTTGTACTTAAGTCGGCATTGTGCTTTTTTGTATTTAATTCCGATGCAATTTTTGTGCTTCACGTCAATAAGAAGGACCAAGGGACACAGTAAACCTGATGTGAAGCACCGGAATCTAAAACTGGTCTCACAGGAAAGGTTCAAATCATAGACAGTAAGAAGAGTCAGTCTTCTTGTACTTAAGTCAGCATTGTGCCTTTTGTATTTAATTCCGATGTAATTTCTGTGTTTCATCGTCAAGAAGTTGGTCCAAGGGATACAGCAAACCTGAAGTGACGGATCGGAATCAAAACTGGTCCCACAGGTAAGCTTCAAAACATAGACAGTAACAAGAGTCAGTCTTCTTGTACTTAGGTCGGCATTGAGCCTTTTGTATTTATTTCCGATGCAATTTCTGTGTTTCATCGTCAATAAGCAAGTCCAAGGGATACAGTAAAATTGAAGTGAAGCATTGGAATCCAAAACTGGTATCACAGGATAGGTTCATATCATGGAATGTAAGAAGAGTCAGTCCTCTTGTACTTACGTCGGCATTGTGCCTTTTGTATTTAATTCCGATGCATATCTGTGTTTCATCGTCAATAAGGTCCAAGGGATACAGTAAACCTGAAGTGAAGCATCGGAATCACCACTGGTCTCACAGGAAAGCTTCTAAACATAGACAGTAAGCAGAGTCAGTCTTCTCGTACTTATGTCGGCATTATGCCTTTTGTATTTAATTCCAATGCAATTTCTGTGTTTCATCGTGAATAAGAAGGTCCGAGGGATACAGTTAACCTGATGTGAAGCACTGTAATCTAAAACTGGTCTCACAGGAAAGGTTCAAATCGTAGAATGTAATAGGAGTCAGTCCTCTTGTACTAAAGTCGGCATTGTGCCTTTTGCATTAAATTCCGATGCAATTTCTGTGTTTCATCGTCAATAAGAAGGTCCAAGGGATACAGTAAACCAGAAGTAAAGCATCGGAATCTGAAACTGGTCACACAGGATATGTTAAAAACATAGGCAGTAAGAAGAGTCAGTCTTCATGTACTGATGTCGGCATTGTGCCTTTTGTATTTGATTTTGATGCAATTTCTGTGTTTCATCGTCAATAAGTAGGTCCAAGAGATACAGTAAACCTGAAGTGAGGCATCGGAAATTAAAACTGGTCTCACAGGAAAGGTTCAAAACATAGACAATAAGAAGAGTTAGTCTTCTTGTAATTAAGTCGGCATTGTGCCTTTTGTATTTAATTCCGACGGAGTTTCTGTGATTCATCTTGAATATGATGGTCCAAGGGATACAGTAAACCTGAAGTGAATCACCGGATGAAAACTGGCCTCACAGGAAAGCTTCAAAACATAGACAGTAAGAAGAGTCAGTCTTCTTGTACTTAAGTCGGAATTGTGCATTTTGTACTTAATTCCGATGCAATTTCTGTATGTCATCGTTAATAAGAAGGTCCAAGTGATACAGTAAACCTGAAATGAAGCATCGGAATCTGAAACCTGTCTCACAGGAAAGGTTCAAAACATAGACAATAAGAAGAGTCAGTCATCTTGTACTTAAGTCGGCATTGTGCCTTTTGTATTTAATTCCGATGCAGTTTCTGTGTTCCATCGTCAATAAGCAGGACCAAGGGATACAGTAAACCTGAAGTGAAGCATCGGAATCAAAAACTGGTCTCACAGGAAAGGTTCAAATTATAGATTTTAAAAAGAGTCAGTATTCTTGTACTTAAGCCGGCATTTTGACTTTTGTATTTAATTCCGATGCAATTTCTGTGTTTCATCGTCAATAAGAATTTCCAAGGGATACAGTAAACGTGATGTGAGGCACCGGAATCTAAAACTGGTCTCACAGGAAAGGTTCAAATCATAAAATGTAATAGGAGTCAGTCCTCTTGTACTAAAGTCGGCATTGTGCCTTTTGCATTAAATTCCGATGCAATTTCTGTGTTTCATCGTCAATAAGATGGTCCAAGGGATACAGTAAACCTGATGTGAAACACCGGAATCAAAACTGGTCTCACTGGAAAGCCTCAAAACATAGACAGTAAGAAGATTCAGTCTTCTTGTACTTAAGTCGGAATTTGCATTTTGTATTTAATTCCGACGCAATTTCTGTGTTTCATCGTCAATAAGTAGGTCCAAGGGATACAGTAAACCTGAAATGAAGCATCGGAATCTGAAGCTGGTCTCACAGGAAAGGTTCAAATCATAGACAGTAAGAGGATTCAGTCATCTTGTACTTAAGTTGGCATTGTACCTTTTTTTTAATTCCGATAGAATTTCTGTGTTTCGTCGTCAATATGAAGGTCCAAGGGATACAATTAACCTGAAGTGAAGCATCAGAATCTAAAACTGGTCTCAAAGGAAAGTTTCAAAATATAGACAGTAAGAAGAGTCAGTCTTCTTGTACTTAAGTCGGCATTGTGCATTTTGTATTATTTTTTGATGCATTTTCTGTGTTTCATCGTCAATAAGTAGGTACAAGAGATATGGTAAACCTGAAGTGAAGCATCGGAAATTAAAACTGGTCTCACAGGAGAGGTTCAAAACATAGACAATAAGAAGAGTCAGTCCTCTTGTACTTAAGTCGGCATTGTGCTTTTTGTATTTAATTCCGATGTAGTTTCTGTGTTTCATCTTCAATAAGATGGTCCAAGGGATACAGTACACCTGAAGTGAAACACCGGAATCAAAACAGGTCTCACAGGAAAGCTTCAAAACATAGACAGTAAGAAGAGTCAGTCTTCTTGTACTTAAGTCGGAATTGTGCATTTTGTACTTAATTCAGATGCAATTTCTGTGTTTTATCGTCAATAAGTAGGTCCAAGGGACACAGTGAACCTGAAATGAAGCTTCGGAATCTGAAATTGGTCTCACAGGAAAGGTTCAAATCATAGACAGTAAGAAGAGTCAGTCATCTTGTACTTAAGTTGGCATTGTGCCTTTTGTATTTGATACCGATGCAGTTTCTGTGTTTCATCGCCAATAAGCAGGTCCAAGGGATACAGTAAACCTGAAGTGAAGCATCCGAATCTAAAACTGGTCTCACAGGAAAGTTTCAAAACATAGACAGTAAGAAGAGTCAGTCTTCTTGTTTTTATGTGGGCATTGTGCCTTGTGGCTTTTGTATTTAATTCCGTCGCAATTTCTGTGTTTCATCGTCAATAAGAAGGTCCAAGGGATACAGCATACCTGAAATGAAGCATAAGAATCTAAAACTGGTCTCACAGGAAAGGTTCAAATCATAGACAGTAAGGAGACTCAGTCATCTAGTACTTAAGTCGGCATTGTGCCATTTGTATTTAGTTCCGATACAATTTGTGTGTTTCATCGTCAACATGAAGGACCAAGGGATGCAGTAAACCTGAAGTGAATCATCGGAATCTAAAACTGGACTCACAGGAAAGCTTCAAAATATTGACAGCAAGAAGAGTCAGTCTTCTTGTTCTGAAGTCATCATAGTGCCTTTTGTATTTAATTCCGATGCAATATCTGTGTTTCATCGTCAATAAGAAGGTCCAAGGGATACGGTATACCTGAAATGAGGCATCGGAATCTAAAACCGGTCTCACATGAATGGTTCAAATCATAGAATGTAAGAAGACTCAGTCGTCTTGTACGAAAGTCGGCATTGCGCCTTTTGCATTTAATTCCGATGCAATTTCTGTGTCTCATCGTAAATAAGGAGGTCCAAGGGATACAGTAAACCTGAAACAAAGCATCGGAATCTAAAACTGGTCTCACAGGAAAGGTTCAAAACATAGACAGTAAAAAGAGTCAGTCTTCATGTACTGAAGTCGGCATTGTGCCTTTTGTATTTATTTCCGATGCAATATCTGTGTTTCATCGTCTATAAGAAGGTCCAAGGGATACAGTAAACCTGAAGTGAAGCTTCGGAATCTAAAACTGGTCTCAAAGGAAACGTAAAATTCATAGAATGTAAGAAGAGTCAGTCCTCTTGTACTTAAGTCGGCATTGTGACTTTTGTATTTAATTCCGATGCCATTTCTGTGTTTCATCGTGAATAAGAAGGTCCAAGGGATACAGTAAACCAGAAGTATAGCTTCGTAATGTAAAACTGGACTCACAGGAAAGGTTCAAAGCATAGACAGTATGAAGAGTCAGTCTTCTTGTACTTAAGTCGGCATTGTGCTTTTTTGTATTTAATTCCGATGCAATTTTTGTGCTTCACGTCAATAAGAAGGACCAAGGGACACAGTAAACCTGATGTGAAGCACCGGAATCTAAAACTGGTCTCACAGGAAAGGTTCAAATCATAGACAGTAAGAAGAGTCAGTCTTCTTGTACTTAAGTCAGCATTGTGCATTTTGTATTTAATTCCGATGCATATCTGTGTTTCATCGTCAATAAGGTCCAAGGGATACAGTAAACCTGAAGTGAAGCATCGGAATCACCACTGGTCTCACAGGAAAGCTTCAAAACATAGACAGTAAGCAGAGTCAGTCTTCTCGTACTTATGTCGGCATTATGCCTTTTGTATTTAATTCCAATGCAATTTCTGTGTTTCATCGTGAATAAGAAGGTCCGAGGGATACAGTTAACCTGATGTGAAGCACTGTAATCTAAAACTGGTTTCACAGGAAAGGTTCAATTTGTAGAATGTAATAGGAGTCAATCCTCTTGTACTAAAGTCGGCATTGTGCCTTTTGCATTAAATTCCGATGCAATTACTGTGTTTCATCGTCAATAAAAAGGTCCAAGAGATACAGTAAACCTGAAGTAAAGCATCGGAATCTAAAACTGGTCACACAGGAAAGGTTCAAAACATAGGCAGTAAGAAGAGTCACTCTTCATGTACTTAAGTCGGAATTGTGCATTTTGTACTTAATTCCGATGCAATTTCTGTGTTTCATCGTCAGTAAGTAGGTCCAAGAGATACAGTAAACCTGAAGTGAGGCATCGGAAATTAAAACTGGTCTCACAGGAAAGGTTCAAAACATAGACAATAAGATGAGTTAGTCTTCTTGTAATTAAGTCGGCATTGTGCCTTTTGTATTTAATTCCGATGGAATTTCTGTGATTCATCTTCAATATGATGGTCCAAGGGATACAGTAAACCTGAAGTCAATCACCGGAATGAAAACTGGTCTCACAGGAAAGCTTCAAAACATAGACAGTAAGAAGAGTCAGTCTTCTTGTACTTAAGTCG
The DNA here is from genome assembly GCF_021461395.2 of Schistocerca americana. Taxonomy (NCBI): domain Eukaryota; kingdom Metazoa; phylum Arthropoda; class Insecta; order Orthoptera; family Acrididae; genus Schistocerca; species Schistocerca americana. The sequence continues at coordinate 12,599,791 of NC_060125.1, read as the reverse complement.
GAATTGTGCATTTTGTACTTAATTCTGATGCAATTTCTGTGTTTCATCGTCAATAAGAAGGTCCAAGGGATACAGTAAACCTGAAATGAAGCGTCGGAATCTGAAACCTGTCTCACAGGAAAGGTTCAAAACATAGACAATAAAAAGAGTCAGTCATCTTGTACTTAAGTCGGCACTGTGCCTTTTGTATTTGATTCCGATGCAGTTTCTGTGTTTCATCGTCAATAAGCAGGTCCAAGGGATACAGTAAACCGGAAGTGAAGCATCGGAATCGAAAACTGGTCTCACAGGAAAGGTTCAAATCATGGAATGTAAGAAGAGTCAGTCCTCTTATACTTAAGTCGGCATTGTGCCTTTTGTATTTAATTCCGATGCAATTTCTGTGTTTCATTGTCAATAAGAAGGTCCAAGGGATACAGTAAACCTGAAGTAAAACATAGGAATCTAAAACTGGTCTCACAGGAAAGGTTCAAAACATAGACAGTAAGAAGAGTCAGTCTTTTTGTCTTTATGTGGGCATTGTGCCTTTTGCATTTAATTCCGACGCAATTTCTGTGTTTCACCGTTAATAAGAAAGTCCAAGGGATACAGTAAACCTGAAGGGAAGCATCAGAAGCTAAAACTGGTCACACAGGAAAGGTTCAAAACATTGACAGTAAGAAGAGTCAGTCTTCTTGTTTTTAAGTGGGCATTGTGCCTTTTGTATTTAATTCCGACGCAATTTCTGTGCTTCACCGTCAATAAGAAAGTTCAAGGGATACAGTAAACCTGAAGTGAAGCATCGGAATCTAAAACTGGTCTCACAGGAAAGGTTCAAATTATAGACAGTAAGAAGAGTCAGTCTTCTTGTACTTAAGTCGGCATTTTGACTTTTGTATTTAATTCCGATGCAATTTCTGTGTTGCATCGTCAATCAGTAGGTCCAAGGGATACAGTAAACCCGAAATGAAGCATCGGAATCTGAAACTGGTCTCACAGGAAAGGTTCAAATCATAGACAGTAAGAGGACTCAGTCATCTTGTACTTAAGACGGCATTGTACCTTTTGCATTTAATTCCGATAGAATTTCTGTGTTTCGTCGTCAATATGAAGGTCCAAAGGGATACAGTAAACCTGAAGTGAAGCATGAGAATCTAAAACTGGTCTCAAAGGAAAGGTTCAAAATATAGACAGTAAGAAGAGTCAGTCTTCTTGTACTTAAGTCAGAATTGTGCATTTTGTACTTAATTCCGATGCAATTTCTGTGTTTCATCGTCAATAAGTAGGTCCAAGGGACACAGTAAACCTGAATTGAAGCATCGGAATCTGAAACTGGTCTCACAGGAAAGGTTCAAATCATAGACAGTAAGAAGAGTCAGTCATCTTGTACTTAAGTTGGCATTGTGCCTTTTGTATTTGATACCGATGCAGTTTCTGTGTTTCATCGACAATAAGAAGGTCCAAGGGATACAGTAAACCTGAAGTAAAGCATCGGAATCTAAAACTGGTCACACAGGAAAGGTTCAAAACATAGACAGTAAGAAGAGTCAGTCTTCATGTACTGATGTCGGCATTGTGACTTTTGTATTTAATTCCGATGCAATTTCTGTGTTTCATCGTCAATAAGAAGGTCCAAGGGATACAGTAAGCCTGAAGTGAAGCTTCGGAATCTAATACTGGTCTCACAGGAAACGTAAAATTCTTAGAATGTAAGAAGAGTCAGTCCTCTTGTACTTAAGTCGGCATTGTGACTTTTGTATTTAATTCCGATGCCATTTCTGTGTTTCATCGTGAATACGAAGGTCCAATTGATACAGTAAACCAGAAGTATAGCTTCGTAATGTAAAACTGGTCTCACAGGAAAGGTTCAGAGCATAGACAGTATGAAGAGTCAGTCTTCTTGTACTTAAGTCGGCATTGTGCTTTTTTGTATTTAATTCCGATGCAATTTTTGTGCTTCACGTCAATAAGAAGGACCAAGGGACACAGTAAACCTGATGTGAAGCACCGGAATCTAAAACTGGTCTCACAGGAAAGGTTCAAATCATAGACAGTAAGAAGAGTCAGTCTTCTTGTACTTAAGTCAGCATTGCGCCTTTTGTATTTAATTCCGATGTAATTTCTGTGTTTCATCGTCAAGAAGTTGGTCCAAGGGATACAGCAAACCTGAAGTGACGGATCGGAATCAAAACTGGTCCCACAGGAAAGCTTCAAAACATAGACAGTAACAAGAGTCAGTCTTCTTGTACTTAGGTCGGCATTGAGCCTTTTGTATTTATTTCCGATGCAATTTCTGTGTTTCATCGTCAATAAGCAAGTCCAAGGGTTACAGTAAAATTGAAGTGAAGCATTGGAATCCAAAACTGGTCTCACAGGATAGGTTCATATCATGGAATGTAAGAAGAGTCAGTCCTCTTGTACTTACGTCGGCATTGTGCCTTTTGTATTTAATTCCGATACATATCTGTGTTTCATCGTCAATAAGGTCCAAGGGATACAGTAAACCTGAAGTGAAGCATCGGAATCACCACTGGTCTCACAGGAAAGCTTCTAAACATAGACAGTAAGCAGAGTCAGTCTTCTCGTACTTATGTCGGCATTATGCCTTTTGTATTTAATTCCAATGCAATTTCTGTGTTTCATCGTGAATAAGAAGGTCCGAGGGATACAGTTAACCTGATGTGAAGCACTGTAATCTAAAACTGGTCTCACAGGAAAGGTTCAAATCGTAGAATGTAATAGGAGTCAGACCTCTTGTACTAAAGTCGGCATTGTGCCTTTTGCATTAAATTCCGATGCAATTTCTGTGTTTCATCGTCAATAAGAAGGTCCAAGTGATACAGTAAACCTGAAATGAAGCATCGGAATCTGAAACCTGTCTCACAGGAAAGGTTCAAAACATAGACAATAAGAAGAGTCAGTCATCTTGTACTTAAGTCGGCATTGTGCCTTTTGTATTTAATTCCGATGCAGTTTCTGTGTTCCATCGTCAATAAGCATGTCCAAGGGATACAGTAAACCTGAAGTGAAGCATCGGAATCAAAAACTGGTCTCACAGGAAAGCCTCAAAACATAGACAGTAAGAAGATTCAGTCTTCTTGTACTTAAGTCGGAATTTGCATTTTGTATTTAATTCCGATGCAATTTCTGTGTTTCATCGTCAATAAGTAGGTCCAAGGGATACAGTAAACCTGAAATGAAGCATCGGAATCTGAAGCTGGTCTCACAGGAAAGGTTCAAATCATAGACAGTAAGAGGACTCAGTCATCTTGTACTTAAGTTGGCATTGTACCTTTTGTATTCAATTCCGATAGAATTTCTGTGTTTCGTCGTCAATATGAAGGTCCAAGGGATACAATTAACCTGAAGTGAAGCATCAGAATCTAAAACTGGTCTCAAAGGAAAGTTTCAAAATATAGACAGTAAGAAGAGTCAGTCTTCTTGTACTTAAGTCGGCATTGTGCATTTTGTATTTTATTTTGATGCATTTTCTGTGTTTCATCGTCAATAAGTAGGTCCAAGAGATATGGTAAACCTGAAGTGAAGCATCGGAAATTAAAACTGGTCTCACAGGAGAGGTTCAAAACATAGACAATAAGAAGAGTCAGTCTTCTTGTACTTAAGTCGGCATTGTGCTTTTTGTATTTAATTCCGATGTAGTTTCTGTGTTTCATCTTCAATAAGATGGTCCAAGGGATACAGTATACCTGAAGTGAAACACCGGAATCAAAACTGGTCTCACAGGAAATCTTCAAAACATAGACAGTAAGAGGAGTCAGTCTTCTTGTACTTAAGTCGGAATTGTGCATTTTGTACTTAATTCAGATGCAATTTCTGTGTTTTATCGTCAATAAGTAGGTCCAAGGGACACAGTAAACCTGAAATGAAGCTTCGGAATCTGAAATTGGTCTCACAGGAAAGGTTCAAATCATAGACAGTAAGAAGAGTCAGTCATCTTGTACTTAAGTTGGCATTGTGCCTTTTGTATTTGATACCGATGCACTTTCTGTGTTTCATCGCCTATAAGCAGGTCCAAGGGATACAGTAAACCTGAAGTGAAGCATCCGAATCTAAAACTGGTCTCACAGGAAAGGTTCAAAACATAGATAGTAAGAAGAGTCAGTCTTCTTGTTTTTATGTGGGCATTGTGCCTTGTGGCTTTTGTATTTAATTCCGTCGCAATTTCTGTGTTTCATCGTCAATAAGAAGGTCCAAGGGATACCGCATACCTGAAATGAAGCATAAGAATCTAAAACTGGTCTCACAGGAAAGGTTCAAATCATAGACAGTAAGGAGACTCAGTCATCTAGTACTTAAGTCGGCATTGTGCCATTTGTATTTAGTTCCGATGAAATTTGTGTGTTTCATCGTCAACATGAAGGACCAAAGGATGCAGTAAACCTGAAGTGAATCATCGGAATCTAAAACTGGACTAACAGGAAAGCTTCAAAATATTGACAGCAAGAAGAGTCAGTCTTCTTGTTCTGAAGTCATCATAGTGCCTTTTGTATTTAATTCCGATGCAATATCTGTGTTTCATCGTCAATAAGAAGGTCCAAGGGATACGGTATACCTGAAATGAGGCATCGGAATCTAAAACTGGTCTCACATGAATGGTTCAAATCATAGAATGTAAGAAGACTCAGTCGTCTTGTACGAAAGTCGGCATTGTGCCTTTTGCATTTAATTCCGATGCAATTTCTGTGTCTCATCGTAAATAAGGAGGTCCAAGGGATACAGTAAACCTGAAACAAAGCATCGGAATCTAAAACTGGTCTCACAGGAAAGGTTCAAAGCATAGACAGTATAAAGAGTCAGTCTTCATGTACTGAAGTCTGCATTGTGCCTTTTGTATTTATTTCCGATGCAATATCTGTGTTTCATCGTCTATAAGAAGGTCCAAGGGATACAGTAAACCTGAAAGGGAACATAGAAATCTGAAACTGGTCTCACAGGAATGGTTCAAATCATAGACAGTAAGAAGAGTCAGTCTTCTTGTACTTAAGTCGTCATTGTGCCTTTTGTATTTTAATCCGATGTAATTTCTGTGTTTCATCGTCAAAAAGAAGGTCCAAGGGATATAGTAAACCTGAAGTGAAGCACCGGAATAAAAACTAGTCTCACAGGAAAGCTTCAAAACATAGCCAGTAAGAAGAGTCAGCCTTCTTGTACTTAAGTCGTCATTTTTCATTTAGTATTTAATTCCGATGCAATTTTTGTGTTTCATCGTCAATAAGAAGGTCCAAGATATACAGTAAACCTGAAGTAAAGCATCGGAATCTGAAACTGGTCTCAAAGGAAACGTTCAAAGCATAGACAGTAAGAAGAGTCAGTCTTCATGTCCTTAAGTCGGCATTGTGCCTTTTGTATTCCATTCCGATGCAATATCTGTGTTTCATCGTCAATAAGAAGGTCCAAAGGATACAGTAAACCTGAAAGGAAACCTAGGAATCTGAGGCTGATCTCACAGGAAAGGTTCAAATCATAGACAGTAAGAAGAGCCAGTCTCCTTGTACTTAAGTCGGCAATGTGGCGTTTGTATTTAATACCGATGAATTTTTTGTGCCTCACGTCAATAAGATGGTCCAAGGGATACAGCAAACCTGACGTGAAGCATCGGAATCAAAACTGGTCTCACAGGATAGCTTCAAAACATAGACAGTAAGAAGAGTCAGTCTTCTTGAACTTAAGTCGGCATTGAGCATTTTGTAATTAATTCCGATGCAATTTCTGTGTTTCATCGTCAATAAGAAGGTCCAAGGGAAACAGTAAACCTGAAGTGAAGCATCGGAATCTAAAACTTGTCTCACAGGAATGGTTCAAAACATTGACAGTAAGGAGAGTCAGTCTTCTTGTACTTAAGTCGGCATTGTGCCTTTTGTATTTAATTCGGATGCAATTACTGTGTTTCATCGTCAATAAGAAGGTCCAAGGGATACAATAAACCAGAAGTGAAGCTTCGGAATCTAAAACTGGTCTCACAGGAAAGGTTCAATTCATACAATGTAAGAAGAGTCAGTCCTCTTGTATTTAAGTCGGCATTTTGCCTTTTGTATTTAATTCCGTTGCCATTTCTGTGTTTCATCGTGAATAAAAACTTCCAAGGGATACAGTAAACCTGAAGTAAAGCATCGGAATGTAAAACTGGTCTCACAGGAAAGGTTCAAAACATAGACAGTAAGAAGAGTCAGTCTTCTTGTACTTAAGTCGGCATTGTGCCTTTTGTAATTAATTCCGATGCAATTTCTGTGTTTCATCGTCAATAAAAAGGTCCAAGGGATACAGTAAACCTGAAATGAAGCATCGGAATCTGAAGCTGGCCTCACAGGAAAGGTTCAAATCATAGACAGTAAGAGGACTCAGTCATCTTGTACTTAAGTTGGCATTGTACCTTTTGTATTTAATGCCGATAGAATTTCTGTGTTTCGTCGTCAATATGAAGGTCCAAGGGATACAATTAACCTGAAGTGAAGCATCAGAATCTAAAACTGGTCTCAAAGGAAAGTTTCAAAATATAGACAGTAAGAAGAGTCAGTCTTCTTGTAGTTAAGTCGGCATTGTGCATTTTGTGTTTTATTTTGATGCATTTTCTGTGTTTCATCGTCAATAAGTAGGTCCAAGAGATATGGTAAACCTGAAGTGAAGCATCGGAAATTAAAACTGGTCTCACAGGAGAGGTTCAAAACATAGACAATAAGAAGAGTCAGTCTTCTTGTACTTAAGTCGGCGTTGTGCTTTTTGTATTTAATTCCGATGTAGTTTCTGTGTTTCATCTTCAATAAGATGGTCCAAGGGATACAGTATACCTGAAGTGAAACACCGGAATCAAAACTGGTCTCACAGGAAAGCTTCAAAACATAGACAGTAAGAAGAGTCAGTCTTCTTGTACTTAAGTCGGAATTGTGCATTTTGTACATAATTCAGATGCAATTTCTGTGTTTTTTCGTCAATAAGTAGGTCCAAGGGACACAGTAAACCTGAAATGAAGCTTCGGAATCTGAAATTGGTCTCACAGGAAAGGTTCAAATCATAGACAGTAAGAAGAGTCAGTCTTCTTGTACTTAAGTCGTCATTGTGCCTTTTGTATTTTAATCCGATGTAATTTCTGTGTTTCATCGTCAATAAGAAGGTCCAAGGGATATAGTAAACCTGAAGTGAAGCACCGGAATAAAAACTGGTCTCACAGGAAAGCTTCAAAACATAGACAGTAAGAAGAGTCAGCCTTCTTGTACTTAAGTCGGCATTTTTCATTTAGTATTTAATTCCGATGCAATTTTTGTGTTTCATCGTCAATAAGAAGGTCCAAGATATACAGTAAACCTGAAGTGAAGCATCGGAATCTGAAACTGGTCTCAAAGGAAACGTTCAAAGCATAGACAGTAAGAAGAGTCAGTCTTCATGTCCTTAAGTCGGCATTGTGCCTTTTGTATTCCATTCCGATGCAATATCTGTGTTTCATCGTCAATAAGAAGGTCCAAAGGATACAGTAAACCTGAAAGGAAACCTAGGAATCTGAGGCTGATCTCACAGGAAAGGTTCAAATCATAGACTGTAAGAAGAGCCAGTCTCCTTGTACTTAAGTCGGCAATGTGGCGTTTGTATTTAATTCCGATGAATTTTTTGTGCCTCACGTCAATAAGATGGTCCAAGGGATACAGCAAACCTGACGTGAAGCATCGGAATCAAAACTGGTCTCACAGGATAACTTCAAAACACAGACAGTAAGAAGAGTCAGTCTTCTTGAACTTAAGTCGGCATTGTGCATTTTGTAATTAATTCCGATGCAATTTCTGTGTTTCATCGTCAATAAGAAGGTCCAAGGGATACAGTAAACTTGACGTGAAGCTTCGGAGTCTAAAACAGGTTTCACAGGAAAGGTTCAATTCATAGAATGTAAGAAGAGTCAGTCCTCTTGTACTTAAGTCGGCATAATTCCGATGCAATTTCTGTGTTTCATTGTCAATAAGAAGGTCCAAGGGATACAGTACACCTGAAGTAAAGCATCGGAATCTAAGACTGGTCTCAGAGGGAAGGTTCAAAATATAGACAGTAAGAAAAGTCAGTCTTCTAGTACTTAAGTCGGCATTGTACCTTTTGTATTTAACTCCGATGCAATATCTGTGTTTCATTGTCAATAAGAAGGTCCCAGGGATACAGTACACCTGAAACGAGACATAGAAAACTTAAAGTGGTCTCACAGGAATGGTTCAAATCATAGACAGTAAGAAGAGTCAGCCTTCATGTACTTATGTCGTCATTGTGCCTTTAGTATTTAAATCCGATGTAATTTCTGTGTTTCACCGTCAATAAGAAGGTCCAAGGGATACAGTAAACCTGAAGTGAAGCACCGGAATCAAAACTGGTCTCACAGGAAAGCTTTAAAACATAGACAGTAAGAAGAGTCAGTCTTCATGTACTTAAGTCGGCATTGTTCATGTAGTATTTAATTCCGATGCAATTTTCGTGTTTCATCGTCAATAAGAAGGTCCAAGATAAACAGTAAACCTGAAGTAAAGCATCGGAATCTAAAACTGGTCTCAAAGGAAACGTTCAAAACATAGACAGTAAGAAGAGTCAGTCTTCACGTACTTAAGTCGGCATTGTGCCTTTTGTATTTAATTCCGATGCAATATCTGTGTTTCATCGTCAATAAGAAGGTCCATGGGATACAGTAAACCTGAAAAGAAACCTCGGAATCTGAGGCTGATCTCACAGGAAAGGTTCAAATCATATTCAGTAAGAAGAGCCAGTCTCCTTGTACTTAAGTCGGCAATGTGGCGTTTGTAATTAATTCCGATGTAATATTTGTGTTTCACGTCAATAAGATGGTCCAAGGGATACAGTAAACCTGACGTGAAGGGTCGGAATCAAAACTGGTCTCACAGGATAGCTTCAAAACATAGTAAGTAAGAAGAGTCAGTCTTCTTGTACTTAAGTCGACATTGTGCATTTTGTATTTAATTCCGATGCGATTTCTGTGTTTCATCGTCAATAATAAGGTCCAAGGGATACAGTAAACCTGAAGTAAAGCATCGGAATCTAAAACTGGTCTCACAGGAATGGTTCAAAATATTGACAGTAAGAAGAGTCAGTCTTCTTGTACTTAAGTCGGCATTGTACCTTTTGTATTCAATTCGGATGCAATTACTGTGTTCCATCGTCAATAAGAAGGTCCAAGGGATACAGTAAGACTGAATTGAAGCTTCGGAATCTAAAACTGGTCTCACAGGAAAGGTTCAATACATAGAATGTAAGAAGAGTCATGCCTCTTGTACTTAAGTCGGCATTTTGCCTTTTGAATTTAATTCCGTTTCCATTTCTGTGTTACATCGTGAATAAAAAGGTCCAAGGGATACAGTAAACCTGAAGTAAAGCATCGGAATGTAAAACTGGTCACACAGGAAAGGTTCAAACATAGACAGTAAGAAGAGTCAGTCTTCTTGTACTTAAGTCGGCATTGTGCCTTTTGTATTTAATTCCGATGCAATTTCTGTGTTTCTTCTTCAATAAAAAGGTCCAAGGGACATTGCAAACCTGAAGTGAAGCTTCGGAATCTAGAACTGGTCTCACAGGAAAGGTTCAAAACATAGAAAGTAGGAGGAGTCAGTCCTCTTGTACTGAAGTCGGCATTGTGCCTTTTGCATTTAATTCCGATGCAATTTCTGTGTTTCATCGTCAATAAGAAGGTCCAAGGGATACAGTAAACCTGAAGTAAAGCATCGGAATCTAAGACTGGTCTCAGAGGAAAGGTACAAAACATGGAGAGTAAGAATAGTCAGTCCTCTTGTACTTGAGTCGGCATTGTGCCTTTTGCATTTAGTTCCGATGTAATATCTGTGTTTCATCGTCAATAAGAAGGTCCAAGGGATACAGTAAACCTGAAATGAAGCATAGGAATCTAAAACTGGTCCCACATGAAAGGTTCAAATCATAGAATGTAAGAAGAGTCAGTCGTCATGTACGAAATTCGGCATTGTGCCTTTTGCATTCAATTTCGATGCAATTTCTGTGTCTCATCGTAAATAAGAAGGCCCAAGGGATATAGTAAACCTGAAGTGAAGCATCGGAATCTAAAACTGAACTCACAGGAAAGGTTCAAAACCTAGACAGTAAGAAGAGTCAGTCTTCTTGTACCTAGGTCGTCATTGCGCCTTTTGTATTTAATTCCAATGTGATTTCTGTGTTTCATAGTCAATACGAAGGTCCAAGGGATACGGTAAACCTGAAGTGAAGCACCGGAATCAAAACTGCTCTCACAGGAATGCTTCAAAACATAGACAGTAAGAGGACTCAGTCTTCTTGTACTTAAGTCGGCATTGTTCATTTAGTATTTAATTCCGATGCAATTTTTGTTCTTCATCGTCAATAAGAAGGTCAAAGATATACAGTAAACCTGAAGTAAAGAATCGAAATCTAAACCTGGTCTCACAGGAAACGTTCAAAACATAGACAGTAAGGAGTGTCCGTCTTCATGTACTTAAGTCGGCATTGTGCCTTTTGTATTACATTCCGCTGCATTATCTGTGTTTCATCGTTAATAAGAAGATCCAAGGGATACAGTAAACATGAAATGAAGCATCGGAATCTAAAACTGGTCTCAAGTGAAAGGTTCAAATCATAGAATGTAAGAAGAGACAGTCGTCTTGTACGAAAGTCGGCATTGTGCCTTATGTATTTAATTGCGATGCAATTTCTGTGTTTCATCGTCAATAAGGAGGTCCAAGGGATAAAGTAAACCTGAAAGGAACCATAGGAATCTGAAACTGGTCTCGCAGGAATGGTTCTAGTCATAGACAGTAGGAAGAGTCAGTCTTCTTGTACTTAAGCCGTCATTGTGCCTTTTGTATTTTAATCCGATGTAATTTCTGTGTTTCATCGTCAATAAGAAGGTCCAAGGGATATAGTAAACCTGAAGTGAAGCACCGGAATAAAAACTGGTCTCACAGGAAAGATTCAAAGCATAGACAGTAAGAAGAGTCAGTCTTCTTGTACCTAAGTCGGCATTGTGCCTTTTGTATTTAATTCCGATGCAATTTCTGTGTTTCATCGTCAATAAGAAGGTCCCAGGGATACAGTAAACCTGAAATGAAGCATCGGAATCTAAAACTGGTCTCACAGGAAAGGTTCAAATCATAACATGTAAGAAGAGTCGGTCCTCTTGTACTAAAGTCGGCATTGTGCCTTGTGCATTGAATTCCGTTGCAATTTCTGTGTTTCATCGTCAGTAAGAAGGTCCAAGGGATACAGTACACCTGAAGTAAAGCATCGGAATGTAAAACTGATCTCACAGGAATGGTTCAAAGCATAGGCAGTAAGAAGAGTCAGTCTTCTTGTACTTAAGTCGGCATTGTGCCTTTTGTATTTAATTCCGATGCAAATTCTGTGTTTCATCGTCAATAAGAAGGTCCAAGGAATACAGTAAACCTGAAATGAAGCATCGGAATCTAAAACTCTTCCCACAGGAAAGGTTCAAATCATAGAATGTAAGAGGAGTCAGTCCTCTTGTACTTAAGTCGGTATTGTGCATTTTGTATTTAATTGCGATGCAATTTCTGTGTTTCATCGTCAATAAGGAGGTCCAAGGGATACATTAAACCTGAAATGAAGCATCGGAATTTATAACTGGTCTCACAGGAAAGGTTCAAACCATAGACAGTAAGAAGTGTCAGTCTTCTTGTACTTAAGTCGGCAATGTGCCTTTTGTATTTAATTCCGGTGCAATTTCTGTGTTTCATCGTCAATAAGCAGGTCCAAGGAATACAGTAAATCTGAAGTGAAGCATCGGAATCTAAAACTGGTCTCACAGGAAAGGTTCAATTCATAGAATGTAAGAGGAGTCAAGCCTCTTGTACTCAAGTCGGCATTGTGCCTTTTGTATTTAATTCCGATAGAATTTCTGTGTTTCATCTTCAATATGAAGGTGCAAGGGATACACTAAACCTGAAGTGAGGCACCGGAATCAAAACTGGTCTCACAGCAAAGCTTCAAAACATAGACAGTAAGAAGAGTTAGTCTTCTTGTACTTAAGTCGGCATTGTTCATTTACTATTTATTTCCGATGCGATTTCTGTGTTTGATTGTCAATAAGAACGTCCAAGGGATACAGTAAACCTGAAGTAAAGCATCGGAATCTAAAACAGGTCTCACAGGACACGTTCAAAATATAGACAGTAAGAAGAGTCGGTCTTCTTGTACTTAAGTCGGCATTGTGCCTTTTGTATTTCATTCCGATGCAATATCTGTGTTTCATCGTCAATGAGAAGGTCTAAGGGATACAGTAAACCTGAAAGGAGACATAGGATACTGAAGCTGGTCTCACAGGAAAGGTTCAAATCGTAGGCAGTAAGAGGAGTCAGTGTCCTTGTACCTAAGTCGGCATTGTGGGTTTTGTATTTAATTCCGATGTAATTTTTGTGATTCACATCAATAAGAAGGTCCAAGGGATACACTAAACCTGAAGTGTAGCACAGGAATCAAGACTGGTCTCACATGAAAGCTTCAAAACATAGACAATAAGAAGAGTCAGTCTTCTTGTACTTAAGTCGGCATTGTCCATTTTGTATTTAATTGCAATGCAATTTCTGTGTTTCATCGTCAATAAGGAGGTCCAAGGGATAAAGTAAACCTGAAAGGAACCATAGGAATCTGAAACTGGTCTCACAGGAATGGTTCTAGTCATAGACAGTAAGAAGAGTCAGTCTTCTTGTACTTAAGTCGTCATGCGCCTTTTGTATTTAATTCCGATGTAATTTCTGTGTTTCATCGTCAATAAGAAGGTCCAAGGGATAGAGTAAACCTGAAGTAAAGCATCGGAATGTAAAACTGGTATCACAGGAAATGTTCAAAGCATAGACAGTAAAGAGAGTCAGTCTTCTTGTACTTAAGTCGGCATTGTGCCTTTTGTATTTAATTCCGATGCAATTTCTGTGTTTCATCGTCAATAAGAAGGTCCAAGGGATACAGTAAACCTGAAATGAAGCATCGGAATCTAAAACTGGTCTCACAGGAAAGGTTCAAATCATAGCATGTAAGAGGAGTCGGTCCTCTTGTACTAAAGTCGGCATTGTGCCTTGCGCATTGCATTCCGTTGCAATTTCTGTGTTTCATCGTCAGTAAGAAGGTCCAAGGGATACAGTACACCTGAAGTAAAGCATCGGAATGTAAAACTGATCTCACAGGAATGGTTCAAAGCATAGGCAGTAAGAAGAGTCAGTCTTCTTGTACTTAAGACGGCATTGTGCCTTTTGTATTTAATTCCGATGCAAATTCTGTGTTTCATCGTCAATAAGAAGGTCCAAGGAATACAGTAAACCTGAAATGAAGCATCGGAATCTAAAACTCTTCCCACAGGAAAGGTTCAAATCATAGAATGTAAGAGGAGTCAGTCCTCTTGTACTTAAGTCGGCATTATGCATTTTGTATTTAATTGCGATGCAATTTCTGTGTTTCATCGTCAATAAGGAGGTCCAAGGGATACATTAAACCTGAAATGAAGCATCGGAATTTATAACTGGTCTCACAGGAAAGGTTCAAACCATAGACAGTAAGAAGTGTCAGTCTTCTTGTACTTAAGTCAGCAATGTGCCTTTTGTATTTAATTCCGGTGCAATTTCTGTGTTTCATCGTCAATAAGCAGGTCCAAGGAATACAGTAAATCTGAAGTGAAGCATCGGAATCTAAAACTGGTCTCACAGGAAAGGTTCAATTCATAGAATGTAAGAAGAGTCATGCCTCTTGTACTTAAGTCGGCATTTTGCCTTTTGAATTTGATTCCGTTTCCATTTCTGTGTTTCATCGTGAATAAAAAGGTCCAAGGGATACAGTAAACCTGAAGTAAAGCATCGGAATGTAAAACTGGTCTCACAGGAAAGGTTCAAAGCATAGACAGTAAGAAGAGTCAGTCTTCTTGTACTTAAGTCGGCATTGTGCCTTTTGTATTTAATTCCGATGCAATTTCTGTGTTTCATCTTCAATAAAAAGGTCCAAGGGACATTGCAAACCTGAAGTGAAGCTTCGGAATCTAGAACTGGTCTCACAGGAAAGGTTCAAAACATAGAAAGTAGGAGGAGTCAGTCCTCTTGTACTGAAGTCGGCATTGTGCCTTTTGCATTTAATTCCGATGCAATTTCTGTGTTTCATCGTCAATAACAAGGCCCAAGGGATACAGTAAACCTGAAGTAAAGCATCGGAATCTAAGACTGGTCTCAGAGGAAAGGTTCAAAACATAGAGAGTAAGAATAGTCAGTCCTCTTGTACTTGAGTCGGCATTGTGCCTTTTGTATTTAGTTCCGATGTAATATCTGTGTTTCATCGTCAATAAGAAGGTCCAAGGGATACAGTAAACCTGAAATGAAGCATAGGAATCTAAAACTGGTCCCACATAAAAGGTTCAAATCATAGAATGTAAGAAGAGTCAGTCGTCTTGTACGAAAGTCGGCATTGTGCCTTTTGCATTCAATTTCGATGCAATTTCTGTGTGTCATCGTAAGTAAGAAGGTCCAAGGGATATAGTAAACCTGAAATCAAGCATCGGAATCTAAAACTGGTCTCACAGGAAAGGTTCAAAACCTAGACAGTAAGAAGAGTCAGTCTTCTTGTACTTAGGTCGTCATTGCGCCTTTCGTATTTAATTCAGATGTGATTTCTGTGTTTCATCGTCAATAAGAAGGTCCAAGGGATACAGTAAACCTGAAGTGAAGCACCGGAATCAAAACTGGTCTCACAGGAATGCTTCAAAACATAGACAGTAAGAGGACTCAGTCTTCTTGTACCTAAGTCGGCATTGTTCATTTAGTATTTAATTCCGATGTAATTTTTGTTCTTCATCGTCAAAAAGAAGGTCAAAGATATACAGTAAACCTGAAGTAAAGCATCGGAATCTAAAACTGGTCCCAAATGAAAGGTTCAAATCATAGAATGTAAGAAGAGACAGTCGTCTCGTACGATTGTCGGCATTGTGCCTTATGTATTTAATTCCGATGCAATTTCTGTGTTTCATCGTCAATAAGAAGGTCCAAGGGATAAGGTAAACCCGAAAGGAACCATAGGAATCTGAAACTGATCTCACAGGAATGGTTCTAGTCATAGACAGTAAGAAGAGTCAAGCTTCTTGTACTTAAGTCGTCATTGCGCCTTTTGTACTTAATTCCGATGTAATTTCTGTGTTTCATCGTCAGCAAGAAGGTCCAAGGGATACAGTACACCTGAAGTAAAGCATCGGAATGTAAAACTGGTATCACAGGAAATGTTCAAAGCATAGACAGTAAAAAGAGTCAGTCTTCATGTACTGAAGTCGGCATTGTGCCATTTGTATTTAATTCCGATGCCATATCTGTGTTTTATCGTCAATAAGAAGGTCCAAGCGATACAGTAAACCTGAAGGGTAACATAGGAATCTGATACTGGTCTCACAGGAATAGTTCAAATCATAGACAGTAAGAAGATTCAGTCTTCTTGTACTTAAGTCGTCATTGTGCCTTTTGCATTTAATTCCGATGCAATTTCTTTTTTCATCGTCAATAAGAAGGTCCAAGGGATACAGTAAACCTGAAATGAAGCATAGGAATCTAAAAATGGTCTCAGAGGAAAGGTTCAAATCATAGACAGTAAGAAGAATCAGTCATCTTGTACTTAAGTCGGCATTGTGCCTTTTGTATTTCATTCCGATGCAATATCTGTGTTTCATCGTCAATGAGAAGGTCCAACGGATACAGTAAACCTGAAATGAAGCATCGGAATTTATAACTGGTCTCACAGGAAAGATTCAAACCACAGACAGTAAGAAGTCTCAGTCTTCTTGTACTTAAGTCGGCAATGTGCCTCTTGTAATTAATTCCGGTGCAATTTCTGTGTTTCATCGTCAATAAGCAGGTCCAAGGAATACAGTAAACCTGAAGTGAAGCATCGGAATCTAAAACTGGTCTCACAGGAAAGGTTCAAATCACGGAATGTAAGAAGTGTCAGTCTTCTTGTACTTAATTCCGCATTGTGCCCTTTGTAATTAATTCCGATGCAATTTCTGTGTTTCATCGTCAATAAGAACGTCCAAGGGATACAGTAAACCTGAAGTAAAGCATCGGAATCTTAAACTGATATCACAGGAAAGGTTCAAAACACAGACAGTACGAAGAGTCAGTCTTTTTGTTTTTAAGTGGGCATTGTGCCGTATGTATTTAATTCCGGCCAAATTTCTGTGTTTCATCGTCAATAAGAAAGTCCAAGGGATACCATCAACCTGAAGTAAAGCATCGGAATCAAATGGGGTCTCACAGGAATGGTTCAAAACATAGACAGTAAGATTAGTCAGTCTTCTTGTACTTAAGACGGCATTGTGCCATTAGTATTTAATTCCGATGCAATTTCTTTGTTTCATCGTCAATAAGAAGGTCCAAGGGATACAGTAAACCTGAAATGAAGCATAGGAATCTAAAAATGGTCTCACAGGAAAGGTTCAATTCATAGACAGTAAGAAGACTCAGTCATCTTGTACTTAAGTCGGCAATGTGCCTTTTGTATTTAATTCCGATAGAATTTCTGTGTTTCATCGTCAATATGAAGGTCCAAGGGATACACTAAACCCGAAGTGAAGCACCGGAATCTAAAACTGGTCTCACGGGAAAGGTTTAAATTATAGACAGTATGAAGAGTCAGTCTTCTTGTACTTAAATCGGTATTTTGACTTTTGTACTTAATTCCGATGTAATTTCTGTGTTTCATCGTCATTATGAAAGTCCAAGGGATACAGTAAACCTGAAGTGAAGCATCGGAATCTATTACTGGTCTCACAGGAAAGGTTCAAAATATAGACACTAAGAAGAGTCAGTCTTCTTGTACTTAAGTCGGCATTGTGCCTTTTGCATTTGTTTATGATGCAATTTCTGTGTTTCATCTTCAATAAGAAGGTACAAGGGATACAGTAAACCTGAAGTGAAACACCGGAATCAAAACTGGTCTCACAGCAACCATTCAAAACAAAGACAGTAAGAAGAGGCAGACTTCTTGTACTTACGTCGATATTGTGCGTTTTGTACTTAATTCCGATGCAATTTCTGTGTTTCATCGTCAATAAGGAGGTCCAAGGGACAAGGTAAACCAGAAATGAAGCATCGGAATCTGAAACTGGTCTCACAAGAAAGGTTCAAAACATAGACTGTAAGAAGAGTCAGTCATCTTGTACTTACGTCGGCATAGTGCTTTTTGTATTAAATTCCAATGCTGTTTCTGTGTTTCATCGTCAATAAGCAATTCCAAGGGATACAGTAAACCTGAAGTGAAGCATCGGAATCTTAAAACTGGTCTCACAGGAAAGGTTCAAATCATAGAATGTAAGATGAGTCAGTCCTCTTGTACTTAAGTCAGCATTGTGCCTTTTGTATTTAATTCCGATGCTATTTCTGTGTTTCATCGTCAATAAGAAGATCCAAGGGATACAGAATACCTGAAATGAAGCATAAGAATCTAAAACTGGTCTCAGAGGAAAGCATCAAATCATAGACAGTAGGAAGACTCAGTCATCTTGTACTTAATTCGGCATTGTGCCTTTTGTATTTAGTTCCGATGCAATATGTGTGTTTCATCGTCAACATGAAGGTCCAAGGGATACAGTAAACCTGAAGTGAAGCATCGGATTCTAAAACTTGTCTCACAAGAAAAGTTCAAATTATAGACAGTGGGAAGAGTGAGTCTTCTTGTTCTGGGTCGGCATAGTCCCATTTTTATTTAATTCCAATTCAATTTCTGTGTTTCAACGTCAACAAGAAGGTCCAAGGGATACAGTAAACCTGATGTGAAGCATCGGAATCTTAAAACTGGTCTCACAGGAAAGGTTCAAATCATAGAATGTAAGACGAGTCAGTCCTGTTGTACTTAAGTCAGCATTGTGCCCTTTGTATTTAATTCCGATGCTATTTCTGTGTTTCATCGTCAATAAGAAGATCCAAGGGATGCAGTATACCTGAAATGAAGCATAAGAATCTAAAACTGGTCTCACAGGAAAGGTTAAAAGCACAGACAGTAAGAGGAAACAGTCTACTTGTACTGAAGTCGGCATTTTGAATTTTGTATTTAATTCCGGTGCAATTTCTGCGTTTCATCGTCAATAAGAAGGTCCAAAGGATACAGTAAACCTGAAATGAAGCATCGGAATCTAAAACTGGTCTCACATGAAAGGTTCAAATCATAGAATGTAAGATGAGTCAGTCGTCTTGTACGAAAGTCAGCATTGTGCCTTTTGCATTTAATTCCGATGCAATTTCTGTGTCTCATCGTAATTAAGAAGGTCCAAGGGATATAGTAAACCTGAAGTAAATCATCGGAATCTAAAACTGGTCTCACAGGAAAGGTTCAAATCATAGACAGTAAGAAGAGTCAGTCTTCTTGTACTCAGGTCGTCATTGCGCCTTTTGTATTTAATTCCGATGTAATTTCTGTGTTTCATCGTCAATAAGAATGTCCAAGGGGTACAGTAAACCTGAAGTGAAGCACCGGAATCAAAACTGGTCTCACAGGAATGCTTCAAAATATAGACAGCAAGAAGATTCAGTCTTCTTGTACTTAAGTCGGCATTCTTCATTCAGTATTTATTCCAATGCAATTTTTGTTCTTCATCGTCAATAAGAAGGTCCAAGATATACAGTAAACCTGAAGTAAAGCATCGGAATCTAAAACTGGTCTCACAGGAAACGTTCAAAACATAGACAGTAAGAAGAGACAGTCTTCATGTACTTAAGTCGTAATTGTGCCTTTTGTATTTCATTCCGATGCAATATCTGTGTTTCATCGTCAATAAGAAGGTCCAAGGGATACAGTAAACCTGAAAAGAAAACCTACGAATATGAGGCTGATCTAACAGGAATGGTTCAAATCATAGACAGTAAGAAGAGTCAGACTCATTGCACTTATGTCGGCATTGTGGCGTTTGTATTTAATTCCGATGTAATTTTTGTGTTTCACGTCAATAAGAAGGTCCAAGGGATACAGCAAACCTGACGTGAAGCACCGGAATCAAAACTGGTCTCACAGGAAAGCGTCAAAACACAGACAGTAAAAAGAGTATGCCTTCTTGTACTTAAGTCGGCATTGTGCATTTTGTATTTAATTCCGATGCAATTTCTGTGTTTCATCATCAATAAGAAGGTCCAAGGGATACAGTAAACCTGAAGTAAAGCATCGGAATCAAAAACTGGTCTCACAGGAATGGTGCAAAACATTGACAGAAAGAAGAGTCAGTCTTCTTGTACTTAAGTCGGCATTGTGCCTTTTGTATTTAATTCGGATGCAACTACTGTGTTTCATCGTCAATAAGAAGGTCCAAAGGATACAGTAAACTTGAAGTGAAACTTCGGAATCTAAAACAGGTCTCACAGGAAAGGTTCAATTCATAGAATGTAAGAAGAGTCAGTCCTCTTGTACTCAAGTCGGCATTGTGCCTTTTGTATTTAATTCCGATGCCATTTCTGTGTTTCATCGTGAATAAGAAGGTCCAAGGGATAGAGTAAAAATGAAATACAGCATCGTAATGTAAAACTGGTCTGACAGGAAAGGTTCAAAGCATAGACAGTAAGAAGAGTCAGTCTTCTAGTACTTAAGTCAGCATCGTGCCTTTTGTATTTAATTCCGATGCCATTTCTGTGCTTCATCGTCAATAAGAAGGTCCAAGGGATACAGTAAACCTGAAGTAAAGCATCGGAATCTAAAACAGGTCTCACAGGACACGTTCAAAATATAGACAGTAAGAAGAGTCAGTCTTCTTGTACTTAAGTCGGCATTGTGCCTTTTGTATTTCATTCCGATGCAATATCTGTGTTTCATCGTCAATGAGAAGGTCCAACGGATACAGTAAACCTGAAAGGAAACATAGGAATCTGAAGCTGGTCTCACAGGAAAGGTTCAAATCGTAGGCAGTAAGAAGAGTCAGTGTCCTTGTACCTAAGTCGGCATTGTGGGTTTTGTATTTAATTCCGATGTAATTTTTGTGATTCACATCAATAAGGAGGTCCAAGGGATACAGTAAACCTGAAGTGTAGCACCGGAATCAAGACTGGTCTCTCACGAAAGCTTTAAAACATAGACAATAAGAAGAGTGAGTCTTCTTGTACTTAAGTCGGCATTGTGCATTTTGTATTTAATTGCGATGCAATTTCTGTGTTTCATCGTCAATAAGGAGGTCCAAGGGATACATTAAACCTGAAATGAAGCATCGGAATTTATAACTGGTCTCACAGGAAAGATTCAAACCACAGACAGTAAGAAGTGTCAGTCTTCTTGTACTTAAGTCGGCAATGTGCCTTTTGTAATTAATTCCGGTGCAATTTCTGTGTTTCATCGTCAATAAGCAGGTCCAAGGAATACAGTAAACCTGAAGTGAAGCATCGGAATCTAAAACTGGTCTCACAGGAAAGGTTCAAATCACGGAATGTAAGAAGAGTCAGTCTTCTTGTACTTAATTCCGCATTGTGCCCTTTGTAATTAATTCCGATGCAATTTCTGTGTTTCATCGTCAATAAGAACGTCCAAGGGATACAGTAAACCTGAAGTAAAGCATCGGAATCTTAAACTGAGATCACAGGAAAGGTTCAAAACACAGACAGTACGAAGAGTCAGTCTTTTTGTTTTTAAGTGGGCATTGTGCCGTATGTATTTATTTCCGGCCAAATTTCTGTGTTTCATCGTCAATAAGAAAGTCCAAGGGATACCGTCAACCTGAAGTGAAGCATCGGAATCAAATGGGGTCTCACAGGAATGGTTCAAAACATAGACAGTAAGATTAGTCAGTCTTCTTGTACTTAAGACGGCATTGTGCCATTACTATTTAATTCCGATGCAATTTCTTTGTTTCATCGTCAATAAGAAGGTCCAAGGGATACAGTAAACCTGAAATGAAGCATAGGAATCTAAAAATGGTCTCACAGGAAAGGTTCAATTCATAGACAGTAAGAAGACTCAGTCATCTTGTACTTAAGTCGGCAATGTGCCTTTTGTATTTAATTCCGATAGAATTTCTGTGTTTCATCGTCAATATGAAGGTCCAAGGGATACACTAAACCTGAAGTGAAGCACCGGAATCTAAAACTGGTCTCACGGGAAAGGTTTAAATTATAGACAGTATGAAGAGTCAGTCTTCTTGTACTTAAATCGGCATTTTGACTTTTGTATTTAATTCCGATGTAATTTCTGTGTTTCATCGTCATTATGAAAGTCCAAGGGATACAGTAAACCTGAAGTGAAGCATCGGAATCTATAACTGGTCTCACAGGAAAGGTTCAAAATATAGACACTAAGAAGAGTCAGTCTTCTTGTACTTAAGTCGGCATTGTGCCTTTTGCATTTGTTTATGATGCAATTTCTGTGTTTCATCTTCAATAAGAAGGTACAAGGGATACAGTAAACCTGAAGTGAAACACCGGAATCAAAACTGGTCTCACAGCAACCATTCAAAACAAAGACAGTAAGAAGAGGCAGACTTCTTGTACTTACGTCGGAATTGTGCGTTTTGTACCTAATTCCGATGCAATTTCTGTGTTTCATCGTCAATAAGAAGGTCCAAGGGATAAGGTAAACCAGAAATGAAGCATCGGAATCTGAAACTGGTCTCACAAGAAACGTTCAAAACATAGACTGTAAGAAGAGTCAGTCATCTTGTACTTACGTCGGCATAGTGCTTTTTGTATTAAATTCCGATGCTGTTTCTGTGTTTCATCGTCAATAAGCAATTCCAAGGGATACAGTAAACCTGAAGTGAAGCATCGGAATCTTAAAACTGGTCTCACAGGAAAGGTTCAAATCATAGAATGTAAGATGAGTCAGTCCTCTTGTACTTAAGTCAGCATTGTGCCTTTTGTATTTAATTCCGATGCTATTTCTGTGTTTCATCGTCAATAAGGAGATCCAAGGGATACAGAATACCTGAAATGAAGCATAAGAATCTAAAACTGGTCTCAGAGGAAAGCTTCAAATCATAGACAGTAGGAAGACTCAGTCATCTTGTACTTAAGTCGGCATTGTGCCTTTTGTATTTAGTTCCGATGCAATATGTGTATTTCATCGTCAACATGAAGGTCCAAGGGATACAGTAAACCTGAAGTGAAGCATCGGAATCTAAAACTTGTCTCACAGGAAAGGTTCAAATCATAGAATGTAAGATGAGTCAGTCCTCTTGTACTTAAGTCAGCATTGTGCCTTTTGCATTTAATTCCGATGCAATTTCTGTGTCTCATCGTAAATAAGAAGGTCCAAGGGATATATTAAACCTGAAGTAAATCATCGGAATCTAAAACTGGTCTCACAGGAAAGGTTCAAATCATAGACAGTAAGAAGAGTCAGTCTTCTTGTACTCAGGTCGTCATTGCGCCTTTTGTATTTAATTCCGATGTAATTTCTGTGTTTCATCGTCAATAAGAATGTCCAAGAGGTACAGTAAACCTGAAGTGAAGCACCGGAATCAAAACTGGTCTCACAGGAATGCTTCAAAATATAGACAGTAAGAAGATTCAGTCTTCTTGTACTTAAGTCGGCATTCTTCATTCAGTATTTATTCCAATGCAATTTTTGTTCTTCATCGTCAATAAGAAGGTCCAAGATATACAGTAAACCTGAAGTAAAGCATCGGAATCCAAAACTGGTCTCACAGGAAACGTTCAAAACATAGACAGTAAGAAGAGACAGTCTTCTTGTACTTAAGTCGGAATTGTGCCTTTTGTATTTCATTCCGATGCAATATCTGTGTTTCATCGTCAATAAGAAGGTCCAAGGGATACAGTAAACCTGAAAAGAAAACCTACGAATCTGAGGCTGATCTAACAGGAATGGTTCAAATCATAGACAGTAAGAAGAGTCAGACTCATTGTAGTTATGTCGGCATTGTGGCGTTTGTATTTAATTCCGATGTAATTTTTGTGTTTCACGTCAATAAGAAGGTCCAAGGGATACAGCAAACCTGACGTGAAGCACCGGAATCAAAACTGGTCTCACAGGAAAGCGTCAAAACATAGACAGTAAAAAGAGTATGCCTTCTTGTACTTAAGTCGGCATTGTGCATTTTGTATTTAATTCCGATGCAATTTCTGTGTTTCATCATCAATAAGAAGGTCCAAGGGATACAGTAAACCTGAAGTAAAGCATCGGAATCAAAAACTGGTCTCACAGGAATGGTGCAAAACATTGACAGAAAGAAGAGTCAGTCTTCTTGTACTTAAGTCGGCATTGTGCCTTTTGTATTTAATTCGGATGCAATTACTGTGTTTCATCGTCAATAAGAAGGTCCAAAGGATACAGTAAACTTGAAGTGAAACTTCGGAATCTAAAACAGGTCTCACAGGAAAGGTTCAATTCATAGAATGTAAGAAGAGTCAGTCCTCTTGTACCTAAGTCGGCATTGTGCCTTTTGTATTTAATTCCGATGCCATTTCTGTTTTTCATCGTGAATAAGAAGGTCCAAGGGATAGAGTAGAAATGAAATACAGCATCGGAATGTAAAACTGGTCTGACAGGAAAGGTTCAAAGCATAGACAGTAAGAAGAGTCAGTCTTCTAGTACTTAAGTGGGCATCGTGCCTTTTGTATTTAATTCCGATGCCATTTCTGTGCTTCATCGTCAATAAGAAGGCCCAAGGGATACAGTAAACCTGAAATGAAGCATAGGAATCTAAAAATGGTCTCACAGGAAAGGTTCAAATCATAGACAGTAAGAAGACTCAGTCATCTTGCACTTAAGTCGGCATTGTGCCTTTTGTATTTAATTCCGATCGAATTTCTGTGTTTCATCGTCATTATGAAAGTCCAAGGGATACAGTAAACCTGAAGTGAAGCATCGGAATCTATAACTGGTCTCACAGGAAAGGTTCAAAATATAGACACAAAGAAGAGTCAGTCTAGTTGTACTTAAGTCGGCATTGTGCCTTTTGTATATAATTTTGATGCAATTTCTGTGTTCCATCTTCAATAAGAATGTCCAAGGGATACAGTAAACCTGAAGTGAAACACCGGAATCAAAACTGGTCTCACAGGAAACCTTCAAAACATAGACAGTAAGAGGAGTCAGTCTTCTTGTACTTAAGTCGGAATTGTGCGTTTTGTACTTAATTCCGATGAAATTTCTGTGTTTCATCGTCAATAAGCAATTCTAAGGGATACAGTAAACCTGAGGTGAAGCATCGGAAAGTTAAAACTGGTCTCATAGGAAAGGTTCAAATCATGGAATGTAAGAAGAGTCAACCCTCTTGTACTTAAGTCCGCATTGTGCCTTTTGTATTTGAATCCGATGCAATTTCTGTGTTTCATCGTCCATAAGAAGGTCCAAGGGATACAGTAAACCTGAAGTAAAGCAACCGAATCTAAAACTGGTCTCACAGGAAAGGTTCAAAACATAGACAGTAAGAAGAGTCAGTCTTCTTGTTTTTAAGTGGGCATTGTGCCTTTTGTATTTAATTCCGACAAATTTCTGTGTTTCATCGTCAATAAGAAAGTCCAAGGGATACAGTAAACCTGAAGTGAGACCCCGGAATCAAAACTGGTCTCACCGGATTGGTTCAAAACATAGACAGTAAGAGGAGTCAGTCTTCTTGTACTTAAGTCAGCATTGTGCCTTTTGTATTAAATTCCTATGCTATTTCTGTGTTTCATCGTCAATAAGAAGGTCCAAGGGATACAGCAAACCTGAAGTGAAGCATCGGAATCTATAACTGGTCGAACAGGAAAGGTTCAAATCATAGACAGTAAGAAGACCCAGTCATCTCGTACTTAAGTCGGCATTGTGCCTTTTGTATTTAGTTCCGATGCAATTTGTGTGTTTCATCGTCAACATGAAAGTCTAAGGGATACAGTAAACCTGAAGTGAAGCATCGGAATCTAAAAGTGGTCTCACAGGAAAAGTTCAAATTATAGACAGTGAGAAGAGTCAGTCTTCTTGTACTTATGTCGGCATTTTGACTTTTGTATTTAATTCCGATGCAATTTCTGTGTTTCATCGTCAATATGAAGGTCCAAGGGATACAGCAAACCTGAAGTGAAGCATCGGAATCTATAACTGGTCGAACAGGAAAGGTTCAAAATATAGACAGCAAGAAGAGTCAGTCTTCTTGTTCTAAAGTCGGCATAGTGCCATTTGTATTTAATTCCAATTCAATTTCTGTGCTTCATCGTCAATAAGAAGGTCCAAGGGATACAGTAAACCTAAAGTGAAGCATCGTAATCTAAAAATGGTCTCACAGGAAAGGTTCAAAACATAGTCAGTAAGAAGAGTCAATCTTCTTGTACTTAAGTCGGCATTGTGCCTTTTCTATTTAATTCGGATGCAATTACTGTGTTTCATCATCAATAACAAGGTCCAAGGGATACAGTAAACCTGAAGAGAAGCTTCGGAATCTAAAACTGGTCTCACAGGAAAGGTTCAAAGCATAGACAGTAAGAAGAGTCAGTCTTCTTGTACTTGAGTCGGCATTGTGCCTTTTGTATTTAATTCTGATGCAATTTCTGTGTTTCATCGTCAATAAGAAGGTCCAAGGGATACAGTAAACCGGAAATGAAGCATCTGAATCTAAAACTGGTCTCACATGAAAGGTTCAAATCATAGAATGTAAGAAGAGTCAGTCGTCTTGAACGAAATCCGGCATTGTGCCTTTTGCATTTAATTCCGATGCAATCTCTGTGTTTCATCGTCAATAAGAAGGTCCAAGGGATACAGTAAATCTGAAACTAAACATAGGAATCTGAAACTCGTCTCACAGGAATCGTTGAAATCGTCGACAGTAAGAAGAGTCAGTCTTCTTGTACTTAAGTCGGTATTGTTCATTTATTATTTAATTCCGATGCAATTTTTTTGTTTGATCGTCAATAAGAAGGTCCAAGGGATACAGCAAACCTGAAGTGAAGCATCGGAATCTATAACTGGTCTCACAGGAAAGGTTTTTAAAAATGGACAGCAAGAAGAGTCAGTCTTCTTGTTCTGAAGCCGGCATAGTGCCTTTTGTATTTAATTCCGATGCAATATCTGTGTTTCATCGTCGATAAGAAGGTCCAAGGGATACAGTAAACCTGAAATGAAGCATCGGAATCTAAACCTGGTCTCACATGAAAGGTTCAAATCATAGAATGTAAGAAGAGTTAGTCGTCTTGTACGAAAGTCGGCATTGTGCCTTTTGCATTTAATTCCGATGCAATTTCTGTGTCTCATCGCAAATAAGAAGGTCCAATAGATACAGTAAACCTGAAGTAAAGCATCGGAATCTAAAACTGGTCTCACAGGAAAGGTTCAAAACATAGACATTAAGAAGTGTCAGTCTTCATGTACTGAAGTCGGCATTGTGCCTTTTGTATTTAATTTCGATGCAATATCTGTGTTTCATCGTCATTAAGAAGGTCCATGGGATATAGTAAACCTGAAGTGAAGCTTCGGAATCTAGAACTGGTCTCACAGGAAAGGTTCAAATCATAGAATGTAAAAAGACTCAGTCCTATTGTACTTAAGTCGGCATTGTGACTTTTGTATTTGATTCCGATGCCATTTCTGTGTTTCATCGTGAATAAAAAGGTCCAAGGGATACAGTAAACCTGAAGTAAAGCATCGGAATGTAAAACTGCTCTCACAGGAAAGGTTCAACGCATAGACAGTAAGAAGAGTCAGTCTTCTTGTAGTTGAGTCGGCATTGTGCTTTTTGTATTTAATTCCGATGCAATATCTGTGTTTCATCGACAATAAGAAGGTCCAAGGGATACAGTAAACCTGAAATAAAGCATCGGAATCTAGAACTGGTCTCACATGAAAGGTTCAAATCATAGAATGTAAGGAGAGTCAGTCGTCTTGTACGAAAGTCGGCATTGTGCCTTTTGCATTTAATTCCGATGCAATTTCTGTGTCTCATCGTAAATAAGAAGGTCCAAGGGATACAGTAAGCCTGAAGTAAGGCATCGGAATCTAAAACTCGTCTCACAGGAAACGTTCAAATCATAGACAGTAAGAAGAGTCAGTCTTCATGTACTTAAGTCGGCATTGTGCCTTTTGTATTTAATTCCGATGCAATTTCTGTATTTCATCGTCAATAAGAAGGTCCAAGGGACACTGTAAACCTGAAATGGAACATCGGAATGTAAAACTGGTTTCACAGGAAAGGTTCAAATCATAGACAGTAAGAAGAGTCAGTCATCTTGTACTTAAGTCGGCATTGTGCCTTTTGTATTTAATTCCGATGCAATTTTGTGTTTCATCGTCAATAAGCAGATCCAAGGGATACAGTAAACCTGAAGTAAAGCATCGGAATCTAAAACTGGTCTCACAGGAAACGTTCAAAACATAGACAGTAAGAAGAGTCAGTCTTCATGTACTTAAGTCGGCATTGTGCCTTTTGTATTTAATTCCGATGCAATTTCTGTATTTCATCGTCAATAAGAAGGTCCAAGGGATAGAGTAAACCTGAAGTAAAGCATCTGAATCTAAAACTGGTCTCATGGGAAAGGTTCAAACCATAGACATTAAGAAGAGTCAGTCGTCTTGTTTTTATGTGGGCATTGTGCCTTTTGTATTTAATTCCGATGCAATTTCTGTGTTTCATCGTCAATAAGAAGGTCCAAGGGACACAGTAAACCTGAAATGAAACATCGGAATGTAAAACTGGTCTCACAGGAAAGGATCAAAACATAGACAGTAAGAAGAGTCAGTCATCTTGTACTTAAGTCGGCATTGTGCCTTTTGTATTTAACTCCGACGCTATATCTGTGTTTCATCGTCAATAAGAAGGTCCAAGGGATACAGTATACCTGAAATGAAGCATAAGAATCTAAAACTGGTCTCACAGGAAAGGTTCAAATCATAGACAGTAAGAAGATTTAGTCATCTTGTACTTAAGTCGGCATTGTGCCTTTTGTATTTAGTTCCGATGCAATTTGTGTGGTGTCGCCGCCAGACACCACACTTGCTAGGTGGTAGCTTAAATCGGCCGCGGTCCTTTTAGTACATGTCGGACCCGCGT
Source organism: Schistocerca americana (assembly GCF_021461395.2). NCBI lineage: Eukaryota > Metazoa > Arthropoda > Insecta > Orthoptera > Acrididae > Schistocerca > Schistocerca americana. The sequence goes on along the minus strand of NC_060125.1, from coordinate 12,571,854 downwards.
GTCGCCACTGTGTGATCGCAGACCTAGCGCCACCACAAGGCAGGTCCCGATATACGATAGAGCACTCGCCCCAGTTGTACGACGACATTGCTAGCGACAATACGGACGAGGCCTTCCTCTCATTTGCCGAGAGACAGTTAGAATAGCCTTCTGCTAAGTCCATGGCTACGACCTAGCAAGGCGCCAATTGTAACAGTGCATGTATCTTACGAGTCGCATTAGTATAGTCGAGAGAGATGTATCACCAGGAGTGAATAAAGTTAAGTATATTCCAGCTACGTACTTTTCTTGCTACCATTCAATAGTCATCCTGTTCCAGACTTCACGCCCGTCTGCGATAGATAGCGTGCCCATCGGCCCCCTCAAAATAACACTGTGTCATCACTTCTGTCGACACATCAATTTGTGTGTTTCATCGTCAACATGAAGGTCCAAGGGATACAGTAAACCTGAAGTGAAGCATCGGAAGCTAAAACTGGTCTCACAGGAGAGGTTCAACTTATTGACAGTAAGAAGAGTTTGTCTTCTTGTACTTAAGTCGGCATTTTGCTTTTGTATTTAATTCCGATGCAATTTCTGTGTTTCATCGTCAATAAGAAGGTCCAAGGGATACAGTAAACCTGAAGTGAAGCATCGTAATCTAAAAATGGTCTCACAGGAAAAGTTCAAATCATAGTCAGTAAGAAGAAACAATCTCGTTGTACATAACTCGGCATTTGTGCCTTTTGAATTTAATTCGGATGCAATTACTGTGTTTCATCGTCAAAAAGAAGGTCCAAGGGATACAGTAAACCTGAAGTGAAGCTTCGGAAACTAGAACTGGTCTCACAGGAAAGGTTCAAATCATAGAATGTAAGAAGAGTCAGTCCTCTTGTACTTCAGTCGGCATTGTGCCTTTTGTATTTAATTCCGATGCCATTTCTGTGTTTTGTCGTGAATAAGAATGTCCAAGGGATACAGTAAAAATGAAGTAAAGCATCGGAATGTAAAACTGGTCTCACAGGAAAGATTCAAAGCATAGACAGTAAGAAGACTCAGTCTTCTTGTACTTAAGTCGGCATTGTGCATTTTGTATTTAATTCCGATGCAATTCCTGTGTTTCATCGTCAATAAGAAGGTCCAAGGGATACAGTAAACCTGAAATGAAGCATCGGAATCTAAAACTGGTCTCACAGGAAAGGTTCAAAACATAGACAGTAAGAAGAGTCAGTCTTCATGTACTGAAGTCTTCATTCTGCCTTTTGTATTTAATTCCGATGCAAAATCTGTGTTTCATCGTCAATAAGAAGGTCCAAGGGATACAGTAAACCTGAAAGGAAACCTAGGAATCTGAGGCTGGTCTCACAGGAAAGGTTAAAATAATTGACAGTAAGAAGAGTCAGTCTCCTTGTACTTAAGTCGGCATTGTGGCTTTTGTATTTAATTCCGATGTAATATTTGTGTTTCACGTCAATAAGAAGGTCCAAGGGATACAGTAAACTTGACGTGAAGCACCGGAATCGAAACTGGTCTCACAGGAAATCTTCAAAACATAGACAGTAAGAGGAGTCAGTCTTCTTGTACTTAAGTCGGAATTGTGCATTTTGTATTTAATTCCGATGCTATTTCTGTGTTTCAACGTCAATAAAAAGGTCCAAGGGATACATTAAACCTGAAGTGAAGCATCGGAATCTAAAACTGGTCTCACTTAAAGATTCAAAACATAGACAGTAAGAAGAGTCAGTCTTCTTGTACTTAAGTCGGCTTTTTGACTTTTGTATTTAATTCCGATGCAATTTCTGTGTTTCATCGTCAATAAGAAGGTCCAAGGGATACAGTAAACCTGAAGTGAAGCATCGAAAACTAAAACTGGTCTCACAGGAAAGGGTCAAAACATAGACAGTAAGAAGAGACAGTCTTCTTGTACTACAGTCGGCATTGTGCCTTTTGAATTTAATTCCGACACAATGTCTGTGTTTCATCGTCAATGAGAAGGTCCAAGGGATACACTAAACCTGAACTGAAGCATCGGAATCTAAAACTGGTGTCACAGGAAAGGTTCAAATCATGGAATGTAAGAAGAGTCAGTCCTCTTGTACTTAAGTCGGCATTGTGCCATTTGTATTTAATTCCGATGCACTCTCTGTGTTTTATCGTCAATAAAATGGTCCAAGGCATACAGTAAACCTGAAGTAAAGGATCTTAATTTAAAACTGTTCACACAGGAACGGTTCATAACATAGACAGTAAGGAGAGTCGGTCTTCTTGTCTTTAAGTCGGCATTGTGCCTTTTGTATTTAATTTCGATGCAAATTCTGTGTTTCATCGTCAATAAGTAAGTCTGTGGGATTCAGTAAACCTGAAGTGAAGCATCGCAATCAAAAATGGTTTCACAGGAAAGTTCAAATCACAGACAGTAAGAACAGTCAGTATTCTTGTTTTTATGTTTTCATTGTGCCTTTTGTATTTCATTCCGACGCAATTTCTGTGTTTCATCGTCACTAAGAAGGTCCAAGGGGTACAGTAAACCTGAAGTGATGCACCGGAATCAAAACTGGTCTCACTGGAAAGCTTCAAAACATAGACAGTAAGAAGAGTCAGTCTTCTGGTTTTTAAGTCGGCATTATGACTTTTGTATTTAATTCCGATGCTATTTCTGTGTTTCATCGTCAGTAAGAGGGTCGGAGGGATACAGTAACCCTGACGTGAAGCATCGGAAACTAAAACGGGTCTCACAGTAAAGATTCAAAACATAGACGGTAAGAAGAGTCAGTGTTCTTGTCTTTAAGTCGGCATTGTGCCTTTTGTATTTATTTCCGATGCAATTTCTGTGTTTCATCGCCAATTAGAAGGTGCAAGGGATACAGTAAACCTGAAGTGAACCATAGGAATCTAAAACCGGTGTCACGGGAAAGGATCAAAACATAGACAGTAAGAAGAGTCGGTATTAATGTCTTTAAGTCGGCATTTTCACTTTTGTATTTAATTCCGATGCAATTTCTGTGTTTCATCGTCAATAAGAAGGTCCAACGGATACAGTAAACCTGAAGTGAAGCATCGGAATCTAAAACTGGTCTCACAGTAAAGGTTCAAAACATAGACGGTAAGAAGAGTCAGTCTTCTTGTACTTAAGTCGGCATTGTGCCTTTTTTTTTAATTCCGATGCAATTTCTATGTTTCATCGTCAATACGAAAGTCCAAGGGATACAGTAAACCTTAAATGAAGCATAGGAATCTAAAACAGGTCTCATAGGGAAGGTTCAAAACATAGACAGTAAGATGAGTCAGACATCATGTACTTAATTCGGCATGGTGCCTTTTGTATTTAGTTCCGATCGAAATTCTTTGTTTCATCGTCAATATGAAGCTCCAAGGGATACAGTATACCTGAAGTGAAGCATCGGATTCTTAAATTGGTCTCAGAGGAACGGTTCAAAGTATAGACCGTAAGAAGAGTCAGTCCTCTTGTACTTAAGTAGGCATTGTGCGTTTAGTAATTAATTCCGATGCAATTTCTGTGTTTCATCGTCAATAAGATGGTCCAACGGACACAGTAAACTTGAAGTGAAGCATCGGAATCTAAAACTGATCTCACAGGAAAGGTTCAAAACATAGACAGTAAGTGGAGTCAGTCTTCTTGTTTTTGAGTCAGCATTGTGCATTTTGTATTTAATACCGACGCAATTTCTGTGTTTCATCGTCATTAAGAAGGTCTAAGGGATACAGTAAACCTGAAGTGAGGCATCAGAATCTAAACTGGTCTCACAAGAAATGTTCAAAATATAGACAGTAAGAAGAGTCAGTCTTCTTGTAATTAAATCGGCATTGTGCCTTTTGTATTTAATTCCGATGCAATTACTGTGTTTCACCGTCAATAAGAAGGTCTAAGGCATACATTAAACCTGAAACGAAACATCGGAATCTAAAACTGGTCTCACAGGAAAGGTTCAAACATAGACCGTAAGAAGAGTCAGTCTTCTTGTACTTAAGTCGGAATTGTGCGTTTAGTACTTAATTCCCATGAAATTTCTGTGTTTCATCGTCAATAAGCAATTCCAAGGGATACAGTAAACCTGAGGTGAAGCATCGGAAAGTTAAAACTGGTCTCATAGGAAAGGTTCAAATCATGGAATGTAAGAAGAGTCAGTCCTCTTGTACTTAAGTCCGCATTGTGCCTTTTGTATTTAAATCCGATGCAATTTCTGTGTTTCATCGTCAATAAGAAGGTCCAAGGGATACAGTAAACCTGAAGTAAAGCAACCGAATCTAAAACTGGTCTCACAGGAAAGGTTCAAAACATAGACAGTAAGAAGAGTCAGTCTTCTTGTTTTTAAGTGGGCATTGTGCCTTTTGTATTTAATTCCGACAAATTTCTGTGTTTCATCGTCAATAAGAAAGTCCAAGGGATACAGTAAACCTAAAGTGAGGCATCGGAGTCTAAAACTGGTCTCACAGGAAAGGTTCAAATTATAGACAGTAAGAAGAGTCAGTCTACTCGCACTTAAGTCGGCATTTTGACTTTTGTATTTAATTCCGATGCAATTTCGGTCTTTCATCTTCAATAAGAAGGTCCAAGGGATACAGTAAACCTAAAGTGAAACACCGGAATCAAAACTGGTCTCACCGGATTGGTTCAAAACATAGACAGTAAGAGGAGTCAGTCTTCTTGTACTTAAGTCAGCATTGTGCCTTTTGTATTAAATTCCTATGCTATTTCTGTGTTTCATCGTCAATAAGAAGGTCCAAGGGATACAGCAAACCTGAAGTAAAGCATCGGAATCTATAACTGGTCGAACAGGAAAGGTTCAAATCATAGACAGTAAGAAGACTCAGTCATCTCGTACTTAAGTCGGCATTGTGCCTTTTGTATTTAGTTCCGATGCAATTTGTGTGTTTCATCGTCAACATGAAAGTCTAAGGGATACAGTAAACCTGAAGTGAAGCATCGGAATCTAAAAGTGGTCTCACAGGAAAAGTTCAAATTATAGACAGTGAGAAGAGTCAGTCTTCTTGTACTTATGTCGGCATTTTGACTTTTGTATTTAATTCCGATGCAATTTCTGTGTTTCATCGTCAATATGAAGGTCCAAGGGATACAGCAAACCTGAAGTGAAGCATCGGAATCTATAACTGGTCGAACAGGAAAGGTTCAAATTATAGACAGCAAGAAGAGTCAGTCTTCTTGTTCTGAAGTCGGCGTAGTGCCATTTGTATTTCATTCCAATTCGATTTCTGTGCTTCATCGTCAATAAGAAGGTCCAAGGGATACAGTAAACCTAAAGTGAAGCATCGTAATCTAAAAATGGTCTCACAGGAAAGGTTCAAAACATAGTCAGTAAGAAGAGTCAATCTTCTTGTACTTATGTCGGCATTGTGCCTTTTCTATTTAATTCGGACGCAATTACTGTGTTTCATCATCAATAAGAAGGTCCAAGGGATACAGTAAACCTGAAGAGAAGCTTCGGAATCTAAAACTGGTCTCACAGGAAAGGTTCAAAGCATAGACAGTAAGAAGTGTCAGTCTTCTTGTACTTGAGTCGGCATTGTGCCTTTTGTATTTAATTCTGATGCAATTTCTGTGTTTCATCGTCAATAAGAAGGTCCAAGGGATACAGTAAACCGGAAATGAAGCATCTGAATCTAAAACTGGTCTCACATGAAAGGTTCAAATCATAGAATGTAAGAAGAGTCAGTCGTCTTGAACGAAAGCCGGCATTGTGCCTTTTGTATTTAATTCCGATGCAATATCTGTGTTTCATCGTCGATACGAAGGTCCAAGGGATACAGTAAACCTGAAATGAAGCATCGGAATATAAACCTGGTCTCACATGAAAGGTTCAAATCATAGAATGTACGAAGAGTTAGTCGTCTTGTACGAAAGTCGGCGTTGTGCTTTTTGCATTTAATTCCGATGCAATTTCTGTGTCTCATCGCAAATAAGAAGGTCCAATAGATACAGTAAACCTGAAGTAAAGCATCGGAATCTAAAACTGGTCTCACAGGAAAGGTTCAAAACATAGACATTAAGAAGTGTCAGTCTTCATGTACTGAAGTCGGCACTGTGCCTTTTGTATTTAATTCCGATGCAATATCTGTGTTTCATCGTCATTAAGAAGGTCCATGGGATATAGTAAACCTGAAGTGAAGCTTCGTAATCTAGAACTGGTCTCACAGGAAAGGTTCAAATCATAGAATGTGAAGAGAGTCAGTCCTATTGTACTTAAGTCGGCATTGTGCCTTTTGTATTTAATTCCGATGCAATTTTGTGTTTCATCGTCAATAAGCAGATCCAAGGGATACAGTAAACCTGAAGTAAAGCATCGGAATCTAAAACTGGTCTCACAGGAAACGTTCAAAACATAGACAGTAAGAAGAGTCAGTCTTCATGTACTTAAGTCGGCATTGTGCCTTTTGTATTTAATTCCGATGCAATTTCTGTATTTCATCGTCAATAAGAAGGTCCAAGGGATAGAGTAAACCTGAAGTAAAGCATCTGAATCTAAAACTGGTCTCATGGGAAAGGTTCAAACCATAGACATTAAGAAGAGTCAGTCGTCTTGTTTTTATGTGGGCATTGTGCCTTTTGTATTTAATTCCGATGCAATTTCTGTGTTTCATCGTCAATAAGAAGGTCCAAGGGACACAGTAAACCTGAAATGAAACATCGGAATGTAAAACTGGTCTCACAGGAAAGGATCAAATCATAGACAGTAAGAAGAGTCAGTCATCTTGTACTTAAGTCGGCATTGTGCCTTTTGTATTTAACTCCGACGCTATATCTGTGTTTCATCGTCAATAAGAAGGTCCAAGGGATACAGTATACCTGAAATGAAGCATAAGAATCTAAAACTGGTCTCACAGGAAAGGTTCAAATCATAGACAGTAAGAAGATTTAGTCATCTTGTACTTAAGTCGGCATTGTGCCTTTTGTATTTAGTTCCAATGCAATTTGTGTGGTGTCGCCGCCAGACACCACACTTGCTAGGTGGTAGCTTAAATCGGCCGCGGTCCTTTTAGTACATGTCGGACCCGCGTGTCGCCACTGTGTGATCGCAGACCTAGCGCCACCACAAGGCAGGTCACGATATACGATAGAGCACTCGCCCCAGTTGTACGACGACATTGCTAGCGACAATACGGACGAGGCCTTCCTCTCATTTGCCGAGAGACAGTTAGAATAGCCTTCTGCTAAGTCCATGGCTACGACCTAGCAAGGCGCCAATTGTAACAGTGCATGTATCTTACGAGTCGCATTAGTATAGTCGAGAGAGATGTATCACCAGGAGTGAATAAAGTTAAGTATATTCCAGCTACGTACTTTTCTTGCTACCATTCAATAGTCATCCTGTTCCAGACTTCACGCCCGTCTGCGATAGATAGCGTGCCCATCGGCCCCCTCAAAATAACACTGTGTCGGCACTTCTGTCGACACATCAATTTGTGTGTTTCATCGTCAACATGAAGGTCCAAGGGATACAGTAAACCTGAAGTGAAGCATCGGAAGCTAAAACTGGTCTCACAGGAGAGGTTCAACTTATTGACAGTAAGAAGAGTTTGTCTTCTTGTACTTAAGTCGGCATTTTGCTTTTGTATTTAATTCCGATGCAATTTCTGTGTTTCATCGTCAATAAGAAGGTCCAAGGGGTACAGTAAACCTGAAGTGAAGCATCGTAATCTAAAAATGGTCTCACAGGAAAAGTTCAAATCATAGTCAGTAAGAAGAAACAATCTCGTTGTACATAAGTCGGCATTTGTGCCTTTTGAATTTAATTCGGATGCAATAACTGTGTTTCATCGTCAAAAAGAAGGTCCAAGGGATACAGTAAACCTGAAGTGAAGCTTCGGAAACTAGAACTGGTCTCACAGGAAAGGTTCAAATCATAGAATGTAAGAAGAGTCAGTCCTCTTGTACTTCAGTCGGCATTGTGCCTTTTGTATTTAATTCCGATGCCATTTCTGTGTTTTGTCGTGAATAAGAATGTCCAAGGGATACAGTAAAAATGAAGTAGAGCATCGGAATGTAAAACTGGTCTCACAGGAAAGATTCAAAGCATAGACAGTAAGAAGACTCAGTTTTCTTGTACTTAAGTCGGCATTGTGCATTTTGTATTTAATTCCGATGCAATTCCTGTGTTTCATCGTCAATAAGAAGGTCCAAGGGATACAGTAAACCTGAAATGAAGCATCGGAATCTAAAACTGGTCTCACAGGAAAGGTTCAAAACATAGACAGTAAGAAGAGTCAGTCTTCATGTACTGAAGTCGGCATTCTGCCTTTTGTATTTAATTCCGATGCAAAATCTGTGTTTCATCGTCAATAAGAAGGTCCAAGGGATACAGTAAACCTGAAAGGAAACCTAGGAATCTGAGGCTGGTCTCACAGGAAAGGTTAAAATAATTGACAGTAAGAAGAGTCAGTCTCCTTGTACTTAAGTCGGCATTGTGGCTTTTGTATTTAATTCCGATGTAATGTTTGTGTTTCACGTCAATAAGAAGGTCCAAGGGATACAGTAAACTTGACGTGAAGCACCGGAATCGAAACTGGTCTCACAGGAAATCTTCAAAACATAGACAGTAAGAGGAGTCAGTCTTCTTGTACTTAAGTCGGAATTGTGCATTTTGTATTTAATTCCGATGCTATTTCTGTGTTTCAACGTCAATAAAAAGGTCCAAGGGATACAGTAAACCTGAAGTGAAGCATCGGAATCTAAAACTGGTCTCACTTAAAGATTCAAAACATAGACAGTAAGAAGAGTCAGTCTTCTTGTACTTAAGTCGGCTTTTTGACTTTTGTATTTAATTCCGATGCAATTTCTGTGTTTCATCGTCAATAAGAAGGTCCAAGGGATACAGTAAACCTGAAGTGAAGCATCGAAAACTAAAACTGGTCTCACAGGAAAGGGTCAAAACATAGACAGTAAGAAGAGACAGTCTTCTTGTACTAAAGTCGGCATTGTGCCTTTTGTATTTAATTCCGACACAATTTCTGTGTTTCATCGTCAATGAGAAGGTCCAAGGGATACAGTAAACCTGAACTGAAGCATCGGAATCTAAAACTGGTGTCACAGGAAAGGTTCAAATCATGGAATGTAAGAAGAGTCAGTCCTCTTGTACTTAAGTCGGCATTGTGCCATTTGTAATTAATTCCGATGCACTCTCTGTGTTTTATCGTCAATAAGATGGTCCATGGCATACAGTAAACCTGAAGTAAAGCATCGGAATTTAAAACTGTTCACGCAGGAAAGGTTCATAACATAGACAGTAAGGAGAGTCGGTCTTCTTGTCTTTAAGTCGGCATTGTGATTTTTGTATTTAATTTCGATGCACGTTCTGTGTTTCATCGTCAATAAGTAAGTCTGTGGGATTCAGTAAACCTGAAGTGAAGCATCGGAATCTAAAACTGGTCTCACAGTAAAGGTTCAAAAATAGACGGTAAGAACAGTCAGTCTTCTTGTACTTAAGTCGGCATTGTGCCTTTTTTTTTTAAATTCCGATGCAATTTCTATGTTTCATCGTCAATACGAAAGTCCAAGGGATACAGTAAACCTTAAATGAAGCATAGGAATCTAAAACAGGTCTCATAGAGAAGGTTCAAAACATAGACAGTAAGATGAGTCAGACATCATGTACTTAATTCGGCATGGTGCCTTTTGTATTTAGTTCCGATCGAAATTCTGTGTTTCATCGTCAATATGAAGCTCCAAGGGATACAGTATACCTGAAGTGAAGCATCGGATTCTTAAATTGGTCTCAGAGGAACGGTTCAAAGTATAGACCGTAAGAAGAGTCAGTCCTCTTGTACTTAAGTAGGCATTGTGCGTTTAGTAATTAATTCCGATGCAATTTCTGTGTTTCATCGTCAATAAGAAGGTCCAACGGACACAGTAAACTTGAAGTGAAGCATAGGAATCTGAAACTGGTCTCACAGGAAAGGTTCAAATCATAGACAGTAAGAAGAGCCAGTCTTCTTGCACTTATGTTGGCATTGTGCCCTTTGTATATATTTCCGATGCAATTTCTGTGTTTCATCGTCAATAAGAAGGTCCAAGGGATACAGTAAACCTGAAGTAAAGCATCGGAATCTAAAACTGATCTCACAGGAAAGGTTCAAAACATAGACAGTAAGTGGAGTCAGTCTTCTTGTTTTTGAGTCAGCATTGTGCATTTTGTATTTAATACAGACGCAATTTCTGTGTTTCATCGTCATTAAGAAGGTCTAAGGGATACAGTAAACCTGAAGTGAGGCATCAGAATCTAAACTGGTCTCACAAGAAATGTTCAAAATATAGACAGTAAGAAGAGTCAGTCTTCTTGTAATTAAGTCGGCATTGTGCCTTTTGTATTTAATTCCGATGCAATTTCTGTGTTTCACCGTCAATAAGAAGGTCTAAGGCATACATTAAACCTGAAATGAAACATCAGAATCTAAAACTGGTCTCACAGGAAAGGTTCAAACATAGACCGTAAGAAGAGTCAGTCTTCTTGTACTTATGTCGGCATTGTGCCTTTTGTATATAATTTTGATGCAATTTCTGTGTTCCATCTTCAATAAGTAGGTCCAAGGGATACAGTAAACCTGAAGTGAAACACCGGAATCAAAACTGGTCTCACAGGAAACCTTCAAAACATAGACAGTAAGAAGAGTCAGTCTTCTTGTACTTAAGTCTGAATTGTGCGTTTTGTACTTAATTCCGATGAAATTTCTGTGTTTCATCGTCAATAAGCAATTCCAAGGGATACAGTAAACCTGAAGTAAAGCAACCGAATCTAAAACCGGTCTCACAGGAAAGGTTCAAAACATAGACAGTAAGAAGAGTCAGTCTTCTTGTACTTAAGTCGGCATTGTGCGTATTGTATTTATGTCCGATGCAATTTCTGTGTATCATCGTCAATAAACAGGTCTAAGGGATACAGTAAACCTGAAGTGATGCATCGGAATCTAAAACTGGTCTCACAGGAAAGGTTCATATCATGGAATGTAAGAAGAGTCAGTCCTCTTGTACTTAAGTCGGCATTGTGCCTTTTGTATTTAATTCCGATGCAATTTCTGTGTTTCATCGTCAATAAGAAGGTCCAAGGGATACAGTAAACCTGAAATGAAGCATAGGATTCTCAAACTGGGCTCACAGGAAAGGTTTCCATCATAGACAGTAAGAAGACTCAGTCTTCTTGTATTTAGGTCGGCAATATGCCTTTTGTATTTAATTCCGATGCAATATATGTGTTTCATCGTCAATAAGGAGGTCCAAGGGATACAGTAAACCTGAAGTGAAGCATCGGAATCTAAAACTGGGATCACAGGAAAGGTTCAAAACATAGACAGTAAGAGGAGTCGGTCCTCTTGTACTTATGTCGGCATTGTGCCTTTTGTATTTAATTCCGATGCAATTTCTGTGTTTCATCGTCAATAAGAAGCTCCAACCGATACAGTAAACCTGAAGTAAAGCATTGGAAGCTAAAACTGGTCTCACGGGTGAGGTGCAAAATATAGACAGTAAGAGGAGTCGGTCTTCTTGTTTTTATGTCGTCACTGTGCCTTTTGTATTTAATTCCGAAGCAATTTCTGTGTCTCATCGTCAATAAGAGAGTCTGAGGGATACAGTAAACCTGAAGTGAAGCATCAGAATCAAACCTGGTCTCACAGGAAGGGTTCAAAACATAGACAGTAAGAAGAGTCAGTCTTCTTGTACTTGAGTCGGCATGGTGCGTATTGTATTTAATTCCTATGCAATTTCTGTGTTTCATCATCAATAAGAAGGTCCAAAGGATACAGTAAATCTGAAGTGAAGCATCGGATCAAAACTGGTCTCACAGGAAAGGTTTAAAACATAGTCAGTAAGAGGAGTCAGTCTTCTTGTACTCAAGTCGGCATTGTGCCTCTTGTATTTAATTCCGATGCAATTTCTGTGTATCATCGTCAATTCGAAGGTACAAGGGATACAGTAAACCTGAAATGAAGCATAGGAATCTAAAACTGGTCTCACAAAAAAGGTTCAAAACATAGACTGTAAGAAGAGTCAGTCTTCTTGTACTTAAGTCGGCATTGTGCGTTTTGTATTACGTCCGATGCTATTTCTGTGTATCATCGTCAACAAGCAGGTCTAAGCGATACAGTAAACGTGAAGTGAAGCATCGGAATCTAAAACTGGTCTCACACGAAAGGTTCGAAGCATAGACAGTAAGAAGAACCAGTCTTCTTGTTTTTAAGTCGGCATTGTGCCTTTTGTATTTAATTCCGATGCAATATCTGTGTTTCATCGACAATAAGAAGGTCCAAGGGATACAGTAAACCTGAAATAAAGCATCGGAATCTAGAACTGGTCTCACATGAAAGGTTCAAATCATAGAATGTAAGGAGAGTCAGTCGTCTTGTACGAAAGTCGGCATTGTGCCTTTTGCATTTAATTCCGATGCAATTTCTGTGTCTCATCGTAAATAAGAAGGTCCAAGGGATACAGTAAGCCTGAAGTAAGGCATCGGAATCTAAAACTCGTCTCACAGGAAAGGTTCAAATCATAGACAGTAAGAAGACAGAGTCATCTTGTTCTTAAGTCGGCATTGTGCCTTTTGTATTTAATTCCGATGTAATTTTTGTGTTTCATCGTCAATAAGTAGGTCCAAGGGATACTGTAAACCTGAAGTGAAGCATCGGAAATTAAAACTGGTCTCACAGGCAAGGTTCAAAACATAGACAGTAAGGAGTGTCAGTCTTCTTGTACTTAAGTCGGCATTGTGCTTTTTGTATTTAATTCCGATGCAATTTCTGTGTTTCATCGTCAATAATAAGGTCCAAGGGACACAGTAAACCTGAAATAGAACATCGGAATGTAAAACTGGTTTCACAGGAAAAGTTCAAATCATAGACAGTAAGAAGAGTCAGTCATCTTGTACTTAAGTCGGCATTGTGCCTTTTGTATTTAATTCCGATGCAATTTTGTGTTTCATCGTCAATAAGCAGATCCAAGGGATACAGTAAACCTGAAGTAAAGCATCGGAATCTAAAACTGGTCTCACAGGAAACGTTCAAAACATAGACAGTAAGAAGAGTCAGTCTTCATGTACGTAAGTCGGCATTGTGCCTTTTGTATTTAATTCCGATGCAATTTCTGTATTTCATCGTCAATAAGAAGGTCCAAGGGATACAGTAAACCTGAAGTAAAGCATCTGAATCTAAAACTGGTCTCATGGGAAAGGTTCAAACCATAGACATTAAGAAGAGTCAGTCGTCTTGTTTTTATGTGGGCATTGTGCCTTTTGTATTTAATTCCGATGCAATTTCTGTGTTTCATCGTCAATAAGAAGGTCCAAGGGACACAGTAAACCTGAAATGAAACATCGGAATGTAAAACTGGTCTCACAGGAAAGGTTCAAAACATAGACAGTAAGAAGAGTCAGACATCTTGTACTTAAGTCGGCATTGTGCCTTTTGTATTTAACTCCGACGCTATATCTGTGTTTCATCGTCAATAAGAAGGTCCAAGGGATACAGTATACCTGAAATGAAGCATAAGAATCTAAAACTGGTCTCACAGGAAAGGTTCAAATCATAGACAGTAAGAAGATTTAGTCATCTTGTACTTAAGTCGGCATTGTGCCTTTTGTATTTAGTTCCGATGCAATTTGTGTGGTGTCACCGCCAGACACCACACTTGCTAGGTGGTAGCTTAAATCGGCCGCGGTCCTTTTAGTACATGTCGGACCCGCGTGTCGCCACTGTGTGATCGCAGACCTAGCGCCACCACAAGGCAGGTCTCGATATACGATAGAGCACTCGCCCCAGTTATACGACGACATTGCTAGCGACAATACGGACGAGGCCTTCCTCTCATTTGCCGAGAGACAGTTAGAATAGCCTTCTGCTATGTCCATGGCTACGACCTAGCAAGGCGCCAATTGTAACAGTGCATGTATCTTACGAGTCGCATTAGTATAGTCGAGAGAGATGTATCACCAGGAGTGAATAAAGTTAAGTATATTCCAGCTACGTACTTTTCTTGCTACCATTCAATAGTCATCCTGTTCCAGACTTCACGCCCGTCTGCGTTAGATAGCGTGCCCATCGGCCCCCTCAAAATAACACTGTGTCGGCACTTCTGTCGACACATCAATTTGTGTGTTTCATCGTCAACATGAAGGTCCAAGGGATACAGTAAACCTGAAGTGGAGCATCGGAAGCTAAAACTGGTCTCACAGGAGAGGTTCAACTTATTGACAGTAAGAAGAGTTTGTCTTCTTGTACTTAAGTCGGCATTTTGCTTTTGTATTTAATTCCGATGCAATTTCTGTGTTTCATCGTCAATAAGAAGGTCCAAGGGATACAGTAAACCTGAAGTGAAGCATCGTAATCTAAAAATGGTCTCACAGGAAAAGTTCAAATCATAGTCAGTAAGAAGAAACAATCTCGTTGTACATAAGTCGGCATTTGTGCCTTTTGAATTTAATTCGGATGCAATTACTGTGTTTCATCGTCAAAAAGAAGGTCCAAGGGATACAGTAAACCTGAAGTGAAGCTTCGGAAACTAGAACTGGTCTCACAGGAAAGGTTCAAATCATAGAATGTAAGAAGAGTCAGTCCTCTTGTACTTCCGTCGGCATTGTGCCTTTTGTATTTAATTCCGATGCCATTTCTGTGTTTTGTCGTGAATAAGAATGTCCAAGGGATACAGTAAAAATGAAGTAAAGCATCGGAATGTAAAACTGGTCTCACAGGAAAGATTCAAAGCATAGACAGTAAGAAGACTCAGTCTTCTTGTACTTAAGTCGGCATTGTGCATTTTGTATTTAATTCCGATGCAATTCCTGTGTTTCATCGTCAATAAGAAGGTCCAAGGGATACTGTAAACCTGAAATGAAGCATCGGAATCTAAAACTGGTCTCACAGGAAAGGTTCAAAACATAGACAGTAAGAAGAGTCAGTCTTCATGTACTGAAGTCGGCATTCTGCCTTTTGTATTTAATTCCGATGCAAAATCTGTGTTTCATCGTCAATAAGAAGGTCCAAGGGATACAGTAAACCTGAAAGGAAACCTAGGAATCTGAAGCTGGTCTCACAGGAAAGGTTACAATAATTGACAGTAAGAAGAGTCAGTCTCCTTGTACTTAAGTCGGCATTGTGGCTTTTGTATTTAATTCCGATGTAATGTTTGTGTTTCACGTCAATAAGAAGGTCCAAGGGATACAGTAAACTTGACGTGAAGCACCGGAATCGAAACTGGTCTCACAGGAAATCTTCAAAACATAGACAGTAAGAGGAGTCAGTCTTCTTGTACTTAAGTCGGAATTGTGCATTTTGTATTTAATTCCGATGCTATTTCTGTGTTTCAACGTCAATAAAAAGGTCCAAGGGATACAGTAAACCTGAAGTGAAGCATCGGAATCTAAAACTGGTCTCACTTAAAGATTCAAAACATAGACAGTAAGAAGAGTCAGTCTTCTTGTACTTAAGTCGGCTTTTTGACTTTTGTATTTAATTCCGATGCAATTTCTGTGTTTCATCGTCAATAAGAAGGTCCAAGGGATACAGTAAACCTGAAGTGAAGCATCGAAAACTAAAACTGGTCTCACAGGAAAGGGTCAAAACATAGACAGTAAGAAGAGACAGTCTTCTTGTACTAAAGTCGGCATTGTGCCATTTGTAATTAATTCCGATGCACTCTCTGTGTTTTATCGTCAATAAGATGGTCCAAGGCATACAGTAAACCTGAAGTAAAGCATCGGAATTTAAAACTGTTCACACAGGAAAGGTTCATAACATAGACAGTAAGGAGAGTCGGTCTTCTTGTCTTTAAGTCGGCATTGTGCCTTTTGTATTTAATTTCGATGCAAATTCTGTGTTTCATCGTCAATAAGTAAGTCTGTGGGATTCAGTAAACCTGAAGTGAAGCATCGCAATCAAAAATGGTTTCACAGGAAAGTTCAAATCACAGACAGTAAGAACAGTCAGTATTCTTGTTTTTATGTTTTCATTGTGCCTTTTGTATTTCATTCCGACGCAATTTCTGTGTTTCATCGTCACTAAGAAGGTCCAAGGGGTACAGTAAACCTGAAGTGAAGCACCGGAATCAAAACTGGTCTCACTGGAAAGCTTCAAAACATAGACAGTAAGAAGAGTCAGTCTTCTGGTTTTTAAGTCGGCATTTTGACTTTTGTATTTAATTCCGATGCTATTTCTGTGTTTCATCGTCAGTAAGAGGGTCGGAGTTATACAGTAACCCTGACGTGAAGCATCGGAAACTAAAACGGGTCTCACAGTAAAGATTCAAAACATAGACGGTAAGAAGAGTCAGTCTTCTTGTACTTAAGTCGGCATTGTGCCTTTTGTATTTAATTCCGATGCACTTTCAGTGTTTCATCGCCAATAAGAAGGTCCAAGGCATACAGTAAACCTGAAGTAAAGCGTCGGAATCTAAAACTGGTCACACAGGAAAGGTTCAAAACAATGACAGTGAGAAGAGTCAGTGTTCTTGTCTTTAAGTCGGCATTGTGCCTTTTGTATTTATTTCCGATGCAATTTCTGTGTTTCATCGCCAATTAGAAGGTGCAAGGGATACAGTAAACCTGAAGTGAACCATAGGAATCTAAAACCGGTCTCACAGGAAAGGATCAAAACATAGACAGTAAGAAGAGTCGGTATTAATGTCTTTAAGTCGGCATTTTCACTTTTGTATTTAATTCCGATGCAATTTCTGTGTTTCATCGTCAATAAGAAGGTCCAACGGATACAGTAAACTTGAAGTGAAGCATCGGAATCTAAAACTGGTCTCACAGTAAAGGTTCAAAACATAGACGGTAAGAAGAGTCAGTCTTCTTGTACTTAAGTCGGCATTGTGCCTTTTTTTTTAATTCCGATGCAATTTCTATGTTTCATCGTCAATACGAAAGTCCAAGGGATATAGTAAACCTTAAATGAAGCATAGGAATCTAAAACAGGTCTCATAGGGAAGGTTCAAAACATAGACAGTAAGATGAGTCAGACATCATGTACTTAATTCGGCATGGTGCCTTTTGTATTTAGTTCCGATCGAAATTCTGTGTTTCATCGTCAATATGAAGCTCCAAGGGATACAGTATACCTGAAGTGAAGCATCGGATTCTTAAATTGGTCTCAGAGGAACGGTTCAAAGTATAGACCGTAAGAAGAGTCAGTCCTCTTGTACTTAAGTAGGCATTGTGCGTTTAGTAATTAATTCCGATGCAATTTCTGTGTTTCATCGTCAATAAGAAGGTCCAACGGACACAGTAAACTTGAAGTGAAGCATAGGAATCTGAAACTGGTCTCACAGGAAAGGTTCAAATCATAGACAGTAAGAAGAGCCAGTCTTCTTGTACTTATGTCGGCATTGTGCCCTTTGTATATATTTCCGATGCAATTTCTGTGTTTCATCGTCAATAAGAAGGTCCAAGGGATACAGTAAACCTGAAGTAAAGCATCGGAATCTAAAACTGATCTCACAGGAAAGGTTCAAAACATAGACAGTAAGTGGAGTCAGTCTTCTTGTTTTTGAGTCAGCATTGTGCATTTTGTATTTAATACTGACGCCATTTCTGTGTTTCATCGTCATTAAGAAGGTCTAAGGGATACAGTAAACCTGAAGTGAGGCACCAGAATCTAAACTGGTCTCACAAGAAATGTTCAAAATATAGACAGTAAGAAGAGTCAGTCTTCTTGTAATTAAGTCGCCATTGTGCCTTTTGTATTTAATTCCGATGCAATTTCTGTGTTTCACCGTCAATAAGAAGGTCTAAGGCATACATTAAACCTGAAATGAAACATCGGAATCTAAAACTGGTCTCACAGGAAAGGTTCAAACATAGACCGTAAGAAGAGTCAGTCTTCTTGTACTTATGTCGGCATTGTGCCTTTTGTATTTAATTTTGATGCAATTTCTGTGTTCCATCTTCAATAAGAAGGTCCAAGGGATACAGTAAACCTGAAGTGAAACACCGGAATCAAAACTGGTCTCACAGGAAACCTTCAAAACATAGACAGTAAGAAGAGTCAGTCTTCTTGTACTTAAGTCGGAATTGTGCGTTTTGTACTTAATTCCGATGAAATTTCTGTGTTTCATCGTCAATAAGCAATTCCAAGGGATACAGTAAACCTGAGGTGAAGCATCGGAAAGTTAAAACTGGTCTCATATTAAAGGTTCAAATCATGGAATGTAAGAAGAGTCAGTCCTCTTGTACTTAAGTCCGCATTGTGCCTTTTGTATTTAAATCCGATGCAATTTCTGTGTTTCATCGTCAATAAGAAGGTCCAAGGGATACAGTAAACCTGAAGTAAAGCAACCGAATCTAAAACTGGTCTCACAGGAAAGGTTCAAGACATAGACAGTAAGAAGAGTCAGTGTTCTTGTACTTAAATCGGCATTGTGCCTCTTGTATTTAATTCCGATGCAATTTCTGTGTATCATAGTCAATAAGAAGGTCCAAGAGATACAGTAAACCTGAAATGAAGCATAGGAATCTAAAACTTGTCTCACAGGAAAGGTTCAAAACATAGACAGTAAGAAGAGTCAGTCTTCTTGTACTTAAGTCGGCATTGTGCGTATTGTATTTATGTCCGATGCAATTTCTGTGTATCATCGTCAATAAACAGGTCTAAGGGATACAGTAAACCTGAAGTGATGCATCGGAATCTAAAACTGGTCTCACAGGAAAGGTTCAAATCATGGAATGTAAGAAGAGTCAGTCCTCTTGTACTTAAGTCGGCATTGTGCCTTTTGTATTTAATTCCGATGCAATTTCTGTGTTTCATCGACAATAAGAAGGTACAAGGGATACAGTAAACCTGAAATGAAGCATAGGATTCTAAAACTGGGCTCACAGGAAAGGTTTCCATCATAGACAGTAAGAAGACCCAGTCTTCTTGTATTTAGGTCGGCAATGTGCCTTTTGTATTTAATTCCGATGCAATATATGTGTTTCATCGTCAATAAGGAGGTCCAAGGGATACAGTAAACCTGAAGTGAAGCATCGGAATCTAAAACTGGTATCACAGGAAAGGTTCAAAACATAGACAGTAAGAGGAGTCGGTCCTCTTGTACTTATGTCGGCATTGTGCCTTTTGTATTTAATTCCGATGCAATTTCTGTGTTTCATCGTCAATAAGAAGCTCCAAGGGATACAGTAAACCTGAAGTAAAGCATTGGAAGCTAAAACTGGTCTCACGGGTGAGGTGCAAAATATAGACAGTAAGAGGAGTCGGTCTTCTTGTTTTTATGTCGCCACTGTGCCTTTTGTATTTAATTCCGAAGCAATTTCTGTGTCTCATCGTCAATAAGAGAGTCTGAGGGATACAGTAAACCTGAAGTGAAGCATCGGAATCAAACCTGGTCTCACAGGAAGGGTTCAAAACATAGACAGTAAGAAGAGTCAGTCTTCTTGTACTTAAGTCGGCATTGTGCGTATTGTATTTAATTCCTATGCAATTTCTGTGTTTCATCGTCAATAAGAAGGTCCAAAGGATACAGTAAATCTGAAGTGAAGCATCGGATCAAAACTGGTCTCACAGGAAAGGTTTAAAACATAGTCAGTAAGAGGAGTCAGTCTTCTTGTACTCAAGTCGGCATCGTGCCTCTTGTATTTAATTCCGATGCAATTTCTGTGTATCATCGTCAATTCGAAGGTACAAGGGATACAGTAAACCTGAAATGAAGCATCGGAATCTAAAACTGGTCTCACACGAAAGGTTCGAAGCATAGACAGTAAGAAGAGTCAGTCCTCTTGTACTTAAGTGGCTCTGTGCCTTTTGTATTTAATTCCGATGCAGTTTATGTGTTTCATCGTCAATAAGCAGGTCCAAGGGATACAGTAAACCTGAAGTGAAGCATCGGAATCTAAAACTGGTCTAACAGGAAAGGTTCAAAACATAGACAGTAGGAAGAGTCAGTCTTCTTGTTTTTAAGTGGGCATTGTGCCAGTTGTATTTTATTCCGACGCAATTTCTGGGTTTCATCGTCAATAAGAAAGTCCAAGGGATCCAGTAAACCTGCAGTGAAGCATCGGAATCTAAACTGGTCTCACAGGAATGGTTCAAAACAGAGACAGTAAGAGGAGTTAGTCATCTTGCACTTAAGTCGGCATTGTGCCTTTTGTATTTAATTCCGATGCAATTTCTGTGTTTCATCGCCATTAAGAAGGTCCTAGGCATACAGTAAACCTGAAGTAAAGCATCGGAATCTGAAACTAGTCTAACAGGAAAGGTTCCAAGCATAGACAGTAAGAAGAGTCAGTCTTCTCGTACTTAAGTCGGCATTGTGCCTTTTGTATTTAATTCCGATGCAATTTCTGTGTATCATCGTCAATAAGCAGGTCCAAGGGATACAGTGAACCTGAAGTGAAGCATCGCAATCTAAAACTGGTCTCACAGGAAAGGTTTAAATCATGGTATGTAAGAAGAGTCAGTCCTCTTGTACTTAAGTCGGCATTGTGCGTTTTGTAATTAATTCCGATGCAATTTCTGTGTTCCATCGTCTATAAGAAGGTCCAAGGGATACAGCAAAACCTGAAATGAAACATCGGATTCTAAAACTGGTCTCACAGGAAAGGTTTAAATCATAGACAGTAAGAAGAATCAGTCCTCTTGTACTTAGGTCGCAATGTGCATTTGTATTTAATTCCGATGCAATTTCTGTGTTTCATCGTCAATAAGAAGGTCCAAGGGATACAGTAAACCTGAAATGAAACATCGGATTCTAAAACTGGTCACACAATAAAGGTTTAAATCATAGACAGTAAGAAGAATCAGTCCTCTTGTACTTAGGTCGCAATGTGCATTTTATATTTAATTCCGATGCAATTTCTGTGTTTCATCGTCAATAAGAAGGTCCACGGGATACAGTAAACCTGAAATGAAACATCCGATTCTAAAACTGGTCACACAGGAAAGGTTTAAAACATACACAGTAAGAAGAGTCAGTGTTCTTGTACTTAAGTCGGCTTTCTGCCATTTGTATTTATTTCCGATGCAATTTCTGTGTTTCATCGTCAATAAGAAGGTACAAGGGATACAGTAAACCTGAAATGAAACATCGGATTCTAAAAATGGTGACACAGGAAAGGTTTAAAACATACACAGTAAGAAGAGTCAGTGTTCTTGTACTTAAGTCGGCATTCTGCCTTTTGTATTTAATTCCGATGCAATTTCTGTGTTTCATCGTCAATAAGAAGGTACAAGGGATACAGTAAACCTGAAATGAAGCATAGGATTCTGAAACTGGTCTCACAGGAAAGGTTTAAATCATAGACAGTAAGAAGACTTAGTCTCCTTGTACATAAGTCGGCATTGTGCCTTTTGTATGTAATTCCGATGCAATTTCTGTGTTTCATCGACAATATGAAGGTCCAAGGGATACAGTAAACCAAAGTGAAGCATCGGAATCTAAAACGGGTCTCACAGGAAAGGATCAAAATAAAGACAGTAGGATCGGTCAGTCTTCTTGTACTTAAGTTGCCATTTTGGCTTTTGTATTCAATTCCGATGCAATTTCTGTGTTTCATCGTCAATAAGAAGGGCCAAGGGATACAGTAAACCTTACGTGAGGCATCGGAAACTAAAACTGGTCTCACAGGAAACTTCAAGTCATAGAATGTAAGAAGAGCCAGTCCTCTTGTACTTAAGTCGGCATTGTGCATTTTGTATTTAAATCCGATGCAATTTCTGTTTTTCACCGTCAATAAGAATGTCCAAGGGATACAGTAAACCTGAACTAAAGCATCGGAATCTAAAACTGATCACACAGGAAAGATTCAAACATAGACAGTAAGAGGAGTCAGTCTTCATGTTTTTAAGTCGACATTGTGCCTTTTGTATTTAATACCGACGCAATATCTGTGTTTCATCGTCAATATGAAGATCCAAGGGATACAGTAAACCTGAAGTGAAGCATCGGAATCAAAACTGGTCTCACAGGAAAGGTTCAAATCGTAGAAAATAAGAAGAGTCAGTCCTCTTGTACTTAAGTCGGCATTGTGCCTTTTGAATTTAATTCCGATGCAATTTCTGTGTTTCATCGTCAATAAGAAGGTCCGAGGGATACAGTAAACCTGAAGTAAAGCATCGGCATCTAAAACTGGTCTCACGGGCGAGGATCAAATCATAGACAGTAAGAAAAGTCGGTCTTCTTGTTTTTAATTGGGCACTGTGCCTTTTGTATTTAATTCCGATGCAATTTCTGTGTTTCACCGTCAATAAGAAAGTCTGATGGATACAGTAAACCTGAAGTGAAGCATCGGAATCAAAACTGGTCTCACAGGAAGGGTTCAAAACAAAGACAGTAAACTGAGTCAGTCTTCTTGTACTTAAGTCGGCATTGTGCATATTGTGTTTAATTCCGATGCAATTTCTGTGTTTCACCGTCAATAAGAAAGTCTGATGGATACAGTAAACCTGAAGTGAAGCATCGGAATCAAAACTGGTCTCACAGGAAAGGTTCAAAACATAGACAGTAAGAGGAATCTGTCTTCTTGTACTTAAGTCGGCATTGTGCCTCTTGTATTTAATTCCGATCCAATTTCTGTGTTTCATTGCCAACAGGAAGGTACAAGGGATACAGTAAACCTGAAATGAAGCATAGGAATCTAAAACTAGTCTCACAGGAAAGGTTCAAAACATAGACAGTAAAAAGAGTCAGTCTTCTTGTACTTAAGTCGGCATTGTGCCTTTTGTATTTTATTCCGATGATGTTTCTGTGTTTCATTGACAATATAAAGGTCCAAGGGATTCAGTAAACCAAAGTGACGCATCGGCATTTAAACTGGTCTCACAGGAAAGGTTCAAAATATAGACAGTAAGATGAGTCAATCTTCCTGTACTTAAGTCGGCATTTTGATTTTTGTATGTAATTCCGTTGCAATTTCCGTGTTTCATCGACAATAAGAAGGTCCAAGGGATACAGTAAACCTGAAGTGAGGCATCGGAATCTAAAACGGGTCTCACAGTAAAGATTCAAATATAGACATTAAGAAGAGTCAGTCTTCTTGTACTCAAGTCGGCATTGTTCCTTTTGTATTTAATTCCAATGCAACTTCTGTGATTCATCGTCAGTCAGAAGGTCCAAGGGATACAGTAAACCTGAAGTGAAGCATCGGAAACTAAAACTGGTCTCACAGGAAGGTTCAAATCATAGAATGTAAGAAGAGGCAGTCCTCTTGTACTTAAATCGGCATTGTGCCTTATGTATTTAAATCCGATGCAATTTCTTGTTTCATCGTCAATAAGAAGGTCCAAGGGATACAGTAAACCTGAACTAAAGCATCGGAATCTAAAAATGATCACACAGGAAAGGTACAAAACATAGACAGTAAGAGGAGTCAGTCTTCATGTTTTTAAGTCGACATTGTGCCTTTTGTATTTAATACCGACGCAATTTCTGTGTTTCATCGTCAAGAAAAAGGTCCAAGGGATACAGTAAACCTGAAGTTAAGCATCGGTATCTAAACTGGTCTCACAGGAATGGTTCAAAACATAGACAGTAAGAAGAACAGTCTTCTTGTTCTTAAGTCGGCATTGTGCCTTTTGTATTTAATTCCGATGCAATTTCTGTGTTTCAACGTCAATATGAGGGTCCAAGGGATACAGTAAACCAAAGTGAAGCATCGGAATCTAAAACTGGTCTCACGGGAGAGGTTCAAAGTATAGACAGTAAGAAGAGTCAGTCTTCTTGTTTTTAAGTCGGCATTGTGGCTTTTGTATTTAATTCCCATGCAATTTCTGTGTTTCATCGTCAATAAGAAGGTCCTAGGCATACGGTAAACCTGAAGTAAAGCATCGGAATCTAAAACTGGTCTAACAGGAAAGGTTCCAAGCATAGACAGTAAGAAGAGTCAGTCCTCTTGTACTTAAGTTGCTTTGTGCCTTTTGTATTTAATTCCGATGCAGTTTATGTGTTTCATCGTCAATAAGCAGGTCCAAGGGATACAGTAAACCTGAAGTGAAGCATCGGAATCTAAAACTGGTCTAACAGGAAAGGTTGAAAACATAGACAGTAAGAAGAGTCAGTCTTCTTGTTTTTAAGTGGGCATTGTGCCAGTTGTATTTTATTCCGACGCAATTTCTGTGTTTCATCGTCAATAAGAAAGCCCAAGGGATCCAGTAAACCTGCAGTGAAGCATCGGAATCTAAACTGGTCTCACAGGAATGGTTCAAAACAGAGACAGTAAGAGGAGTTAGTCATCTTGCACTTAAATTGGCATTGTGCCTTTTGTATTTAATTCCGATGCAATTTCTGTGTTTCATCGTCATTAAGAAGGTTCTAGGCATACAGTAAACCTGAAGTAAAGCATCGGAATCTAAAACTAGTCTAACAGGAAAGGTTCCAAGCATAGACAGTAAGAAGAGTCAGTCTTCTTGTACTTAAGTCGGCATTGTGCCTTTTGTAATTAATTCCGATGCAATTTCTGTGTTCCATCGTCTATAAGAAGGTCCAAGGGATACAGCAAAACCTGAAATGAAACATCGGATTCTAAAACTGGTCTCACAGGAAAGGTTTAAATCATAGACAGTAAGAAGAATCAGTCCTCTTGTACTTAGGTCGCAATGTGCATTTGTATTTAATTCCGATGCAATTTCTGTGTTTCATCGTCAATAAGAAGGTCCAAGGGATACAGTAAACCTGAAATGAAACATCGGATTCTAAAACTGGTCACACTATAAAGGTTTAAATCATAGACAGTAAGAAGAATCAGTCCTCTTGTACTTAGGTCGCAATGTGCATTTTATATTTAATTCCGATGCAATTTCTGTGTTTCATCGTCAATAAGAAGGTCCACGGGATACAGTAAACTTGAAATGAAACATCCGATTCTAAAACTAGTCACACAGGAAAGGTTTAAAACATACACAGTAAGAAGAGTCAGTGTTCTTGTACTTAAGTCGGCATTCTACCATTTGTATTTATTTCCGATGCAATTTCTGTGTTTCATCGTCAATAAGAAGGTACAAGGGATACAGTAAACCTGAAATGAAACATCGGATTCTAAAACTGGTCACACAGAAAAGGTTTAAAACATACACAGTAAGAAGAGTCAGTGTTCTTGTACTTAAGTCGGCATTCTGCCTTTTGTATTTAATTCCGATGCAATTTCTGTGTTTCATCGTCAATATGAAGGTACAAGGGATACTGTAAACCTGAAGTGAAGCATCGGAATCAAAACTGGTCTCACAGGAAGGGTTCAAAACAAAGACAGTAAACTGAGTCAGTCTTCTTGTACTTAAGTCGGCATTGTGCATATTGTGGTTAATTCCGGTGCAATTTCTGTGTTTCATCGTCAATAAGAAGGTCCAAGGGATACAGTAAACCTGAAGTGAAGAGTCGGAATCAAAACTGGTCTCACAGGAAAGGTTCAAATCATGGAATGTAAGAAGAGTCAGTCCTCTTGTACTTAAGTCGGCATTGTGCATTTTGTATTTAAATCCGATGCAATTTCTGTTTTTCATCGTCAATAAGAATGTCCAAGGGATACAGTAAACCTGAACTAAAGCATCGGAATCTAAAACTGATCACACAGGAAAGATTCAAACATAGACAGTAAGAGGAGTCAGTCTTCATGTTTTTAAGTCGACATTGTGCCTTTTGTATTTAATACCGACGCAATATCTGTGTTTCATCGTCAATATGAAGATCCAAGGGATACAGTAAACCTGAAGTGAAGCATCGGAATCAAAACTGGTCTCACAGGAAGGGTTCAAAACAAAGACAGTAAACTGAGTCAGTCTTCTTGTACTTAAGTCGGCATTGTGCATATTGTGTTTAATTCCGGTGCAATTTCTGTGTTTCATCGTCAATAAGAAGGTCCAAGGGATACAGTAAACCTGAAGTGAAGAATCGGAATCAAAACTGGTCTCACAGGAAAGGTTCAAATCATGGAATGTAAGAAGAGTCAGTCCTCTTGTACTTAAGTCGGCATTGTGCATTTGTATTTAAATCCGATGCAATTTCTGTTCTTCATCGTCAATAAGAATGTCCAAGGAATACAGTATACCTGAACTAAAGCATCGGAATCTAAAACTGATCACACAGGAAAGATTCAAACATAGACAGTAAGAGGAGTCAGTCTTCATGTTTTTAAGTCGACATTGTGCCTTTTTTATTTAATACCGAAGCAATATCTGTGTTTCATCGTCAATATGAAGATCCAAGGGATACAGTAAACCTGAAGTGAAGCATCGGAATCAAAACTGGTCTCACAGGAAAGGTTCAAATCGTAGAAAATAAGAAGAGTCAGTCCTCTTGTACTTAAGACGGCATTGTGCCTTTTGAATTTAATTCCGATGCAATTTCTGTGTTTCATCGTCAATAAGAAGGTCCAAGGGATACAGTAAACCTGAAGTAAAGCATCGGCATCTAAAACTGGTCTCACGGGCGAGGATCAAAACATAGACAGTAAGAAGAGTCGGTCTTCTTGTTTTTAAGTGGGCACTGTGCCTTTTGTATTTAATTCCGATGCAATTTCTGTGTTTCACCGTCAATAAGAAAGTCTGATGGATACAGTAAACCTGAAGTGAAGCATCGGAATCAAAACTGGTCTCACAGGAAGGGTTCAAAACAAAGACAGTAAACTGAGTCAGTCTTCTTGTACTTAAGTCGGCATTGTGCATATTGTGTTTAATTCCGATGCAATTTCTGTGTTTCACCGTCAATAAGAAAGTCTGATGGATACAGTAAACCTGAAGTGAAGCATCGGAATCAAAACTGGTCTCACAGGAAGGGTTCAAAACAAAGACAGTAAACTGAGTCAGTCTTGTTGTACTTAAGTCGGCATTGTGCATATTGTGTTTAATTCCGATGCAATTTCTGTGTTTCATCGTCAATAAGAAGGTCCAAGGGATACAGTAAACCTGAAGTGAAGAATCGGAATCAAAACTGGTCTCACAGGGAAGGTTCAAAACATAGACAGTAAGAGGAATCTGTCTTCTTGTACTTAAGTCGGCATTGTGCCTCTTGTATTTAATTCCGATCCAATTTCTGTGTTTCATTGCCAACAGGAAGGTACAAGGGATACAGTAAACCTGAAATGAAGCATAGGAATCTAAAACTGGTCTCACAGGAATGGTTCAAAACATAGACAGTAAAAAGAGTCAGTCTTCTTGTACTTAAGTCGGCATTGTGCCTTTTGTATTTTATTCCGATGATGTTTCTGTGTTTCATTGACAATATAAAGGTCCAAGGGATACAGTAAACCAAAGTGACGCATCGGAATCTAAAACTGGTCTCACAGGAAAGGTTCAAAATATAGACAGTAAGATGAGTCACTCTTCCTGTACTTAAGTCGGCATTTTGATTTTTGTATGTAATTCCGTTGCAATATCCGTGTTTCATCGACAATAAGAAGGTCCAAGGGATACAGTAAACCTGAAGTGAAGCATCGGAATCTAAAACTGGTCTCACAGTAAAGATTCAAATATAGACATTAAGAAGAGTCAGTCTTCTTGTACTCAAGTCGGCATTGTTCCTTTTGTATTTAATTCCAATGCAACTTCTGTGATTCATCGTCAGTCAGAAGGTCCAAGGGATACAGTAAACCTGAAGTGAAGCATCGGAAACTAAAACTGGTCTCACAGGAAGGTTCAAATCATAGGATGTAAGAAGAGGCAGTCCTCTTGTACTTAAATCGGCATTGTGCCTTATGTATTTAAATCCGATGCAATTTCTTGTTTCATCGTCAATAAGAAGGTCCAAGGGATACAGTAAACCTGAACTAAAGCATCGGAATCTAAAACTGATCACACAGGAAAAGTTCAAAACATAGACAGTAAGAGGAGTCAGTCTTCATGTTTTTAAGTCGACATTGTGCCTTTTGTATTTAATACCGACGCAATTTCTGTGTTTCATCGTCAATAAAAAGGTCCAAGGGATACAGTAAACCTGAAGTTAAGCATCGGTATCTAAACTGGTCTCACAGGAATGGTTCAAAACATAGACAGTAAGAAGAACAGTCTTCTTGTTCTTAAGTCGGCATTGTGCCTTTTGTATTTAATTCCGATGCAATTTCTGTGTTTCAACGTCAATATGAGGGTCCAAGGGATACTTTAAACCAAAGTGAAGCATCGGAATCTAAAACTGGTCTCACGGGAGAGGTTCAAAGTATAGACAGTAAGATGAGTCAGTCTTCTTGTACTTAAGTCGGCATTTTGATTTTTGTATTTAATTCCGTTGCAATTTCTTTGTTTCCTCGTTAATAAGAAGGTCCAAGGGATACAGTAAACCTGAAGTGAAGCATCTGAATCTAAAACTGGTTTCACAGTAAAGATTCAAAACATAGACAGTAAGAAGAGGCAGTCATCTTGCACTTAAGTCGGAATTGTACCTTTTGTATTTAATTCCAATGCAACTTCTGTGGTTCATCGTCAGTCAGGAGGTCCATGGGATACAGTAAACCTGAAGCGAAGCATCGTAATTTAAATCAGGTCTCGCAGGAAAGGTTCAAAACATAGACAGTAAGAAGAGTCAGTCTTCTTTTACTTAAGTCGGCATTGTGCATTTTGTATTTAATTACGATGCAATTTCTGTGTTTCATCGTCAATAAGAAGGTCCAAGGGATACAGTAATTCTGAACTAAGTATCGGAATCTTAAACTGATCACACAGGAAATGTTCAAAACATAGACAGTGAGAGGAGTCAGTCTTCATGTTTTTAAGTCGGCATTGTGCCTTTTGTATTTAATACCGATGCAATTTCTGTGTTTCATCGTCAAGAAGAAGGTCCAATTGATACAGTAAACTTGAACTAAAGCATCGGATTCTAAAACTGGTCTCACGGGAGAGGTTCAAAGCATAGACAGTAAGAAGAGTCGGTCTTCTTGTTTTTGAGTCGGCACTGTGCCTTTTGTATTTAATTCCAATGCAATTTCTGTGTTTCATCGTCAATAAGAAAGTCTGAGGGATACAGTAAACCTGAAGTGAAGCATCGCAATCAAAACTGGTCTCACAGGAAGGGTTCAAAACATAGACAGTAACAAGAGTCAATTTTTATGTACTTAAGTCGGCATTGTGCCTATTGTATTTAATTCCGATGCAATTTATGTGTTTCATCGTCAATAAGAAGGTCCAAGGGATACAGTAAACCTGAAGTGAAGCATCGGAATCTAAAACTGGTCTCACAGTAAAGATTCAAATATAGACATTAAGAAGAGTCAGTCTTCTCGTACTCAAGTCGGCATTGTTCCTTTTGTATTTAATTCCAATGCAACTTCTGTGGTTCATCGTCAATAAGAAGGTGCAAGGAATACAGTAAACCTGAACTAAAGCATCGGAATCTAAAAATGATCACACAGGAAAGGTTCAAAACATAGACAGTAAGAGGAGTCAGTCTTCATGTTTTTAAGTGGACATTGTGCCTTTTGTATTTAATACCGACGCATTTCTGTGTTTCATCGTGAATAAAAAGGTCCAAGGGATACAGTAAGCCTGAAGTTAAGCATCGGTATCTAAACTGGTCTCACAGGAATGGTTCAAAACATAGACAGTAAGAAGAACAGTCTTCTTGTTCTTAAGTCGGCATTGTGCCTTTTGTATTTAATTCCGATGCAATTTCTGTGTTTCATCGTCTATATGAAGATCCAAGGGATGCAGTAAACCTGAAGTGAAGCATCGGAATCAAAACTGGTCTCACAGGAAAGGTTCAAATCGTAGAAAGTATGAAGAGTCAGTCCTCTTGTACTTAAGTCGGCATTGTGCCTTTTGTATTTAATTCCGATGCAGTTTCTGTGTTTCACCGTCAATAAGAAAGTCTGAGGGATACAGTAAACCTGAAGTGAAGCATCGGAATCTAAAACTGGTCACACTGGAAAGGTTCAAAGCATAGAGAGTAGGAAGAGTCAGTCTTCTTGTTTTTAAGTGGGCATTGTGCCTTTTGTATTTAATTCCGACGCAATTTCTGTGTTTCATCCTCAACATGAAAGGCCAATTGATACAGTAAACCTAAGTGAAGCATCGGAATCAAAACTGGTCCCACAGGAATGGTTCATAACATACATAGTAACACGAGTCAGTCTTCTTGTACTTAAGTCGGCATTGAGCCTTTTGTATGTAATTCCGATGCAATTTCTGTGTTTCATCGTCAATATGAGGGTCCAAGGGATACAGTAAACCAAAGTGAAGCATCAGAATCTAAAACTGGTCTCACGGGAGAGGTTCAAAGTATAGACAGTAAGATGAGTCAGTCTTCTTGTACTTAAGTCGGCATTTTGATTTTTGTATTTAATTCCGTTGCAATTTCTTTGTTTCCTCGTTAATAAGAAGGTCCAAGGGATACAGTAAACCTGAAGTGAAGCATCTGAATCTAAAATTGGTTTCACAGTAAAGATTCAAAACATAGACAGTAAGAAGAGTCAGTCTTCTTGCACTTAAGTCGGAATTGTACCTTTTGTATTTAATTCCAATGCAACTTCTGTGGTTCATCGTCAGTCAGGAGGTCCATGGGATACAGTAAACCTGAAGCGAAGCATCGTAATTTAAATCAGTTCTCGCAGGAAAGGTTCAAAACATAGACAGTAAGAGGAGTCAGTCTTCTTGTACTAAACTCGGCATTGTGCCTCTTGTATTTAATTCCGATGCAATTTCTGTGTTTTATCGTCAATAAGAAGGTACAAGGGATACAGTAAACCTGAAATGAAGCATAGGAATAAAAACTGGTCTCACAGGAAAGGTCAAAACATAGACAGTAAGAGGAGTCAGTCTTCTTGTACTAAACTCGGCATTGTGCCTCTTGTATTTAATTCCGATGCAATTTCTGTGTTTTATCGTCAATAAGAAGGGACAAGGAATACAGTAAACCTGAAATGAAGCATAGGAATAAAAACTGGTCTCACAGGAAAGGTCAAAACATAGACAGTAAGAGGAGTCAGTCTTCTTGTACTAAACTCGGCATTGTGCCTCTTGTATTTAATTCCGATGCAATTTCTGTGTTTCATCGTCAATAAGAACGTACAAGGGATACAATAAACCTGAAATGAAGCATAGGAATCTAAAACTGGTCTCACAGGGAAGTTTCAAATCATAGACAGTAAGAAGACTCAGTATTCTTGTACATAAGTCGGCATTGTGACTTTTGTATTTACTGCCGATGCAATTTCTTTGTTTCATCGTCAATAAAAAGGTCCAAGGGATACAGTAAACCTGAAGTGAAGCATCGGAATCTATAACTGGTCTCATAGGAAAGGTTCAAATCATAGACAGTGAGAAGAGTCAGTCTTCTTGTTTCTAAGTGGGCATTATGAAATTTGTATTTAATTCCGACGCAATTTCTGTGTTTCATCGTCAATAAGAAGGTCCAAGGGATACATTAACCCTGAAGTGAAGCATCGGAATCTAAAACTGGTCTCACAGTAAAGGCTCAATTCATAGAATGTAAGAAGAGTCAGTCCTCTTGTACTTAAGTCGGCGTTGTACCTTTTGTATTTAATTCCGATGCAATTTCTGTGATTCATCGTCAATATGAAGATCCAAGGGATACAGTAAACCTGAAGTGAAACATCGGAATCAAAACTGGTCTCACAGGAAAGGTTCAAATCATAAAACGTAAGAAGAGTCTCTTGTACTTAAGTCGGCATTGTGCCTTTTATATTCTTTTCCGATGCAGTTTCTGTGTTTCATCGTCAATATAAAGGTCCAAGGGATACAGTAAACCTGAAAATATGCATACGAATCTAAAACTGGTCTCACAGGAAAGGTTTAAATCATAGACAGTAAGAAGACTCAGTCTTCTTGTACTTATGTCGGCATTGTGCCTTTTGTATTTAATTCCGATGCAATTTCTGTGTTTCATCGTCAATATGAAGGTCCAAGGGATACAGTAAACCAAAGTGAAGCATCAGAATATAAAACGGGTCTCACAGGAAAGGTTCAAAATAAAGACAGTAAGATGAGCTAGCCTTCTTGTACTTAAGTCGCCATTTTGACTTTTCTATTTTATTCCGATGCAATATCTGTGTTTCATCGTCAATAAGAAGGTCCAAGGGATACAGTAAACCTGAAGTGAAGCATCGGAATCTAAAACTGGTCTCACAGTAAAGATTCAAAACATAGAACGTAAGAAGAGTCAGTCTTCCTGTACTTAAGTCGACATTGTGCCTTTTGTATTTAATTCCAATGCAACTCCTCTGGTTCATCGTCAGTCAAAAGGTCCAAGGGATACAGCAAACCTGGAGTGCATCATCGTAATCTAAAAGAGGTCTCGCAGGAAAGGTTAAAAACATAGACAGTAAGAAGAGTCAGTCTTCTTGTACTTAAGTCGGCATTGTGCCTTTTGTATTAACTCCGAAGCAATTTCTGTGTTTCATCGTCAATAAGATGGTCCAAGGGATACAGTAAACCTGAAGTGAAGCACCGTAATCTAAAATAGGTCTCACAGGAAAGGATCAAAATATAGTCAGTAAGAAGAGTCAGTCTTCTTGTACTTAAGTCGGCATTGTAACTTTTGTATTTAATTCCGATGCAATTTCTGTGTATCATCGTCAATAAGCGGGTCCAAGGGATACAGTAAACCTGAAGTGAGGCATCGGAATCTAAAACTGATCTCACAGGAAAGGTTCAAATCATGGAATGTAAGAAGAGACAGTCCTCTTGTACTTAAGTCGGCATTGTGCCTTTTGTATTTAATTCCGATGCAATTTCTGTGTTCCATCGTCAATAAGAAGGTCCAAGGGATACAGTAAACCTGAAATGAAGCATAGGAATCTAAAACTGGTTTCACAGGAAAGGTTTAAATCATAGACAGTAAGAAGACTCAGTCTTCTTGTGCTTAGGTCGGCAATGTTCCTTTTGTATTTATTTCCGATGCAATTTCTGTGTTTCATCATCAATATGAATGTGCAAGGGATACAGTAAACCAAAGTGAAGCATCGGAATCTAAAACTGGTCTCACAGGAAAGGTTCAAAGGATAGACTGTAAGAAGAGTAAGTCTTCTTGTAGTTAGGTCTGCATTTTGGCTTTCGTATTTAATTCCGATGCAATTTCTGTGTTTCATAGTCAATAAGAAGGTCCAAGGGATACATTAACACTGAAGTGAAGCATCGGAATCCAAAACTGGTCTCACAGTAAAGGTTCAAAAGCATAGACATCATGAAGAGTCAGTCTTCTTGTACTTAAGTCGGCACTGTGCTTTTTGTATTTAATACCAATTCAATTTCTGTGTTTCATCGTCAATAAGAAGGTTCAAGGGATACAGTAAACCTGAAGTGAAGCACCATAATCTTAAACAGGTCTCACAGGAAAGGTTCAAATCATAGACAGTAAGAAGAGTCAGTCTTCTTGACTTAAATCGGCATTGTTCATTTTGTATTTAATGCCGATGCAATTTCTGTGTTTCTTCGTCAATAAGAAGGTCCAAGGGATACAGTAAACCTGAAGTGAAGCATCGTAATCAAAACTGGTCCCACAGGAAAGGTTCAAAACATAGAGAGTAAGACGAGTCAGTCGTCTTGTACTTAGGTCGGCATTGTGACTTTTATATTAATTTCCAATAAAATTTCTGTGTTTCATCGTCAATAAGAAGTTCCAAGGGATACAGTAAACCTGAAATGAAGCATAGGAATCTAAAATTGGTCTCACAGGAAAGGTTCAAAATATAGACAGTAAGAAGAGTCAGTCTTCTTGTACCTATGTCGGCATTGTGCGTCTTGTATTTAATTCCGATGCAATTTCTGTGTATCATCGTCAATAAGCAGGTCCAAGGGATACAGTGAGCCTGAATTGAAGCATCGGAATCTAAAACTGATCTCACACGAATGGTTCAATTCATGGAATGTAAGAAGAGTCAGTCCTCTTGTACTTAAGTCGGCATTGTGATTTTTGTATTCAATCCCGATGCTATTTCTGTGTTTCATGGTCAATGTGAAGGTCGAAGGAATACAGTAAACCCTCACTGGTGCATCAGAATCTAATACTGGTCTCCCAGGAGCAGCTCAATGGACAAACTCTTAGAAGTTTAACTCTTCTGGTCCTTAAGTCGGCATTGTGCCTTTTGCATTCAATCCCAATGCGATTTCTGTGTTTCATGGTCATTGCGAAGATCCAAGGGATACATTAAACCTGCCTGGTGGATCGGAATCTAATATTGGTCTCCCAGGAGCCGCACAAAGCACAAATTCTTAGAAGATTCTTTCTTCTAGTACTAAAGTCAGCATTGTGCCTTTGGTATTCAATCCCGATGCAGTTTTTGAAATTAATGGTAATTGTGAAGGTCCAAGAGATACAGGAAACCTGCACTGGTGTATTGGAATCTAATACTGGACTCTCAGTAGCCGCTGTAAGCACAAATTCTTCGAAGATTCACTCTTCTTGTACTTAAGGCGGCATTGTGCCTTTTGTATTCAATCCCAATGCAATTTCTGTGTCTCATGGTCAATGTGAGTGTCCAAGGGATTTACTAAACCTGTACTGGTGCATCGGAATCTAATACTGGTCTCCCAGGAGCCAGTCAAAGCACAAGCTCTTAGAAGATTCACTCTTCTTGTACTTATGTTGGCATTGTCCCTTTTGCATTCAATCCCGATGGAATTTCTGTGTTTCATGGTCAATGTTAAGGTCCAAGGGATACAGTAAACCTGTACTGGTGCATCGGAATCTAATACTGGTTTCACAGGAGCCGCCCAAAGCAGAAACTCTTAGATGATTCTTTCTTCTTGTACTTAAGTCGGCATTGTGCCTTTTGTATTCAATCACAATGCAATTTCTGTGTTTCATGGTCAATGTGAAAGTCCATGGGATACAGTAAACCTGCACTGGTGCATCGATATCTAATACTGGTCTCCCAGGTGCCGCTGAAATCAGAAACTCTTAGAACATTCGTTCTTCTTGTACTTAATTAATTAATTTATTTATTTATTGATTTATTTAACCTGGCAAGATTTGGGCCATCAGGCCCTCTCTTACATCTAACCAGGCATCCTACTTATTTTACATTCATATGTTTAAGTAGGCATGTTAAACTACATTTCTACAAAAAGTGAAATAAACAATTAGAAAGGTACACCTGGAAAAATATATACATATAGAGTTTATATTCGTAGATCATAAGTACTCTTATAATTAGACATTATTGAAGAGACAAATTTTAGATAGGAGTGCTGGCAGCAGGGAGTATGAGGGACACTCATTGTGAACGGAGGAGAAGAATACACATGATGAAACATAATTAAGGAAATATAAAGGAAAAGAAGATTGCCTGGCTAATAGAGATAGATGAATGGGAAGGCATCTCAGGAGCAAGATGGGAGACGCTAGCTTTGCTATTTGACAGATGAGACGATTGGCCTGGTACATTAATTTTGTGGAGAACTTTATGAGGATGATAGTACGAAATGCTTCAACTTCTTCTTAAAAGCAGCAGGAGATTGAATTTTGCGCAAGGTAAGGGGCAGTTTGTTCCGGATGCTGACAGCGGCAACTGAGAAGGAGTTTGCAAAAGTTTTTGTTTTGTGAGAGGGCACAGTTAGGATACCAAATAAGAGTGACCTCGTGTTTCGATTATGATGGCACGACAGGTTTTTAATCTCTGAAGCAAGGTACTGGGGTGCTTGCGCGACGAAGAGTTTGTGAAGTAGACATAGAGTGTGGTAGTCACGCAATTTGTCCGGCCGCAGCCACTTTAGCTCGGAGTATGAAGCACTAACATGATCATATCGGCGAATGTTGCAGGTGTAATGCACACAGGCATTCATGGTTATCTCTAGCCGTATTTTCTTTTCACTACCCGTGCCTTGTTGAATCACATCACAATAGTGGAGGTTCGGTAGAAAGAGTGCTTGCACGAGCTGGCGTTTCAAGTCCAGTGGAAATATGTTCTGAAACTTTTTGAGAGCATAGAGACAAGCAGACGTCTTTCGCCACACTGCGACTGTATTCTCCGCCCAGTTGAGATGCTCATCCAAAGTTACACCCAATTTTTCACTGTTTTCTGATATGGTATTGGAGTACCATCGAGCAGAATAGAAGGTAGCCATTCGCGGAGATCTGAACTTATTAATTTCTGATGGGCTATTAAGATTACTTGCGTCTTCTTTGCATTTAGTTTAAGCCCCAGGCTTTTCGCCCATGTCACTACCGAAGACAGATCATCATTCATCTGAGCGTTTGCAGTGTTTACGTCTTCAGGTCTGACGCTTAGGTAGAGCTGGAGGTCGTCGGAATAGAAATGATATTTACAGGACAGAACCGACGAAATATAGTTGACATATAAAGAAAACAAAAGTGGTCCTAAGACTGATCCTTGTGGCAGTCCCGAGGAAAGATGTTTCCAGGAAGATTTTTCA
This sequence comes from Schistocerca americana, assembly GCF_021461395.2. Lineage (NCBI taxonomy): Eukaryota > Metazoa > Arthropoda > Insecta > Orthoptera > Acrididae > Schistocerca > Schistocerca americana. The sequence continues at coordinate 12,535,623 of NC_060125.1, read as the reverse complement.
TTTACGCAGACAACACATTGCTGTCTGTCTTTTAAGTAGCTTTCAAACCATCTCACTGCACTAACAGAGAAATTAAGCTGTCGCATTTTTTTGAGCAATATGTCAAAGTTACCAGAGTCAAAAGCTTTGCTGAAGTCCAGTAGCGTCAATATTGCTGCCTTTAGATTGTCAATGGCACATTTCAGGTCATCTAATACTTTAATTAGAGCAGTGTTGGTGCTGTGATGTTTACGGAAACCGGATTGAAATTTGTGATATAGGCTGAATTCGTGCAAGTGTTCAGTGATTTGGTCATGAACAATATATTCGAGTGCTTTGGAAACAGCAGGCAGTATGCTAATTGGTTGGTGCCTTTTGTATCCAATCCCGATGCAATTTCTGTGTTTCATGGTCAATGTGAAGGTCCATGGGATACAGTAAACTTGCACTGCTGCATCGGACTCTAATACTGGTGTCCCAGGAGCCGCTCAAATTACAAACTCATAAAATTCACTCTTCTTGTACTTAAGTCGGCATTGTGCCTTTTGTATTCAACCGCAGTGCAATTTCTGTGTTTCATGGTCACTATGAAGGTCAAAAGGATACAGTAAACCTGAACTGGTGCATCGGAATCTAATACTGGTCTCCCAGGAGCCGCTCAAAGCAGAAACTTTTAGAAGTTTCACTCTTCTTGTACTTAAGTCGGCATTGTGCCTTTTACATTCAATCCCGATGCATTTTCTGTGTTTCATGGTCAATATCAAAGTCCAAGCGATACAGTAAATCTGCACTGGTGCATTGGAAACTAATACTGGTCTCCCAGGAGCCGCTCAAAACACAAATTCTTAGAAGATTCACTCTTGTTGTACTTAAGTCGGCATTGTGCATGTTGTATTCAATCCCGATGCATTTTTAGTGCTTCATGGTCAATGTGAAGGTCCAAGGTATACAGTAACCTGCACTGGTGCATCGGAATCTAATACTTGACCCACAGGGGCCGCTCAAAGCACAAACTCTTAGAAGATTAACTCTAATTGCAGTTATGTAGGCATTGTGCCTTTGGTATTCAATCGCGATGCAATTTCTGTGTTTCATGCACAATGTGAAGGTCCGAGGGATACAGTAACCCTGCACTGGTGCATCGGAATCTAATACTGGTCTCCCAGGAGCCGCTTTAAGCACAACCTCTTAGGAGATTCACTCCTCTTGTACTTCAGTCGGCATTCTGTCTTTTGTATTCAATCCCGATGAAATTTCTGTGTTTCATGGTCAATGTTAAGGTCCAAGGGATACAGTAAAACTGCACTGGTGCATCGGAATCCAATACTGGTCACCCAGGAGCCGCTCAAAGATCAAATTCTTAGATGATTCACTATTCTTGTACTTAGGTCGGCATTGTGCCTTTTGTATTCAATCCCGGTGCATTTTCTGTGTTTCATGGTCAATGTGAAAGTCCATGGGATACAGTAAACCTGCACTGGTGCATCGATATCTAATACTGGTCTCCCAGGTGCCGCTGAAATCAGAAACTCTTAGAAGATTCACTCTTCTTGTACTTAATTTATTTATTTATTTATTTATTAAACCTTGCAAGATTAGGGCCATCAGGCCCTCTCTTACATCTAACCAGGCATCCCACTTATATTACATTCATATGTTTAAGTAGGCATGTTAAACTACATTTCTACAAAAAGTGAAATAAACAATTAAAAAGGTACACCTGGAAAAATATATACATATAGAGTTTATATTCGTAGATCATAGGTACTGTTATAATTAGACATTATTGAAGAGACAAATTTTAGATAGGAGTGCTGGCAGCAGGGAGTATGAGGGACACTCATTGTGAACGGAGGAGAAGAATACACATGATGAAACATAATTAAGGAAATATAAAGGAAAAGAAGATTGCCTGGCTAATAGAGATAGATGAATGGGAAGGCATCTCAGGAGCAAGATGGGAGACGCTAGCTTTGCTATTTGACAGATGAGACGATTGGCCTGGTACATTAATTTTGTGGAGAACTTTGTGAGGATGATAGTACGAAATGCTTCAACTTCTTCTTAAAAGCAGCAGGAGATTGAATTTTGCGCAAGGTAAGGGGCAGTTTGTTCCGGATGCTGACAGCGGCAACTGAGAAGGAGTTTGCAAAAGTTTTTGTTTTGTGAGAGGGCACAGTTAGGATACCAAATAAGAGTGACCTCGTGTTTCGATTATGATGGCACGACAGGTTTTTAATCTCTGAAGCAAGGTACTGGGGTGCTTGCGCGACGAAGAGTTTGTGAAGTAGACATAGAGTGTGGTAGTCACGCAATTTGTCCGGCCGCAGCCACTTTAGCTCGGAGTATGAAGCACTAACATGATCATATCGGCGAATGTTGCAGGTGTAATGCACACAGGCATTCATGGTTATCTCTAGCCGTATTTTCTTTTCACTACCCGTGCCTTGTTGAATCACATCACAATAGTGGAGGTTCGGTAGAAAGAGTGCTTGCACGAGCTGGCGTTTCAAGTCCAGTGGAAATATGTTCTGAAACTTTTTGAGAGCATAGAGACAAGCAGACGTCTTTCGCCACACTGCGACTGTATTCTCCGCCCAGTTGAGATGCTCATCCAAAGTTACACCCAATTTTTCACTGTTTTCTGATATGGTATTGGAGTACCATCGAGCAGAATAGAAGGTAGCCATTCGCGGAGATCTGAACTTATTAATTTCTGATGGGCTATTAAGATTACTTGCGTCTTCTTCGCATTTAGTTTAAGCCCCAGGCTTTTCGCCCATGTCACTACCGAAGACAGATCATCATTCATCTGAGCGTTTGCAGTGTTGACCCTCAGGTCTGACGCTTAGGTAGAGCTGGAGGTCGTCGGAATAGAAATGATATTTACAGGACAGAACCGACGAAATATAGTTGACATATAAAGAAAACAAAAGTGGTCCTAAGACTGATCCTTGTGGCAGTCCCGAGGAAAGATGTTTCCAGGAAGATTTTTCATTTACGCAGACAACACATTGCTGTCTGTCTTTTAAGTAGCTTTCAAACCATCTCACTGCACTAACAGAGAAATTAAGCTGTTGCATTTTTTTGAGCAATATGTCAAAGTTACCAGTGTCAAAAGCTTTGCTGAAGTCCAGTAGCGTCAATATTGCTGCCTTTCGATTGTCGATGGCACATTTCAGGTCATCTAAAACTTTAATTAGAGCAGTGTTTGTGCTGTGATGGTTACGGAAACCAGATTGAAATTTGTGATATAGGCTGAATTCATGCAAGTGTTCAGTGATTTGGTCATGAACAATATATTCGAGTGCTTTGGAAACCGCAGGCAGTATGCTAATTGGTTGGTGCCTTTTGTATCCAATCCCGATGCAATTTCTGTGTTTCATGGTCAATGGGAAGGTCCATGGGATACAGTAAACTTGCACTGCTGCATCGGACTCTAATACTGGTGACCCAGGAGCCGCTCAAATTACGAACTCTTATAAAATTCACTCTTCTTGTACTTAAGTCGGCATTCTGCCTTTTGTATTCAGCCGCGGTACAATTTCTATGTTTCATGGTCAATATGAAGGTCAAAGGGATACAATAAACCTGAACTGGTGCATCGGAATCTAATACTGGTCTCCCAGGAGCCGCTCAAAGCAGAAACTTTTAGAAGTTTCACTCTTCTTGTACTTAAGTCGGCACTGTGCCTTTTACATTCAATCCCGATGCATTTTCTGTGTTTCATGGTCAATATGAAAGTCCAAGCGATACAGTAAATCTGCACTGGTGCATTGGAATCTAATACTGGTCACCCAGGAGCCGATCAAAACACAAATTCTTAGAACATTCACTCTTGTTGTACTTAAGTCGGCATTGTGCATTTTGTATTCAATCCCGATGCATTTTCAGTGCTTCATGGTCAATGTGAAGGTCCAAGGTATATAGTAACCTGCACTGGTGCATCGGAATCTAATACTTGACCCACAGGGGCCGCTCAAAGCACAAACTCTTAGAAGATTAACTCTAATTGCAGTTATGTAGGCATTGTGCCTTTGGTATTCAATCGCGATGCAATTTCTGTGTTTCATGCACAATGTGAAGGTCTGAGGGATACAGTAACCCTGCACTGGTGCATCGGAATCTAATACTGGTCTCCCAGGAGCCGCTATAAGCACAACCTCTTAGGAGATTCACTCCTCTTGTACTTCAGTCGGCATTCTGTCTTTTGTATTCTATCCCGATGAAATTTCTGTGTTTCATGGTCAATGTTAAGGTCCAAGGGATACAGTAAAACTGCACTGGTGCATCGGAATCCAATACTGGTCACCCAGGAGCCGCTCAAAGCTCAAATTCTTAGATGATTCACTATTCTTGTACTTATGTCGGCATAGTGCAATTTGTTTTCAATCGCGAAGCAATTTGTGTGTTTCATGGTCAATGTGAAGGTCCAAGGGATACATTAAAGCTGGAATAGTGCATCAGAATCTAATACTGGTCTCCCAGGAGCTTCACAAAGCGGGCACTCTTAGAAGATTCACTCTTCTTGTACATAAGTCGGCATTGTGCCTTTTGTATTCAATCCCGTGGAAATTTCTGTAGTTCATGGTCAATGTGAAAGTCGAAGGTATACAGTAAACCTGCACTGAAGCATCGGAATCTAATACTGGTCTCCCAGGAGTCGCTCAAAGCAGAAACTCTTAGAAGATTCACTCTTCTTGTACTTAAGTCGGCATTGTGCAATTTGTATTCAATCCCGATGTAATTTCTGTGTCTCATGCTCAATGTGAAGGTCCAAGGGATACAGTAAAGCTGGAATAGTGAATCGGAATCAAATACTCTTCCCCTAGGAGACGCTCAAAGCACAAACTCTTAGAAGATTCGTTCTTCTTGTACTTAAGTCGGCATTGTGCCATTTGTATTCAATCCCGATGCATTATCTGCACTTCATGGACAATGTGAAGGTCCAAGGTATACCGTATACCTGTACTGGTGCATCGGACTCTAATACTTTACCCATCAGGAGTCACTAAAAGCACAAAATCTTAGAAGATTCACTCTTCTTGTACATAAGTCGGCGTTGTGCGTTTTGTTTTGATTCCCGATGCAATTTCTGTGTTCCATGGTCTATGTGAAGGTCCAACGGATACAGTAAAGCTGGAATAGTGAATCGGAATCAAATACTCTTTCCCTAGGAGACGCTCAAATCACAAACTCTTAGAAGATTCGCTCTTCTTGTACTTAAGTCGGCATTGTGTCTTTTGTATTCAATCACGGTGCAATTTCTGTGTTTCATGGTAAACGCGAAAGTCGAAGGGATACAGTAAACCAGCACTGGTGCATCGAAATCTAATACTGGTCACCAAGGAGGCGCTCAAAGCACAAACTCTTAGAAGATTCACTATTCTTGTATTTAAGTCGGCTTTGTGACTTTTGTATTCGATCCCGATGCATTTTCAGTGTTTCATGGTCAATGTTAGGGTCCAAGGGATTCACTAAACCTGCACTGGTGCATCGGAATCTAATACTGGACCCCAGGAGCCGCTCAAAGCACAAACTCTTAGAAGATTCAATCTTCTTGTACTTAAGTCGGCATTGTGCATTTTGTATTCAACCCAAATGCAATTTCTGTGTCTCATGGTCAATGTGAAGGTCCAAGGGATTCCGTTAACCTGCACTGGTGCATCGGAATGTAATACTGGTCTCCCAGGAGCCGCTCAAAGCGCAAACTCTTAGAAGATTCACTCTTCTTGTACTTAAGTCGGCATTGAGCCTTTTGTATTCAATCCTGATGCAATTTCGGTGCATCATGGGCAATGTGAAGGTCCAAGGGATTCAGTAAACCTGCACTGATGCATGGGAATCAAATACAGGTCTCCCAGAAGTGTCTCAAAGAAGAAACACTTGGAAGATTCACACTACTTGGACTTAAGTCGGCATTGTGCCTTATGTATTCAATCCCGATACAATTTCTGTGTTTCATGGTCAACGCGAAAGTCGAATGGATACAGTAAACCAGCACTGGTGCATCGAAATCTAATACTGGTCTGCCAGGAGCCGCTCAAAGCAGAAACTTTTAGAAGTTTCAATCTTCTTGTACTTAAATCGGCTTTGTGCCTTTTGTTTTCAATCCCAATGCATTTTCTGTGTTTCATGGGCACTGTGAAGGTCCAAGGGATACAGTAAATCTGCACTGGTGCATTGGAATCTAATACTGGTCTGCAAGGAGCCGCTCAAAGCACAAACTCTTAGAAGATTCACACTTCTTGTACTTAAGTCGGCATTGTGCATATTGTATTCAATCCCGATTCAATTTCTGTGTTTCATGGTCAATGTGAATGTCCAACGAATGCTTTAAACCAGCACTTGTGCTTCGGAATTTAGATCGGGTCTCCCAGTAGCAGCTCAAACCACAAACTCTGAGAAGATTCACTCTTCTTGTACTTAAGTCGGCATTGTGCCTTTTGTATTCAATCCCGATGCATTTTCAGTGCTTCATGGTTAATGTGAAGGTCCAAGGTATACAGTAACATGCACTGGTGAATTGGAATCTAATACTTGCCCCCCAGGGGCCGCTCAAAGCACAAACACTTAGAAGATTAACTACAATTGTAGATAAGTCGGCATTGTGCCATTGGTATTCAATCGCGATGCAATTTCTGTGTTTCATTCCCAATGTGAAGGTCCAAGACATTCAGTAATCCTGCACTGGTGCATCGGAATCTAATACTGGTCTACCGGGACAAACTCAAAGCACAAACTCTTAGACAATTCACTCTTCATGTACTTAAGTCGGCATTGTGCCTTTTGTATTCAATCCTGATACATTTTCTGTGTTTCATGGTCAATGTGAAGGTCCAAGGTGTACTGTATAGCTGCACAGGTGCATCGGAATCTAATACTTTACCCATCAGGAATCGCTCAAAGCACAAATTCTTAGAAGATTCACTCATCTTGTACACAAGGCGGCATAGAGCCTATTGTATTCAATCCCGATGAAATTTCTGTGTTTCATGGTCAATGTGAAAGTCAAAGGGATACAGTAAACCTGCACTGGTGCATCGGAATTTAATACTGGTCTCCCAGGAGTCGCTTAAAGTAGAAACTCTTTCAAGATTCACTCTTCTTGTACATAAGTCGGCATTGTGCATTTTGTATTCAATCCCGATGTAGTTTCTGTGTTTCATGGTCAATGTGAAGGTCCAAGGGATTCAGTAAACCTGCACTGGTGCATCGGAATCTAATCCTGGTCTCCCAGGAGACGCTCAAAGCACAAACTCATAGCAGATTCACTCTTCTTGTACTTAAGTCGGCATTGTGCCTTTGTATGCAATCCCGATTCAATTTCTGTGTTTCATGGTCATTGTGAAGGTCCAAAGGATACAGTAAACCTACACTGGTGCATCGGAATGTAATACTGGTATCCCAGGAGCCGCACAAAGCAGAAACTCTTAGAAGCTTCACACTTCTTGTACTTGAGTCGGCATTGTGCCTTTTGTTTTCAATCCCGATGTAATTTATGTCTCTCAAGGTCAATGTCAAGGTCCCAGGGATTCAGTAAACCTGCACTGGTGCATCGGAATCTAATACTGGTCTCCCAGGAGCCGCTCAAATCACAAACTCTTAGAAGATTCACTCTTATTGTAATTAATGCGGCATTGTGCCTTTTGTATTCAATCGCGGTGCAATTTCTGTGTTTCATGGTCAATGTGAAAGTCCAAGGGATTCAGTAAGCCTGCATTGGTGCATCGGAATCTAATACTGGTCTCCCAGTAGCTGAACATGGCAGAAACTCTTAGAAGATTCACTATTCTTGTACTTAAGTCGGCATTGAGCCTTCTGTATTAAACGCGAAACTCGAAGGGATACAGTAAACCAGCACTGGTACATCGGCATCTAACACTGGTCACCAAGGAGCAGCTCAAAGCACAAACTCTTAGAAGATTCACTCTTCTTGTACTTAAGTCGGCATTGTGCCATTTGTATTCAATCCCGAAGCAAATTCTATGTTTCATGGTCAATGTGAAAGTCCAAGGGATAAAGTAAACCAGCACTGATGCATCGGAAACTAATACTGGTCTCTCAGGAGCCGCACAAAGCACAAACTCTTGAAACATTCACTCTTCTTGCACTTAAGTCGGCATTTTGCCTTTGGATTTCAATCTCGATGCAATTTCTGTGTTTCATGATCAATGTGAAGTTCCAAGGTATACAGTAACCCTCGATTGGTGCATTGGAATCTAATACTGGTCTCCCAGGAGCCGCTCAAAGCACAAACTCTTAGAAGATTCACTCTTCTTGTACTTAAGTCGGCATTGTGCCTTTGTATGCAATCCCGATTCAATTTCTGTGTTTCATGGTCAATGTGAGGGTCCAACGGATTCAGTAAACCTGCACTGGTGCATCGGAATCTAATACTGGTCTCCCAGGAGCCGCTCAAATCAGATACTCTTAGAAGATTAACTGTTATTGTAATTAATGCGGCATTGTGTCTTTTGTATTCAATCGCGGTGCAATTTCTGTGTTTCATGGTCAATGTGAAGGTCCAGGGGAGACAGTAAGCCTGCATTGGTGCATCGGAATCTAATACTGGTCTCCCAGCAGCCGTACATGGCAGAAACTCTTAGAAGATTCACTCTACTCCTACTTAAATCATTGAGCGTTTTGTATTCAATCCCGATGCATTTTCTGTGCATCACGGTCAATGTGAAGGTCCAAGGGATTCAGTAACCCTGCAACGGTGCATGGGAATCTAAAACTGGTCTCCCAGGAGCCACTCAAAGCACATACACTTGGAAGATTCACACTTCTTGTACTTAAGTCGGCATTGTGCCTTATGTATTCAATCCCGATGCAATTTCTGTGTTTCATGGTAAACGCAAAAGTCGAAGGGATACAGTAAACCAGCACTGGTGCATAGGAATCTAATACTGGTCACCAAGGAGCCGCTCAAAGCACAAACTCTTAGAAGATTCACTATACTTGTATTTAAGTCGTCATTGTGACTTTTGTATTCAATCCCGATGCATTTGCAGTGTTTCATGGTCAATGTTAGGGTCCAAGGGATTCACCAAACCTGCACTGGTGCATCGGAATCTAATACTGGACCAAAGGAGATGCTCAAGGCACAAACTCTTAGAAGATTCACTCTCCTTGTACTTAAGTCGGCATTGTGCCTTTTGTTTTCAATCCCGACGCAATTTCTGTGTTTCATGTTCAATTTGAAGATCCAAGGAGTTCAATAAACCTGCACTGGTGCATCGGAATCTAATACTGGTCTCCCAGCAGCTGCTCAAAGCACAAACTCGTAGAAGATTCTCTCTTCTTGTATTTAAGTCGGCATTCTGCATTTTGTATTCAATCCCGATGCACTATCTGTGTTTCATGCTCAATGTGAAAGTCCAAGGGATTTAGTTAACCCACACTGGTGCATCAGAATCTAATACTGGTCTCCCACGAGCCGCTCAAAGCAGAAACTCTTAGAAGTTTCAGTATTCTTGTAGTTAAGTCGGCATTGTGCCTTTTGTATTCAATCCTGATCCAATTTCTGTGTTTTTTGGTCAATGTGAAGGTCCAAGGTATACAGAAACATGCACTGGTGCATAGGAATCTAATACTTGACCCCCAGGGGCCGCTCAAAGCACAAACTCTTATATGATTAACTATAATTGTACTTAAAGCGGAATTATGCCTTTGGTATTCAATCGCGATGCATTATCTGTGTTTCATGCACAATGTGACCATCCGAGGGATACAGTAAACCTGCACTGGTGCATCGGAAACTAATACTGGTCTGCCAGGAGCAGCTTAAAGCACAAGCTCTTAGAAGATTCACTCTTCTTGTACTTAAGTCGGCATTGAGCCTTTTGTATTCCATCCCGATGAAATTTCTGTGCATCATGGTCAATGTGAAGGTCCAAGGGATTCAGTAAACCTGCACTGGTATATGGGAACCTAATACAGGTCTCCCAGGAGCCACTCAAACCACAAACACTTGGAAGATTCACACTTCTTGTACTTAAATCGGCAGTGTGCCTTTTGTTTTCAATCCCAATGAATTTTCTGTGTTTCATGGGCACTGTGAAAGTCCAAGGGATACAGTAAATCTGCACTGGTGCATTGGAATCTAATACTGGTCTCCAAGGAGCCGCTCAAAGCACAAACTCTTAGAAGATTCACTCTTCATGTACTTAAGTCGGCTTTGTGCCTTTTGTATTCAATCCTGATGCATTTTCTGTGCTTCATGGTCAATTTGAAGGTCCAAGGTATACAGTAACATGCACTGGTGCATTGGAATCTAATACTTGCCCTACAGGGACCGCTCAAAGCACAAACACTTAGAAGATTAACTACAATTGTAGGTAAGTAGGCATTGTGCCATTGGCATTCAATCGCGATGCAATTTTTGTGTTTCATGCCCAATGTGAAGGTCCAAGACATTCAGTAAACCTGAACTGGTGCATCGGAATCTAATACTGGTATACAAGGACATATTCAAAGCACAATCTCTTAGACGATTCACTCTTCATGTACATAAGTCCGAATAGGCCTTTTGTATTCAATCCTGATGCATTTTCTGTGTTTCATGGCCAATGTGAATGTTTAAGCGCTACAGTAAAACAGCACTGGTGCAATGGAATCTAATACTCGTCTCCCAGGAGGCGCTCAAAGCACAACCTCTTAGAAGATTCACTATTCTTGTAGTTAAGTCGGCATTGTGCCTTTTGTATTCAATCCTGATCCAATTTCTGTGTTCCTCGGTCAATGTGAAGGTCCAAGGGATACAGTAAACCTGTATTGGTGCATCTAAATCTAATACTGGTCTCCCAGGAGCCGCTCAAAGCACAAACACTTAGAAGGTTCACTCTTCTTGTACTTAAGTCGGCATTGTGCCTATTGTATTCAATCCCGATTCAATTCCTGTGTTTCATGGTCAATGAGAATGTCCAAGGAATGCTGCAAACCTGCACTTGTGCAACGGAATTTAATTCTGGTCTCCCTGGAGCAGCTCAAAACACAAACCCTGAGAAGATTCACTCTTCTTGTACTTAAGTGGGCATTGTGCATTTTGTATTCAATCCCGATGCATTTTCAGTGTCTCATGGTCAATGCGAAGGTCCAAGGTATACAGTAACCTGCACTGGTGCATCGGAATCTAATACTTGACCCCCAGGGTCCGCTCAAACACAAACTCTTAGAAGATTAACTCTAATTGTACTAAAGTCGGCATTGTGCCTTTGGTATTCAATCGCGATGCAATTTCTGTGTTTCATGCACAATGTGAAGGTCCGAGGGATACACTAAACCTGCATTGGTGCATCGGAATCAATAACTGGTCTCCCAGGAGCCGCTCAAACCACAAACGCTTAGAAGATTCACTGTTCTTGTACTTAAGTCGGCATTGTGCCTTCTGTATTTCATCGCGATGCAATTTCAGCGTTTCATGGTCAATAGGAAGCTCCAAAGTATACAGTAAACCTGAACTGGTGCTTCGGAATCTTATACTGGTCTCGCAGGAGTTGCCCATAGCACAAATTCTTAGAAGATTCACTCTTCTTGTAGTTAGGTCGGCATTAAGGATTTGGTATTCAATCCCCATGCGATTTCTGTTTTTCATGGTCACTGTGACAGTCGAAGGGATACAGTAAATCTGCACTGGTGCATCGGAAACTAATACTGGTCTCCCAGGAGCAGCTCAAAACACATGCTCTTAGCAGATTCACTCTTCTTGTACTTGAGTCGGCATTGTGCCTTTTGTATTCAATCCCGATGTTTTTCTGTGTTTCATGGTCAATGTGAAGGTCCAAGGTGTACCGTAAACCTGCACTGGCGCATTGGAATCTGACACTGGTCTCCCAAGAGTCGCTTAAAGCAGAAACTCTTAGAAGATTCACTTTTCTTGTACTTAAGTCTGCATTGTCATTTTTGTATTCAATGCCGATGTAGTTTCTGTCTCTCATGGTCAATGTGAAGGTCTAAGGGATTCATTAAACCTGCACTGGTGCATCGGAATCTAATACTGGTCTCCCAGGAGCCGCTCAAATCACCAACTCGTAGAAGATTCACTCTTCTTGTACTTAATACGGCATTGTGTCTTTTGTATCAAATCGCGGTGCAATTTCTGTGTTTTATGGTCAATATGAAGGTCCAAGGGATACTGTAAAGCTAGAATAGTGCATCGGATTCTAATACTGGTCTCCAGGGAGCCGCTCAAAGCACAAAGTCGTAAAAGATTCACTCTTCTTGTACTTAAGTCGGCATTGTGCATTTAGTATTCAATCCCAATGCAATTTCTGTGCTTCATAGTCAATGTGAGAGTCGGAGGGATACAGCAAACCTGCAGTGGTGCATTGGAATATAATACTGCTCTCCCAGGGAGCGCTCAAACCACAAACTCTTAGAAGATTCACTCTTCTTTTACTTAAGTCGGCATTGTGCCTTTTGTATTCAATCCCGATGTAATTTACGTCTCTCAAGGTCAATGTGAAGGTCCAAGGGATAAAGTAAACCAGCACTGATGCATCGGAAACTAATACTGGTCTCCCAGGAGCCGCACAAAGCACAAACTCTTAAACCATTCTTTCTTCTTGCACTTAAGTCGGCATTTTGCCTCTTGAATTCAATCTCGATGCAATTTCTGTGATTCATGATCAATGTGAAGTTCCAAGGGATACAGTTAACCTCAATTGGTGCATTGGAATCTAATACTGGTCACCCAGGAGCCTTTCAAAGCACATACACTTGGAAGATTCACACTTCTTGTACTTAAGTCGGCATTGTGCCTTATGTATTCAATCCCGATGCAATTTCTGTGTTTCATGGTAAACGCGAAAGTCGAAGGGATACAGTAAACCATCACCGGTGCATAGGAATCTACTACTGTTCACCAAGGAGCCGTTCAAAGCACAAACTATTAGAAGATTCACTATTCTTGTACTTAAATCGGCATTGTGACTTTTGTATTCAATACCGATGCATTTTCAGTGTTTCATGGTCAATGTTAGGGTCCAAGGGATTCACTAAACCTGCACTGGTACATCGGAATCTAATACAGGACTCCAGGAGATTCTCAAAGCACAAACTCTTAGAAGATTATCTCTCCTTGTACTTAATTCGGCATTGTGCCTTTTGTTCTCAATCCCGACGCAATTTCTGTGTTTCATGTTCGATTTGAAGGTCCAAGGGATTCAATAAACCTGCACTGGTGCATCGGAATCTAATACTGGTCTCCCAGCAGCCGCTCAAAGCACAAGCTCTTAGATGATTCACTCTTCTTGTATTTAAGTCGGCATTCTGCCTTTTGTATTCAATACCGATGCACTATCTGTGTTTCATGCTCAATTTGAAAGTCCAAGGGATGTAGTTAACCAGCACTGGTGCATCAGAATCTAATACTGGTCTCCCACGAGCCGCTCAAAGCAGAAACTCTTAGAAGCTTCACTCTTCTTGTACTAAAGTCGGCATTTTGCATTTGTATTCAACCCCGATGCAATTTCTGTGCCTCATGGTCAATGCGAAGGTCCAAGGGATACAGTAAACCTGCATTGGTGCATCGGAATCTAATACTGGTCTCCCAGGAGCCGCTCATGCACAATCTCTTAGAAGATTCACTCTTCTTGCACTTTAGCCGGTATTGTGCCTTTTGTATTCAATCGCGATGCCATTTGCTCAAATTCATGATCAATGTGAGTGTTCAAGGGATACAGTTACCCTGAACTGGTGCATCGGAATCTAATACTGGTCTACCAGTTGACGCTCAAAGCTCAAACTCTTAGATGATTCACCCTTCTTGTACTTAAGTCGGCATTGTGCCTTTTGTATTCAATCCCGATGCAATTTCTGTGTCTCATGGTCAATGTGAAGGTACAAGGGATACAGTAAACCTGCATTGGTGCATCGGAATCTAATACTGGTCCCCAAGGAGCCGCTCATACACAAAATCTTAGAAGAATCACTCTTCTTGTACTTATGTCGGCATTGTGTGTTTTGTATTCAATCCCGATGTAATTTCTATGTCTCATGATCAATGTGAAAGTCCAAGGGAATCGATAAACCTGCACTGGTGCTTCGGAATCTAATACTGGTCCCCCAGGAGCCGCTCAAATCACAAACTCTTAGAAGATTCACTCTTCTAGTACTTAAGTCGTCATTGTTCCATTTGAATTCAATCCCGATGCAATTTCTGTGTTTCATGGTCAATGTGAAAGTCGAAGGGATACAGTAAACCTGCATTGATGCATTGGAATCTAATTCTGGTCTGCCAGGAGCCGCTCAAAACTCAAATTCTTAGATGATTCACTCTTCTTGTACTTAAGAGGCATTAAGCCGTTTGTATTCAATCCCGATCCAATTTCTGTGTTACATGGTCAATGTGACAGTCCAAGGGATAGAGTAAACCTGCATTGGTGCAGCGGAATCTAATACTGGTCTCGCAGGAGACGCTTTAAGCACAACCTCTTAGGAGATTTACTCCTCTTGTACTTAAGTCGGCATTCGGTGTTTTGTATTCAATTATGATGCAATTTCTGTGTTTCATGGTCAATGTTAAGGTCCAAGGGACACAGTAAAACTGCACTGGTGCATCGGGATCCAATACTGGTCTCCCAGTAGTCGCTCAAAACTCATATTCTTAGATGATTCACTCTTCTTGTACTTATGTCGGCATTAAGCCTTTTGTATTCAATCCCGATGCAATTTCTGTGTTTCATGGTCAATGTGAAGGTCCAAGGTATACAGTATACCTGCACTGGAGCATCGGAATCTAATACTTTACCCATTAGGAGTCGCTCAAAGCACAAACTCTTAGAAGATTCACTCATCATGTACATAAGGCGGCGTAGAGCCTATCGTATTCAATGCAGATGAAATTTCTGTGTTTCGTGGTTAATGTGAAAGTCGAAAGGATACAGTAAACCTGCGCTGGTGCATCGGAATCTAATACTGGTCCCCCAGGAGCCGCTCAAATCACAAACTCTTAGAAGATTCATTCTTCTTGTACTTAATTCGGCATTGTGTCTTTTGTATTCAATTGCGGTGCAATTTCTGCGTTTCATGGTCAATATGAAGGTCAAACGGATACAGTAAACCTGAACTGGTGCATCGGAATGTAATACTGGTCTCCCAGGATACGCTCAAAGCAGAAACGCATGGAAGATACACTCTTCCTGTACTTAAGTCGGCATTGTTCCATTTCAATTCAATCACGATGCATTTTCTGTGTATCATGGTCAATGTGAAAGTCGAAGGGATACAGTAAACCTGCATTGATGCATTGGAATCTAATACTGGTCTCCCAGGAGCCGCTCAAAACTCAAATTCCTAGATGATTTACTCTTCTTGTACTTAGGTCGGCATTAAGCCGTTTGTATTCAATCCCGATCCAATTTCTGTGTTACATGGTCAATATGAAAGTCCAAGGGATACAGTAAACCTGCACTGGTGCATCGGAATCTATTACTGGTCTCCCAGGAGCCGCTCAAATCACAAAGTCTTAGAAGATTCACTCTTCTTGTACTTAAGTCGGCATTGTGCCATTTTTATTCAATCACGATGCAATTTCTGTGTTTCATGGTCAATATGAAAGTCCAAGGGATACAGTAAACCTGCACTGGTGCATCGGAATCTAATACTGGTCTACCAGTTGACGCCCACATCACAAACTCTTAGATGATTCACTCTTCTTGTACTTAAGTCTGCATTGTGCCAATTGTATTCAATCCCGATGCAATTTCTGTGTTTCGTGGTCAATGTGAAAGACCAAGGGATACAGTAAACCTTCATTGGTGCATCGGAGTCTAATACTGGTCTCCCAGGAGAAACTCAAAGCACAAACTCTTAGAAGATTCACTCCTAATGTACTTAAGACGGCATTGTGCATTTTGTATTCAGTCCCGATCGAATTTCTGTGTTTCATGGTCAATGTGAAGGTATAAAGGATACAGTAAACCTGCACTGGTGCATCGGAATCTAATACTGGTCTCCCAGGAGCCGCTGGAAGCACAAACTCTTAGAAGATTCACTCTTCTTGTGCTTAACTTGGCATTGTGTGTTTTGTATTCAATCCCGATGCAATCTCTGTTTTTCACAGTCAATGTCCTGCAAAGTAGTGTTCCACGGCCTGCACAATCTAGAGAACATACTTGTCCGCCACTAATCCTGTGAGTGACCCAGGTGCAAGACCTGTCCCACAAATCCACCCACCACCTCCTACAGCAGTCCAGTCGCAGGCATCTCCCACCATATAAAAGGCACGATCATGTGCAAAAGCAACCTGTTAAAAATCAGCTATGCTGCAATTACCATACAATTTTCCATGTAGGGATGACAAGTAACCAACTGTTCACTCGCAGTAATGTCTAGCATCAAACTGTGGAAACCACAGACTTGACATTGCAGTTGCCAAGAGGCTGTACACCACTTCAACAACTGCTTCACTAGACATACCATTTGGATATTCCCTTCCAGTGCAAGTTTCTCTGAACTACACAGGTGGAAATTGTCTCTCCAGCACATCTAGTGCCATCCACCTGACCTAAACCTCTGCTAATTTGTTTCCCACTGTATCACTTTACCTTTTACCTTCTCTCTTCTGTACCCACCAATCTTTTCCCATTCAGACCATGTACTGTCTTCTCCAATCACTCTGCCCCCCCACCCCTAGCAGCTACTGCGGGTGTGTACATTTGGCTGTCTGTGTGGTTTCCAAACTAAACCATGTGCATTTTAGATATGTTAGATCCATATACTTTACCTGAAACTAATTCTCTGAGGTACTGAGACTACTGCTTCCTGGCTCAGGGTTTCTATTTTCAGCTAACACAGTAGTATTGTCTACAAACAAAAGTGTATGGGACAGGATATTTACCAGTGAATCATTCACACTGGACACCAAAAAGACTGTTGTGGGGCATGTAGACAACCCCTGAGATGGTGCACCAAGGCTGTGTGACTGCAGGAGCAGACAGCAAAAACTCTACACAAAAGATGGTCCAGCACGTCTCAGAGCTTACAGTCAAACATTATCAGGCAAGGTGTCCATATTATGCAAATTAATGTAGGATTAACAAGTGACAAATGCAGTTACCAAAGCAAATTAAATGATGAGCATGCCATCAGTATTATAGCTCTAAAGGAAATGCATTTAGGTGATAATTCAGCAGCTACATGCAAGATTACGCAATATAAAGCAATATCAATACTCCTCTCAATTGTTAGGTGCATCCACAATAAATGAAAAAAGAAACAGCTCTTGGATTATGCTGGCTTAAGCTGTCAGAAAATTAGTGATGTAGAAGTAATTAGGATAAAACTCAAAGGCCTGGTTATTACATCAGTCCACAAATCACCTAACGGAAAGTGTCTGACACTAGTCTTACACACAGCAACTAGACAGCACGTATATGTTTAAGATTTTAATTCCAAAACACAACCTGGAGATACATAAATAGAGACAAAAATAGAGAACCATTGTTCGAATGGATCAACACACAAGAAATTATCTAAGTTTGATGCCAAGGAATTTAAAAAGTTTTGGGCAGGCAGATGGAAACTGATACAAAACCTGACCCATCCATCTTTTCCACTGATGAGAACAAATTACCACTGAATCACTCAACAGTAGTACCTAAACATTTTTCAAGGAGTGTACATTGGCTCACAAAAGTTATCATTGGTGCTGAAATATCAGTTACAAAATACATTGATAAACCCTCATGGAAATTTGAAAAAGCTAACTCGATACAATACACCCAGGAAGTGGCGAGCAACCCACACTGGACACCTCAAAAGTCAGAACATTGGGAATTATTGTAGATGTAGCTAAATGGAATATCTGAAGGGAAGTAACAAAATAATGTGTACTAGGATGGGACAAACCTGCCCAAGTCCTCTACAAAGGATACCAAGTGTCTAAATAATGTTTTGATAACATTTTGTATTTAAAAATATGTGTGTGTATAAATTGTTCATGTTGATGTATATTTGACAATTTAAGAAATGGTCATGCTTAGGAACAATGTAAGAAATAGGTGTTATGTAAAAACCAGTGTGCTTTTGTTTGAAACGAAAATGGCTGTGGCGCACGGAAGAGGTGCGAAAGGCGAACTGGCGTGCTACCTTGAGCAAGTTCGGGAAGTAAGTCACACAGTCTGAAGGCAGCAGTGATTGAGGTAACTCCTTTGTGGAGCAGAAGCTTTGCCTGCAAATTTTCATAAAAATGCCTCGGTTGAAGACTGCAAACAGCTTACAGCATAGCTGCGAGTTGTTGAGCTACTGTATGTAAAACTGAATGAAGCCAAGAAGAGAAATTGAGCCCATACAGCAAGAAACTTGCAGGCCGTAGTGTGGGTAGTGTAGCCATCATAACTGTTCACCACACTCAAGCCTACAGCCACCAGATAAGATTTTTTTCTATTTTTACCTTTGTACAGCATGAACCATTAATTTAAAATGTGTTTTAATAATCATTCTTGAACTTTACGGAAACTGGCTCACCCTGTTATTTCATCCTAATCATACATCTGTATAGGGTTCCTTCCTGGTGTTTGATTAATCCGAGTGTCCTGTTTTACAGACTTATGAAGTGCCAAGTTAATATAAAGAGGCACCATTTAAATTGCTTTAGTGTAAATAATAAAAATGTTTTCTTAACTATTGTAAAGTGTTATGGTTTGCTTACATAAAATTCAATCAGAGTGAAGCCAAGTTACTAGAACCTGTTAGATGGCTACACAGAATTATTTCAAAGAATAATAGCTTTTGAATGTAAATTCCACCAAGAAAGAGGTTTTCTTTAAGTGAAATGTTCAGTTAAAAAGTGCGTGCTTTAGTGTCTAAGTATTTAAGTTTCTTGATTATGGAAAGTGCTTTTCTAAAGGTAGTCCCCCCCACCCCGGCTAATTTTTTTTACCTTCCTTGAAGTTATCTACTGGGCTTTTTCTTTTTTAAAAACATAATGTATAAAGATGTAGCCCAAAATTGTTTAAGTGGGGTAATTTATTTGAAGAGCCAAACTAAACAGTAGCAAGAAAGTAGGCAAAATTCACATTTCTGCTTCTCCAATACTTCACTATTTCATTGCCAGGATAGGTTGGTGACCATTAAGTACATGTTTTAAACCACTAAATGAACTTGGAAATGAGTTTTCCTAGCTTCAGTATATTATTATTCATACTGTGTTCCTATCTAGCCACTGGGTAAGATCTTAGGAAAAGAAGTGAATAGTCCAATTTACTTATCCATTAGACGCAACACACGGTAAATCCTGTAAGAAGGATAACTCTATTGATTATCTTTTCCTGTAAACAGGACTATCCTTCGATAGTGTATTTTATTTTAAAACTAAACTAAATTTTAGTAAGAGGGTTATACGTGGCAACATAGAGACAGGGTTTCTGTTATTTACGTAAAAGCATACTAATATCATAATGGTAGTGTTATAAGGTCCTATTAATGTGTGGTCATGACATTTGTTAAATGTCTCACCACATTCCTATTGAAACTATTTACTCTTCTTGTAAATAACACCTATGACAATTTTATACAAATGTCCACTAAGACTTTGCTCATCAACTTTCATTTAGGTAACAGCGATCTTTTAGATGTATTTAAATCAGTACTGTTAAGAAATACTGACTAGCTTTATTTTCAAGAATCTCAAGTTTAAGTTATACATACTGTTATCCTCCAATAAGAATCATTGGCCGATTCTTCATCTTTGACAGGTTCATCATGCCTGCAATGCAAAACATTATCTTTTGTATTAACAGATGAAATCCAACTTTTTAAATTTAATAAATGCTTATAAAAACATAAAGTTTCTTCAAAAAATGTATTTATGACAACTTCCTGTCACAGATAATTTTCACTGAATGTTGCAACCCAGTTATAATGCTGATGAGAAGCAAATGTTGTTCTTTTCCCTCTCTTCCTTCACCATCTCCTGTTTTGTTCACCTTGACATATTTCTACCAAACAGACTACCCCAATGGATCCACTGCTTATATTTAACACACAGTAAATTCAGTGCAAATATTTCCTTAACACAGGATGTGCATTGACGAGCTTGAATTAATCAGAAAAATATAAACAGATACTAACCATTCCACAGCTCTTACAAAATACTTGCATTAAGTAATCATCAAAGCTACTTTTTGTACAGCAAGAGGACTAACAGTCAAAATGGTGCTACATGCTACAGGCAGTGCAATACAATTTATTTTACTCATTGCTACAGCAATAAATGTACTTATAAAAATATTCAGACTTAGACTATAATCAAATACAGAGAGAGAAAATATTCTAACTAAAGAGATATAGCAGCCATAGGCAGAAACAAATAAAAAAACTGATACTAATCTTAGCTTTGAGGACCAAAAGTTTCTTCATCTGGAAAACACAAAAAGAGAAATGAGACTGTTCAAGAATTAAGGATGAAAATTCAGGATCTTGAGTCAAGGAAGATGGACATGATGAAATTCAGTTGCGAAAGAGCAGCAGATGATGTAATTTTAAATGCTGAGAAATAAGATCTCTTCAAGAGGAGCCACCAAAAGGTCAAATAAGTGAAGAACAAGCTGAAAATACCGGTAAATGGGCTAAAATGGCGGCAAATAGATAAAGGAAACAGAAAGAAAGTGCTGAAGAACAGGCAACCAAACAACAACAACAACAACAACAACAATAACAGCACATTGTAGCAATATATAATAGCAGTCCCACAACATCTGGAGGAAGATTTTCCACTAACAGAGCAATAAATTCATGAAGCCATCAAATCTTCCAAAACTTCAAAGCAACAAATGAAGACTCCACTACAGCAAAATTATTGAAATAGTCAGAACACACAAATGATCTACAACTGCTGTTTGAGAACATTTGGAAAGCTGAAGAGATTATGGAAAGCATTAATCCACAGCTATGAAAAAAAGGGGACACTCAAAATGTCAACAATGGCAGAGATGCCTCACTTCTGCCAGTGGTATACAAAATATTATCAAAAATTCTCTGGACAGAGTTGTAGAAACTTTAGACAAATAACTGGGAGAATCTCGAGGAGCTCTAGAAAGGGAAGACCCTGCACAGAGCAGATGTTTATTAGAAAATCGATAATCCTCCACAGACTGCTAATCACCAAACCTATAATAGTATCATGTATTTGTTTCAAGAAAACTTTTGATTTGGTAGGCAGAGAAATTATAGGTAAAATCATCAAAGAATTTTGTATTAAAGCAAACATAATCTTCAAAACACTAGCAAATAGGATGACTGAAGCTAAATTTATGGGAGAAGTATCTCAACCATTTGAAATAAAAACTGGTGTTAGACAAGGGGACAGTTTATCACCTTTACTGTAACACTGCACTCTAGAAAAAATAGAAAGTATCTGGAATTTGGAGAAAAAAAAATTACAAAATTGAACCAATAATTTTAGGACGAATAACAAATGGAATTAAGGTAAACTGCCTGGCTTCTGCAGATGATTCTGATATACTTTCAAAAAAATCTGACAGACAGTTATTGAAAGAAATCTTTTGGAAGAAATAGCAAAGAGAGCTGGTCCCAAAATTTCAGCCGAAAAAACAACATTGATGACAATTTCAAACAATGCATCAACATTCTTAGAAAAACAAAAATGTAAAATAGCATTAGTAAGTAAATTTAAATATATTGGACAAACTGTACAACAAAATGGACTAGAAGAATTAACAGTAGATGCAAGAGTCAGCAAACTGGAGAGAGCAAATCGTTTTACAAAGGATATTTACAACAAGAAATGTACAACTAAAAAAACAAAACTAAAACACTATCCCACAGTGGTATGACCAGGATGTTTATATGGATGAGGATGCCTAATGATGAACTATAAGCTGGACAGAACAGAGGTTCCTCAAAGGAGCATTATTAGAAAATAATGGTTGCAATACAAGCTACAGATGGCTGGAAAATGAGAAGTAATGAGGAGATCTACAAAAATTTTGAGAAAATATCAGAAGTAATGGCTAAAAGAAGATTAATCTTTTTTTAGAGACCTCTACTGAATGAGTAGTACTGGAAGAAGGACTCAATGATAGCATGGATTACAGAAATAAGAAAGAAACAACATCAAACAATCAGAAATAATAGAAAGAAACCTTTTTACAGATAAAATACTGAATTTAAAAGGATCATCACCTCTCCAAGATCAAAATTAATTTCATCCCTCTCAATAAGACCGTGAAAACCGGAAATAAAATTCATAAATATGATATTGCGAAGATCAAAATCAATCAAAACATATTGGAACAATGCCACCAGTAACTGACAGTTGAATCCCATAAATGGGCAGACATTGCCTCCGTGATCCAACAAGCAGCTAATACTACAATCCTGACAGCTAAAAAGAGGAATCATACATGGTGGAATGAGGTTTGTGGTGAGGTGGTGGCCCAAACAGCAAGTGCATGGAAATAGTGGAATTCTACCATGAGTCCTGATGATTTTGATGTATTCCATGAAGTTCGAAAATATGCAGCCAGAACTCTATGAAGGTCTAAGCAATTGCATGAGAAACAGCAGTTAGAATAGATCGATCAGTGTTTCCAGATAAACAATGTCAGAGACTTCTATCAGACGATCAAATCGAACTTGAAAGGATACCAAGCCCCTAGTTTTTGTTTTAGAGACGAAAATGGAAAGCTCAGTGTTGTGTACATAGTTCCGCATATTCAGCGCGTACACAAATTTCCCACTAGAGTGCGCCCCGCTAAGCAAAACAGCGCAGGCGCAGCGCTCGTCCATCTCCGCACTATGAGATGGCGCTGCCATAGAGACGGACCAAATTCTGCTTCCGCCGATCCGCGTATTAATACACTCCTGGAAATTGAAATAAGAACACCGTGAATTCATTGTCCCAGGAAGGGGAAACTTTATTGACACATTCCTAGGGTCAGATACATCACATGATCACACTGACAGAACCACAGGCACATAGACACAGGCAACAGAGCGTGCACAATGTCGGCACTAGTACAGTGTATATCCACCTTTCGCAGCAATGCAGGCTGCTATTCTCCCATGGAGACGATCGTAGAGATGCTGGATGTAGTCCTGTGGAATGGCTTGCCATGCCATTTCCACCTGGCGCCTCAGTTGGACCAGCGTTCGTGCTGGACGTGCAGACCGCGTGAGACGACGCTTCATCCAGTCCCAAACATGCTCAATGGGGGACAGATCCGGAGATCTTGCTGGCCAGGGTAGTTGACTTACACCTTCTAGAGCACGTTGGGTGGCACGGGATACATGCGGACGTGCATTGTCCTGTTGGAACAGCAAGTTCCCTTGCCGGTCTAGGAATGGTAGAACGATGGGTTCGATGACGGTTTGGATGTACCGTGCACTATTCAGTGTCCCCTCGACGATCACCAGTGGTGTACGGCCAGTGTAGGAGATCGCTCCCCACACCATGATGCCGGGTGTTGGCCCTGTGTGCCTCGGTCGTATGCAGTCCTGATTGTGGTGCTCACCTGCACGGCGCCAAACACGCATACGACCATCATTGGCACCAAGGCAGAAGCGACTCTCATCGCTGAAGATGACACGTCTCCATTCGTCCATCCATTCACGCCTGTCGCGATACCACTGGAGGCGGGCTGCACGATGTTGGCGCGTGAGCGGAAGACGGCCTAACGGTGTGCGGGACCGTAGCCCAGCTTCATGGAGACGGTTGCGAATGGTCCTCGCCGATACCCCAGGAGCAACAGTGTCCCTAATTTGCTGGGAAGTGGCGGTGCGGTCCCCTACGGCACTGCGTAGGATCCTACGGTCTTGGCGTGCATCCGTGCGTCGCTGCGGTCCGGTCCCAGGTCGACGGGCACGTGCTCCTTCCGCCGACCACTGGCGACAACATCGATGTACTGTGGAGACCTCACGCCCCACGTGTTGAGCAATTCGGCGGTACGTCCACCCGGCCTCCCGCATGCCCACTATACGCCCTCGCTCAAAGTCCGTCAACTGCACATACGGTTCACGTCCACGCTGTCGCGACATGCTACCAGTGTTAAAGACTGCGATGGAGCTCCGTATGCCACGGCAAACTGGCTGACACTGACGGCGGCGGTGCACAAATGCTGCGCAGCTAGCGCCATTCGACGGCCAACACCGCGGTTCCTGGTGTGTCCGCTGTGCTGTGCGTGTGATCATTGCTTGTACAGCCCTCTCGCAGTGTCCGGAGCAAGTCTGGTGGAACTGACACACCGGTGTCAATGTGTTCTTTTTTCCATTTCCAGGAGTGTATGTAACGCAGCCAATGAGATTGCTGCTAACATAGAACATTTTCTCCTCGCGCATCACACTCGCGCAGTGATACATGAACGTGCGAGGTATTATAACGAGTGTAAAGACCTTCGATCAGTCAGTCTGCATTTGTCTGCACCAGTCTGTATGAGTCTGCATTAGTCTGTACCAGTCTGCATTAGTCTGTACCAGTCCGTCGAGTTCTACAATTGTCTGTACCAGTCCATAGTCAAGATTCAGTCTGCGCCTGATAAGATTACCATATTCCTGTACATAGCCATGAAGATAAATGTATAGACACTTTTGTCAAGTATCTGAGATATATGTGAGAATAAGATTAACGTACCAATCCCAAAGAACTTCAGATTGTCAACTGTAAATAGCATCCAGAACCAAGTTAAGTAATTTTTATATTTGTTATTATTTTAGTAAATGTGTGTGAAAATTAATCAAATTCTGTTTAAAGTTGGTCACCGTCAATCTGCTACTCTAAGCATGCAAGTGGCATTTCTATCATCTGACCGAATGGCAGAAGATAAACACACCATGATAAGACCACGAGACATATTGCTGACACTCGCTTACTTCGTTAGAGCAACAAGTCAAATAATCTGATGGTGTGTGTACTGAAGGTCTTACAGTATGCACACCACACTCGGCCTGACCAACAAAGAAAACTGCAAGATCATGTCTCGTTACTTTGAAAACCTACTTAATTGTGATGAACCGAAAGAAAGATTCCCTGCATGTGCCCCAATCCACAAACTACCCCTAATCTCCATCTAGTAAAGAGGAGACCAAAGAGATCATCAACAACTTTAAGAATAATAAGGCAACTGGAGAGGATTCAATAGTGGTGGAACTACTGAAGCTGGCAAATAATGAAACTCTAGATATACTAGTCCAACTTTTTGAGGAGATCTGGAGAGCTGGGATGATACCAACTGAACGGCAGTCAGCTTTAATCCATCGTCTACACAAAAAAGGTGATAAATAGAATGTCAATAACTATAGGGGTACCTCATTAGTATCTGTTCCATATAAGATTCTCTCCAAAGTGATACAGAATAGAATAGAAGGTCATTGTAACCAACTGATTGGGGACTATCAAGCTGGTTTCCGAAAGGGCGATTCTTGCGCAGAACAGATCTTTAGCCTGAAGAACATCATCAGGTCCAAAAAACTGGAAGAAATAACTATGTGGTCATGTTTGTTGATTTTCAAAAAGTATATGACTCCATCGACTGACAGGCATTAATGAATATTTTGGAAAAGTTTGGGATGGATAATACCTCAAGAAAGCTGATCAAACAAACTCTTACTAACACAGCGTCAAAAATTAAATTTATGGGTGAGGTATCTAAACCCTTTACAATCAGAACGGACATAAGACGAGGAGATGGACTATCCCTCTCCTTTTCAATTGTGTCTTGGAAAAGGTCACTCGAGAGTGGAGAAAGTTATTAGCCCAAGAAGAAACAAATGAAGAGTGGTTCAGACTTGGTCCTAAGAACAAAGGGGTGTGCATTGACTGCTTAGATTTTGCGGCTGACCTGGCCATTTTTGCTAACAACATAGAGTCAGCAGTCAACAAGATAAATAGGCTGTCAGAAATTGCTGAAAAAAGTTAGACTCCAGATCTCTATTCAAAAGACAAAATATATGACGAACATCTGTAACGGACCTGAATGGATGATAACCAACCTGGGAAAAAATCGGATGAATTAAGAATTTCAGGTATCTCGGTGAAGTCATCCACCAGGAGAATGGATTAAAAGAAGAAGCAATTGCCAGGATGAGGAAGTTAGACCAAGCATACCAACTGACAAAGAATACTTATAACAAAAAGTCTATGAGTATGTGGGCCAAGTTCCAACATTATAATACAGTTGTAAAACCTGAGGGCTTATAAGCATCCAAAACTTTGACCACGAATAGACAAGGTCAAGCTGAGCGGCTGGAAAAGCGTGAGTGTAGGATATTAAGGAAAATCCTAAGGTAATAGATGGGTCGATGGACAATGGCGAATGAGAGCAAATGAGGAATCGTGCAGCAAGACAGAACCTATCACAGCATCCATTACAAAGAAATGATTGTTATTTTATGGTCATCTCATGAAAATGGACGGTGATCGACTATCAAAAAGAATACAGAGTTTCATCCTATCTAAGAAAACGAGGCCGAGATGGTTCAAAGAATGTGAAAAAGATCTTAAGCAGATTGGTATCTCAGAGAGAAATTCCTGAAAGGAACAAATTTAGAAGATTGGTGACCAACTACCAAGGTTTTAACATGGCATCAACATCCGAAAGACAGTGAGGACCCTTATCTGAAGGGCATAAAAAGGTACTTCTTGGAGGGGCTCAGAAGATACTGGCAGGAAGTCAAAGCTGGAGCAAGAACAAGACATGGACACTACAGTGAAGTCGGTTGTTACCACGCAGTCCATAAAGACTCACCTCGATAAAAAAAAAAAAAAAAAAAAAATAAAAGGCTTTCGATGCAGAAGAAATAGGGGATTGAGAACAACACGAATAGAATAAAGGGGGAAAAACATGAGGAGGAGATGGATGAGTACTGGAAAAACAGGAGACGACAAGGGAAGAAGAAGAAGTGAAGTTATTACATGGTGAGAGATGGTGATTGCATTTGATTTGATTCAGTTTTCGTTACATACACCGAAAAAATGAGATGATTCTCAAGGGTGTGGAACATGTCAGAATGTATAACACAAAACATTTTAATATAATGAATACTACCCTGATCATTTGTCACGAGATTGTCAAAATAGGTGAATACAATACAGTAAACTGGAGAAGCTAATATTTACAGAATTAATACGCTGTCAGAATGAAATATTGTTGTTGTTGTTGTTGTTGTGGTCTTCAGTCCTGAGACTGGTTTGATGCAGCTCTCCATGCTACTCTATCCTGTGCAAGCTTTTTCATCTCCCAGTACCTACTGCAACCTACATCCTTCTGAATCTGCTTAGTGTATTCATCTCTTGGTCTCCCTCTACGATTTTTACCCTCCACGCTGCCCTCCAATACTAAATTGGTGATCCCTTGATGCCTCAGAACATGTCCTACCAACCGATCCCTTCTTCTGGTCAAGTTGTGCCACAAACTTCTCTTCTCCCCAATCCTATTCAATACTTCCTCATTAGTTATGTGATCTACCCATCTAATCTTCAGCATTCTTCTGTAGCACCACATTTCGAAAGCTTCTATTCTCTTCTTGTCCAAACTATTTATTGTCCATGTTTCACTTCCATACATGGCTACACTCCATACAAATACTTTCAGAAATGACTTCCTGACACTTAAATCTATACTGGATGTTAACAAATTTCTCTTCTTCAGAAACGCTTTCCTTGCCATTGCCAGCCTACATTTTATATCCTCTCTACTTCGACCATCATCAGTTATTTTGCTCCCCAAATAGCAAAACTCCTTTACTACTTTAAGTGCCTCATTTCCTAATCTAATTCCCTCAGCATCACCCGACTTAATTAGACTACATTCCATTATCCTTGTTTTGCTTTTGTTGATGTTCATCTTATATCCTCCTTTCAAGACACTGTCCATTCCATTCAACTGCTCTTCCAAGTCCTTTGCTGTCTCTGACAGAATTACAATGTCATCGGTGAACCTCAAAGTTTTTATTTCTTCTCCATGAATTTTAATACCTACCCCGAATTTTTCTTTTGTTTCCTTTACTGCTTGCTCAATATACAGATTGAACAACATCGGGGAGAGGCTACAACCCTGTCTTACTCCCTTCCCAACCACTGTTTCCCTTTCATGTCCCTTGACTCTTATAACTGCCATCTGGTTTCTGTACAAATTGTAAATAGCCTTTCGCTCCCTGTATTTTACCCCTGACACCTTTAGAATTTGAAAGAGAGTATTCCAGTCAACATTGTCAAAAGCTTTCTCTAAGTCTACAAATGCTAGAAACATAGGTTTGCCTTTCCTTAATCTTTCTTCTAAGATAAGTCGTAAGGTCAGTATTGCCTCACGTGTTCCAGTGTTTCTACGGAATCCAAACTGATCTTCCCCGAGGTTGGCTTCTACTAGTTTTTCCATTCGTCTGTAAAGAATTCGTGTTAGTATTTTGCAGCTGTGACTTATTAAGCTGATAGTTCGGTAATTTTCACATCTGTCAACACCTTCTTTCTTTGGGATTGGAATTATTATATTCTTCTTGAAGTCTGAGGGTATTTCGCCTGTTTCATACATCTTGCTCACCAGATGGTAGAGTTTTGTCAGGACTGGCTCTCCCACGGCCGTCAGTAGTTCCAATGGAATATTGTCTACTCCGGGGGCCTTGTTTCGACTCAGGTCTTTCAGTGCTCTGTCAAACTCTTCACGCAGTATCATATCTCCCATTTCATCTTCATCTACATCCTCTTCCATTTCCATAATATTGTCCTCAAGTACATCACCCTTGTATAGACCCTCTATATACTCCTTCCACCTTTCTGCTTTCCCTTCTTTGCTTAGAACTGGGTTTCCATCTGAAGTCTTGATATTCATACAAGTCGTTCTCTTATCTCCAAAGGTCTCTTTAATTTTCCTGTAGGCGGTATCTATCTTACCCCTAGTGAGATAGGCCTCTACATCTTTACATTTGTCCTCTAGCCATCCCTGCTTAGCCATTTTGCACTTCCTGTCGATCTCATTTTTGAGACGTTTGTATTCCTTTTTGCCTGTTTCACTTACTGCATTTTTATATTTTCTCCTTACTTCAATTAAATTCAATATTTCTTCTGTTACCCAAGGATTTCTACTACCTCTCGTCTTTTTACCTACTTGATCCTCTGCTGCCTTCACTACTTCATCCCTCAAAGCTACCCATTCTTCTTCTACTGTATTTATTTCCCCCATTCCTGTCAATTGCTCCCTTATGCTCTCCCTGAATCTCTGTACAACCTCTGGTTCTTTTAGTTTATCCAGGTCCCATCTCCTTAAATTCCCACCTTTTTGCAGTTTCTTCAGTTTTAATCTACAGGCCATAACCAATAGATTGTGGTCAGAGTCCACATCTGCCCCTGGAAATGTCTTACAATTTAAAACCTGGTTCCTAAATCTCTGTCTTACCATTAAATAATCTATCTGATACCTTTTAGTATCGCCAGGGTTCTTCCATGTATACAACCTTCTTTCATGATTCTTAAACCAAGTGTTAGTTATGATTATGTTGTGCTCTGTGCAAAATTCGACCAGGCGGCTTCCTCTTTCATTTCTGTCCCCCAGTCCATATTCACCTACTATGTTTCCTTCTCTCCCTTTTCCTACACTCGAATTCCAGTCACCCATGACTATTAAATTTTTGTCTCCCTTCACAATCTGAATAATTTCTTTTATTTCATCATACATTTCTTCAGTTTCTTCGTCATCTGCAGAGCTAGTTGGCATATAAACTTGCACTACTGTAGTAGGCGTGGGCTTCGTATCTATCTTGGCCACAATAATGCGTTCACTATGCTGTTTGTAGTAGCTTACCCGCATTCCTATTATCCTATTCATTATTAAACCTACTCCTGCATTACCCCTATTTGATTTTGTGTTTAGAACCCTGTAGTCACCTGACCAGAAGTCTTGTTCCTCCTGCCACCGAACTTCACTAATTCCCACTATATCTAACTTCAACCTATCCATTTCCCTTTTTAAATTTTCTAACCTACCTGCCCGATTAAGGGATCTGATATTCCACGCTCCGATCCGTAGAACACCAGTTTTCTTTCTCCTGATAACGACATCCTCTTGCGTAGTCCCCGCCCGGAGATCCGAATGGGGGACTATTTTACCTCCGGAATATTTTACCCAAGAGGACGCCATCATCATGTAATCATACAGTAAAGCTGCATGCCCTCGGGAAAAATTACGGCTGTAGTTTCCCCTTGCTTTCAGCCGTTCGCAGTACCAGCACAGCAAGGCCGTTTTGGTTATTGTTACAAGGCCAGATCAGTCAATCATCCAGACTGTTGCCCTTGCAACTACTGAAAAGGCTGCTGCCCCTCTTCAGGAACCACACGTTTGTCTGGCCTCTCAACAGATACCCCTCCATTGTGGTTGCACCTACGGTACGGCTATCTGTATCGCTGAGGCACGCAAGCCTCCCCACCAACGGCAAGGTCCATGGTTCATGGGGGGGGGGAACATTGTTATGCACTATTAATAAATTTATGTTATGCACTATTAATAAATTTAGCATACACAAAATACCTAATATTGACTGTTGCAACCAAGTACTGTCAAAACTTAAATCTAACATATTTTTACTTACGCTGGCCTAACAGTCTCTGTTAGGATATTCATCTGTAGAGTAGAAGGCATTGCCTATCAAAAAGTCATTCAAACTCTGTTTAAACTGTGCTTTATCTGAAACCAAGTTTTTAATGGTTGCTGGTAATTTATTGAAAATGTGTGTTCCTGAATATTGGGCCCCCTTTTGGACCAACATAAGTGATTTTAGGTCTTTATGTAGATTGTTCTTATTCCTAGTATTGATAATATGTATTGAGCTATTTGTTGGAAATATAGATATATAACTTGCATCAAATTTCATTATGGAGTAAGTATACTGAGAAGCAATGGTTGGAATTCAAAGTTCCTCGTATAGGTTCTGCACGATGTTCTTCAAAGACTGGTCCCAGATACTCCATTGCACCATTCACCAAACCTGATAACCCCGAGCCGTCAGTAACAAAAATTAAGTCTTGCTTAAGAGATTTACAGCACTACATGCACTTGTTACCAAAGTCTCATTTACTTTTAGAGCTATCGGTTCCACTTCCTTTTTGGCCCCACTTCTCTCTGTCTTCACTATATCCCATACAGTTCTTATTTTGTTGCCCGATACAATTATCTTTTTCTCTTAATAAAGCTACTTCGATTTCTGGATTACTTGATTCAATATTTTGCAGTATTCTTTGCAATGCATTACAATTCTAATATCAGAAATGTTCCTAGATAGTAGATACAGTCTCCTTTTTGCCCCACATGATATCTTTATTCCTTGTGTAATCCATGGTTTATCTTTTGACTTCTGTGTGATCTGAGTTACCTTTAGGGGAAAACAATTTTCAAAAGAGGAGGTAACTTTATTAATAAATGCTTTGTATTTTCCATTTGAGTCAGGTAAACATCTCTCCAGTTCATGTCTTTGAGCAATTTCCTGAATTCCTCAATTTCTGGCTTATTTATTATCCTCCTGTACTCAGATTTAATATTTTTTTATCGTGACAAGTTTCAACATTTAACACAAGATGCTGCACGTCGTGATCAGATAGTCCATTTAATATTGGTTTTGTGATATGACTTTTTTCCCCTAGATTTGTTCATAAAGATATTATCAATAGCAGTCTCAGAGCATTTACATATCCTAGCTGCAAAGTTCACAATAGGAACTAAATTGAATGATAGTGTTAAAAACACCAGCAACCACTATTTCCTCTTTTTTTTTTTTTTTTTTTTTTTTTTTTTTTTTTTTTTTTTTTTTTTTTTTTTTTTTTTTTTTTTTTTTTACACACACAAGCCATTCCTTTCGCTTTGTGAAATGAAGCACTGCCTAGTTCCAAAACACAGGACTACTATGACAAGGTGAAATGTTCTCAGAGTGCTACATGTATGATAGTAAATGTAATCCGCACTATAGTTGTTTTCTGAGTAGTTATGCTGTGTGTGTTTCATTCAATCAGATGAAATGGAATAAAATCATCAATTTATTTATTTTGGCTCTTTATCACCAAGATACATTCAATGTTGGTTGAGGTTTATCTTTTGAATTCACTCCAGTGTAGATTGTCAAAATTTTATCAGTTGTCAAAGTACTTGTAACACAGTTTCTGAATTTACTGCCATCCAGGAAAGTCTCCCACTCAAATTATTCTCAGAGACTGAGAGCTGGCTGAAACCCAGAGTAGAAAGCTCTCACATATTTAGTGATTAATGGAATATATATCGGAAAGGCAGGTTAGACACTGTAGGAGAGGAAGTGTCCATTGTCTCTATTGAGGTCAAAGCTGATTGTGACAGTGAAGTTACCTGGTTGCCTATAACAAGTCTATGTGAAATCACGTTAATTAATGGATGTTTTAATCATCCACCCGGTTCTGCTATGACAGTTTTGGAGCCATTCAAAGAAAGTCTACAGACAGTAGCACGTAAATACCTAGATCATGCAATGCTAGTTGGAGGTTAATTTAGCCTACTGAGTATAGATGGTAGCCTATGGCTTTATTTCAGGGGGTGCAGTCAATCTTGTGAAGCACTTTTGAATGTGGTTTTCGAAAATTGTCTTGAGCACCTAGTTTGTCATGCCACATGCAATGGAAATATCTTAGACCTTGTAGTTACAAACAGTCCAGATATCATCAATGACTTCAGCATAGAGATGGGGATTAATAATCATGATAACATCATAACAACAAAGATTACAAAAATTAATAAATCAGTCAAGAAGGCTAGGAAAATGTTCATGCCAGAAAGAGCAGATAAGCAGATGTTAGCATCTCACTTAGACAGAACTGACATCACTTAGTTCCCACTTAGTTCCATTAAGATGGACATAGAGAGATTATGGTCAAAGCTTAAATAGATCGTGAATTGCACTCTCAACAAGTCTGTACCTAGTAAACGAATTATGGATGCAAAAGAGCCACTGTGGTTTAACAATGAAATTCAGAAAATACTGAGGAAGGAAAAGCTACTGCACTCTTAGTTCAAACGAGAATGCCAAATGCCAACAAGGAAAGGTTACTACCACTGTCATACCTCAGCAAAAGATCTGGCTGAGAAGCAGGGGAAATTATTGTCCTATGTAAAATCACTAAGTGAGTCAAAGTTTTCCATCAAGTCACTTGACCAGTCTGGTGTGGCAGTAGGAGATAAATGTTTTAAATTTTGCATTCAAGAAATCATTCATGCAAGAGAATCATATAAACATACCGTCATTTGACAATAGCACAAAGACACCTAACAACAATCACCACAAGAGGCCAGCGCTAGCACAAGTTGTTCACATGATATTCGTTGGACTGTTGCCTGTAAACACATGCCATGTCAGTGCTCTTGGAAGAGAGCTGTGGCAGTGACACGGCTCTGTTGTTGTTCCTGTGTAGTGATCTGCAATGACGGGACGGTACAGGGGGGGGGGGGTCAAGATTCAAGCAGTAATTAAGAACTTCATAAAGAAAGGTATGAAAGCGAAGGACATTCATGCCGATTTCCAGAATACACCAGGGGACTCTGCTCCTTTGTCTTCAACTGTTGCCAAGTGGATAAATGAATTTAAATTTGGTCAGGAGAGCTTAGATGATGATCATCCATGAATAGGTCAGCCAAGATGTGTCACTACTCTAGAAATCATTGCAAAAGTGCGCATAATGATCAAGGAGGATCACCAATTTAGAGGGCATGAAATTGCTCACGCTTGCCAGATGTATCTGAAAGGTATTCACAAGATGGGTGCCGCGACTCTTGACGCTGGGTCAAAAACGCATGAGAATGGACATATCACAACAATGTTTGGCCTGTTTTAGGAGAAACAAACAAGATCTTTTGTGCTGGTTTGTGACCACGAAGAAACTTTGTTTTACTACTATACCCCAGAGACAAAGCAACAATCAAAGAAGTGAAAACATGCTGAATCTCCGCCGCCAAACTCCTTCAGCGGGGAAGGACTTGGCGTCAGTGTTCTGGGATGCGCCACCAAATTCCTTCAGCGGGGAAGATCATGGCATCAGTGTTCTGGGATGAGAAGGGGATTCTGTTTGTACATTGTCTCCCCGCTGGGCAAACAATTACTGGAGAATACTATGCTAACCTTCTGGACAAATTATAACAAAAGGTATGCGAAAAAGGCCAGGTTTAATAAGGAAGAAAGTCATCTAGCATCAAGCCAATGCACGCTCACACGCGTGTGCCATCGCCATGGTAAAATTACACAAACTAAGGTATGAATTGTTGCCACACGTGCCTCTTCCCTAAACTGAAAATTTTTCTTTGTGGATGAAGATTCACTTAAATGAAGAATTGGTAGCCTGAGTTGACAACTATTTTGTAGGCCTGGAGGAAAATCATTGTCGAGATGGGATCAAGGTATTGGAACACTGTTGGACCAAGTGAATTAATCTACAAGCAGGGTACATTGAAAAACAAAAAAGTTTCAGTGACATAAGTACTTTTTTTCTATTCTGTTTCAAGAACTTTTCAAACCACCCTCGTAAGCATCCCTGACACCTGAAATAATTAAAAACAAATAAGTCGCCAGTTGCAGATGGAATCTCAATTTGGTTTTACAAAGAGTGCTACATGGCACTGGACCCTTACTTAGCTTGTATTTATTGTGAATCTCTCACCCAGCAGAAAGACCTAAGCAACTGGGGAAAAAAATACAGAGGCGTCTCCTGTAAATACGAAGGGCGAAAGAACAGACCTACGAAATTACAGACCAATCCGTAACATCAGTTTGCTGCAGAATTCTTGTACATATTCTGGGTTTGAATCTAATCAGTTTCATAGTGACCAATAAGTTTATGTCCACAAATCAGTACAAAGCATCACTCATGGGCAACTCAGCATGCTCTTTTGTCATACGACGTCTGTTCAAAAAATTCCAGAACTTTGTCCACAAAATTTTCTATGCTTATCTTTTAGTTACTATGGATTGTCTCCTTTGAAATACTCTCCTCCACAATTGATACACTGCTCCCAATATCATTTCCACTTCCAGGAGCAGTCTTGACACACCTCTTGCTGGGTCGCATAAAGTGCTGTCTGCGAATTTTCTTTTATCTCATCTACCATTGCAAAACTTCATCCTTTTCAACTTTGGAAATAAAAAGAAGTCTGCAGGGGTCATACTATTCTCACATGGAACATCTCATTCTCTTTTGTGAGATCCAAAAAGTTTTTTTGGTTTTGACTCATGAGCCGTGGAATGAACTTGGCGGCAACACAATGCATTCCAAGATGCTGTGTCATTTCATAACATGATCCAATTGAAATGTTACATTCTTCTACAATCTCTCGGACAGTGAATCTTCGACTGGCACACACAATTTCGTTGACGTTCCTGACACAAGCGTCATCAGGGGACATCTAAGAGCGTCCTGAACAAGGATCATTTTTGACTTTTGTAAAGCCATTTTTAAAACGTGTGAATAATACGTAACACCGAGTATGGCTTAAGCACTCATCGCTATAGGCTCCCTGCATCATTTGGTGTGTCTCTGTAAAGGTTTTCTTGAGTTTCACGCAAAATTTAATGCAGATGCATTGCTCCTCTAACTTTGCCATCAAAAATTCACAAACCCAGATTCCATAGTTCTTGATTTCCGAGAAGCATTTGACATAGTGCCTCACTGCAGACTTTTAACAAAGGTACAAGCACATGGAATAGGTTCCCAGACATGTGAGTGGCTCAAAGACTTCTGAAGTAATAGAACCCACTACATTATCCCGACGGTGAGTGTCCATCAGTGACTAGGGTATCATTAGGATCGTTCCAGGGATGTGTGCTAGGAGCGCTATTACTCATATTTTCTATGTGCATAACTGATCTGATGGACAAAGTGGACAGTAATCTATGGTTGTTTGCTGATGATGATGTGGTGTATGGAAGGTGTCATTGTTGAGTGATTTAGGAGGATAAAAGATGACTTGGACAAAGTTCCCAGTTGGTGCAATAAGTGACAGCTAACCCTAAATGTAGAAAAGTATAAGTTACTGCAAATGAGTTGGAAAAACAAATCCATAATGCCAGAATCCTGCATTAGTAGTGTCATGAATGAAGAAGTCATATTGTTTCAATATCTGGACATAACTTTGCAATGTGATATGAAATGGAACGAACTTGTGAGGGTCATGGTAGGGAAGGTGAATAATCATCTTTCGTTTGTTGGGTGGATTTTACTAGTGTGGCTCAGCTGTGATGGACATCACATATAGGGTGCTAGTGTGATCTCTTCTTGAGTACAGTTTGAGTGTCTGGGATCCGCAAGGGGTCAAATTAAAGCAGACATTGAGGTATTTCAGAGGCAGGATACTAGATTTGTTAACAGTAGGTTGAAACAACAACATACAAGTATTATGGAGATGTTTCTGGAACTCAAATGGGAATCCCTGGAGGGATTTTGAGGAACACTGTGCTGACTGCAGAACAATTCTGCTTGCACCAACATACATTACGCATAGGGACCACGAAGATAAGAGATGACAAATTAGGACTCATAGAGAGGCATATAGACATTCACTTTTTCCCCACTCGATTGGCAGATGGAACGGGAAAGGAACTGACTACAGTCGAATTAAAATTACTTGATAGTTGGCACTTCAAACGCCAATAAGAGTTGTCAGCATCACACTTGAACTGTCTGCTGTTGCCAAACTCCACCAAAATTGGCCAGTCACTTCCAATTCCTGGTACAGCATTCTTTCTTGATGTATTTGTATCCCGAATTATGAGCCCGACACTTTTATTATGTATTTCATGACACATGATAACTACACCAAAAACAACACACATTAACAATGCTAATGAAAGACACATATTTCATTCATAGCACTAACCAAACACTACTGAATAAATCAGCACAAGGTGTAATTCAGTATCATACTTATAGTTATCATATTCACAGAGATCATCTTACATTAGATAAGCTTTTCACTACACTGCGTGAAACTGAAATTTTTAAGGTTGCAATTCATAGTTGGAACTGGGTCACTACATTCACATATATAAATACTTCATGCAGTGCTGTGGCATAGCACAATGGTTGGCAGATTAATCTAATGTGTAGCATGTCGTAGGTTTGAATCTCATCAATGTAGCAAAATTTTTAATTCTAAATCTAACCAAATGAGTGTGATTATTATTTTCATTCAATTAATTGGTTTAAATGTATTTTTTTATTTTTAATACTTCGCTGCATCATTTTTCATCATTGTTTTGACTGTTCTATTTGGTCTTATTTTTCATCTTGTCATTATTTCTTCATTTGGAATCTGTCTCAGTCATCTATAATCCACGACTAAGGGCCCACACGGACTGTTCACTGGTTTCAAACATGGCAGCATGTGCAGCTAGTTTAAGGATAGTTACAGGTAACAAATGTCACGGAGAAATTTCAATTTGCTTTCAGCCCTGAAATTGAGTTTTTGTTGTCTTGAGTTTACCCTTAAGGGTTAGCTTTAATCGCCATGAACAAAGCGATAATGATATTAGTACTGCTGCAGACTGTTGACCACAATTTTCTCAGCTGGGTTAAGACACAAGTTTACAGTCAGGGATACAAAACGCGTTGTCTGCCCCAGTTCAGTCACTGGTCACTTTAAATCAATAGTCAACAGAGTATCCAACATTTCTGACATACCTTGCACCAGCCACTAGAAAAATTGCTCTGTGTTAAACATTTAACATAATTTGTGAAGTGAGCTGCTTGTTTGTTGTTACCTGTAACCAAACGGTAGCTGGTAGCCAATGTGGCAACATTGTTGCAGCAAGTGATTGATGTCAACTATCAAGTAATTTTATTCAGACTATTGTAGTGAGACAGGGTACCTTCAGCCATGCACCATATGATGGCTAGTGGAGTATGTATGTAGATGTGGAATCAGTCTTTCCTTCTCATCCCATCTGGAAAGTCTCCCCTGATCTGCAGTTCTGGGTAACTTTCTCAAAATCTAACCTTTTTCCTAGACCTATCCTTCACCCCTCTTCCTTCCACTTCAACCCTTCTGCCTGAAGAATGAGCTACTGGCTCTGAAGGCTCGCCTAATTATAATCTTCTTTTATGTGTGTGTTCTGCCGCCACTTAGCGAGTAGATTGTTTATCTATCCAATTCAATTATCATGTAATCAAAAGCTGCATTTAACACGCCAAGTCTCTTTTACCAATCATTTTTAATATGTCCTACAGAATGTGCTGTCTATCCTGTCCTTTTTTGAGATTACTGTTTTGCTGTACTTTTCTACAGGCATCATCTTACTTATTAGGAGTCAGTTCATTCATGTTGTTGTTGTTGTGGTCTTCAGTCCTGAGACTGGTTTGATGCAGCTCTCCATGCTACTCTATCCTGTGCGAGCTTCTTCATCTCCCAGTACCTCCTGCAACCTACATCCTTCTGAATCTGCTTAGTGTATTCATCTCTTGGTCTCCCTCTACGATTTTTACCCTCCACGCTGCCTTCCAATGCTAAATTTGTGATGCCTTGATGCCTCAAAACGTGTCCTACCAACCGATCTCTTCTTCTAGTCTAGTTGTAGAGCTGCATGTCCTCGGGAAAAATTATGGCTGTAGTTTCCCCTTGCTTTCAGCCGTTCGCAGTACCAGCACAGCAAGGCCATTTTGGTTAATGTTACAAAGCCAGATCAGTCAATCATCCAGACTGTTGCCCCTGCAACTACTGAAAAGGCTGCTGCCCCTCTTCAGGAACCACATGTTTGTCTGGCCTCTCAACGGATACCCCTCCATTGTGGTTGCACCTACAGTACGGCCATCTGTATCGCTGAGGCACGCAAGCCTCCCCACCAACGGTAAGGTCCATGGTTCATGAGGGGAGTTCCTTCATAGTCAACAGTTAAGGAATGGGTGGCTGAATTCATATGTGGCATATGTCTGTAAGATGACTCATGAACAATTTCCTAGAATTACAATCAAATATGAAAATGCTGAGAAAGAACACAGTGTGATATTGCAAGATCAGTAATTAAAAAGATGTGCAAAACAGTTGATGCCGTGGCTGTACCAGAAAGTGAGTGGCATATCTGTTGAAGCCTCACTACAACCTAATGTGAAAAACAATTTGGGACAATCTGACACACAACTGATTCTATGCACCAATCTGTTCCCGTGGATGAGAGATGACCGAAATGAAACAGCAGTTGCACAAAAATAGCTAAGGTGACTTCATCGGAGAGAAAGAGTGGTCATTGTTTTCTAGGATGCAAAAGGGATTTGTATTTTAGATTAGCTTGCAAGACTGAAACAATACCTCACAAATACTATGCAAGTATTCTGACTCAACTGGATGAAAAAATATGGAGCCAAGACCCAGGGGGAAAAAAAAAGTTTATCGTCAGTGAAATGCATATGGTCACAAAGGCACTTTCACAATAGGAAAACTGGGAGTTTCAAGTGTGAAGTCTTCAAATATCTATTCCATTCTCCAATTTTTTCACATTCTGACTTTAGCTTCTTCTTCTTTTCTTTTTGTATGAATGATTCACTTAACACCATATGCGTCACAGCTCAAAACCATTTTGTGAGTCAACAACTGGATATGTTTTCACTGCTCTGTCTCTTGTAACTCTGTTGGACATGGAGGTAGCAAATGAGGATATAGGATGTCCATGACATACTGCTGTGCTGTCAGAGTGACCTGAAGTCATATCCGATGCTGCCCCACACGCCCTCTCCCTATGTCGTTGTCATACTGACTGACAACTGCAATCGTGGGTCTTGCAGAATGTGACTCACTGCTGATCACATGACAGGTGCAGGTGTGAAAGGGTTACAATGTGCTCGGTGTACATTACAGCGATTCTCCCATGGGCTCGTCAGACACGGTCAACTGGAAGCTTGCTGACAAGCACGCTGCCCTTACGTTCCCAAGCAGTCCAACATGGGGCCACTACCACATCTGAATGTCTCACAAATCTGCATATTGCATAATTCAATCAGCCTGGCAAATGGAGACACACAATTAGGCCCCTTCAAATCTTGTTACGTGCTGATAATGCTGACTCACAGAAGTACAGGTCATCTGTGTCCTTCACAGGGATCACTCAACATCTTACACTCTTCACATCTCTTATAGCTCCTACCATTCATGGTAACAATCCGAGACACAAACAAAGCTAATGCAATCTGGTGGCCTTTGTATCCATTTCAGAGAGTTGCGACTCTCATAATTTACCACTGGTATGCACACTCGTGAAACTACGTTGCTTCAGGGAGCTTCCCTTTTTTTTCTTCAAGCAGTTTAGTTCTTTGAATCCATTTTTCTTGTAGCTCAGAATAATTATTTTATTGTGTAGCAAACTTAGAGACTAGCATTCTGCTCTGAGCTGTCGGAGTTGGCGGTCATGTGTGTGTGAGGTGTGCTTGCTTGTGTGAATGAATGGTGTGTATTTCTATTTCTTTTTCTGATGAAGGTTGTGGCCAAAAGCTTATGTGTAAGTGTCTTAACTGCGCCTGTCTGCATTTTAACGTGCTATCTTTATGGTAATTAGCACTCTATCTT
The DNA here is from genome assembly GCF_021461395.2 of Schistocerca americana. Lineage (NCBI taxonomy): Eukaryota > Metazoa > Arthropoda > Insecta > Orthoptera > Acrididae > Schistocerca > Schistocerca americana. The sequence goes on along the minus strand of NC_060125.1, from coordinate 12,495,139 downwards.
TTCCTACACTGCTGATATTCCAACCTGGAGTTTCCATTGTTTGAACTTACGGTCTACTGTTTTATTTTGCAGTGCACTTCTACAAGTGTAATACACAAATGTTGCCTTAGGAAAGAGTCACAATAACATCCATGTCTACCGTTTGCTATTTTTTACTAAATAGCATGTCACACTCGAAATTTAACTTAGCTAATGAAATAAGTTTGAAGATTTATTGTGTGTAAAAGGCACTATGGCCCACTGTGTGGGAAATGTGGGAAGTTCTGTGCAGAGACGGAGTTATCCACAGACGTGGTAAGTCTGGGGAGCTATACGGGTGTTAAAACATCGCCACCTGCTGGGATGAGGGGCCACTTACTCTGTGGTGGCGCTGTGCCAGCAACGAGCTCGACCCATTGATTAGCACCACACATGACAATGACCAACCAGCTGCTTCTCTGTGCAAAGATATAAAATTTATCGATTTTGGACGTCTGGTGACAATCTGTCACATGGAGAACAATGTTTACTCTGGCAATTTTAACACTAATCTAGTGTTCTACTACATATTAATGTGAAATGTTGTCTATGATGTTGAAGCGTGTAAGTTAAACTGATATCTGAGAATTTGTTGTTTTTGTGGCACTATCTGGAAAATGACCTCTCTTGCAGCTCCAAGCATAAATGTCAAGTGAAGAAGAATAATTAGCACAGCACACTGGAACCGAGTAGGGATCCGGTTTACTGCTCGGCCACTAAATTAGCATATTGTGAGTACACCAGAATAGACGCTGTACACACTTGCATATACTACATACACAAGTACAAGCATCGATCAAGCTACTGTGAAACTGCACTCTGTGTGACTCATCACTACATCAGAATACTGTAAATGTAGTGATTCCAATTTCTTAAGGTCTCTTCCTGTTTGTTTTCATCAGTTGGATCTTATTTTTCAAGTATGTGGGAATCCAATGAGCTGCCTGTTTGGACACATTCTTTCTGTATGTCCCACAAGTTGGATTCTTTGGAGACACATTGTAACAAGAGTTTTTAGGAATTTGATGGAGATTTCACGCTGGGTTCTGTGTGATGTGTTCCATCTTTTATTCTTGGGCCTAAGATTTTTACTACAATTTTACATTCTTCTAATTCAGTTTGCTGTTTTCATGTCTTGTGTTGGACAAAGAGTCTCTAATTCTAATTTGATCACTGTTGTACAATGTTAGATTTTAAAGTTCCAGGAAAAATACTTTTAGTTAACTGAGAGACAGTTTGTATTTTCTGAAGTCTGGATTCTATGGCCTTCTTTTCATTATGATGTTCAGTGGTCTTTTTCACCTAATTATTTAAACTCTTTAACACCAAATACTATGTTGTTGCCTATATAAGTTCAACTAGTGCCATTTTGGTATCAGCCAAGAATTTTTTCTCCAGGTGAAATTAGTAGTCCAATTTTCCTAGCTTGCTCCCTTAATATTTCAAATTGCTTTAGCACATCAGTAATGTTTTTGTCAATTAGTATTATGTCATCGGTATAGGTTACACAATATAATTCTATCTTTAAGTTTACGTTCTAGTCAGTGTAATAGTGCACCTGCTCTTCTCCATTACCTTACCATTTTCTTAGGGGCATAGTTGAATAGCAATGTGATATGCCATCCCATTTTCATATTCTTATGTCTGTCTTAAATTACACTGCTTGAAAAAAAGTGAGACACTCAGAAGGTGGGGAGAAAACAAATTGAAACATAGCAAATTTAGAGGATATGTGATGTTATTTCAGTGATAACAAAACAGAGTCAAATTTACACAGAACTTATCAGTTTGAGCCCACTTATCAATACAGCAATGCACCCTGTCTGGCCTGGACAGTGCGGGAGGATGTCGTAAAGCTGCTGCATACCCTCCTGAGAAAGGTGATCCACAACTGTTGTAACTGGACATTGCAATCATGGATACAGGCAGTGGGACGGAGTTGATGTCCATGTTGGTCCCATAATGTTCTATCGGGGACAGATATGGGGATTTTGCTGGCCACAGGAGTATATCAACATCACACAGACAATTTAAAGAGACACATACTACATGTGGACAAGCACTGGCCTGTTGAAAAATAGCACCACAATACTATTACACACTGCTGTACCATCAGAGTTCCCTCGGCCATTACAAGCCGTGACTTGAAGTCATACCCAGTGGCTCCCCACACCATGGGACTCCTTTGTGACCCCCCCCCCCCCAAAAATGTGGAAGAATGGGACCTCTCCCAATCTCCCCGGGTCACTGTCAAACTTCTCCACGATAGTCATTTGGAGCAGTGCAGGACTGGGACTCATTAGTGAACATAATGTGACACCATTCATTAGCAGTCCATACTTCTCGATCATGGCACCACTTCGCATGCAGTCATTTGCTTGAGTGTTAATGGCAGCCTATGCGCAGGATGGCAATGCCATAGTCTGGCTGCTCCTAGCTGTATGACACAGCATGTTGCAAGGAGTCTATTACAGTGAACTCCTGTTTATCCGAAATGATCAGGACGGTGGCCGGTTCCGATAACGAAAATTTCAGATAAATCAAAGTCCCCCTGTTTTCACATGTGAACACTCCAAATTGTGTCAATATTGCGAAATACAATCACAAAACGTGCGTAGGGTATGTAAAACATTTCTGATACGGTTGCAAATAACCCTGTACTTTTTTACTGAAAAAATTGTGTTGACATGTTAAAAAGGCACCAAACTATGATTGAAAACTCAAAGTTTTTAAATGCTGTATAACAAAGCTCGTTTATTTTGCATTCTTACAGAAAAAAATCTCCCTTATTTGGCAGCAGGAAAAAACAGGAGTTTTAATTTTATTACCTGCTCTTTTGAATAAAAAATAAACTACTGAACAAAATTGTGAAACAAATCTAGAGATTACTCAAAGGAACGAAAAGTCTGTCTAGAGGAACTTTCAAGAAAATTAAAAAAAAGAAACCTTTTAAGTTATCGACATAGAAGTTCTAGGATGCTTCATTAGAGTTTATTTTTTGGTAACGAAGTCACGAATGTCTTTTTTTTTTTTTTTGTTTTTTTGCTTGAGGAACTATTGCTGCAACAATACATCTCCAACATTGAAATCAAACTATTTCAGGATAAATCGTCTCCTCCTGTTGGCTGATGTACTCCAGGGCAGTTTGGATCACTTCGTAACAGAATGTGTGAGGAATATTTTTCTCTGATTCATCATCAGAAACATAGTCTTCTAACGCTTTATGATCGGTCACAATTTGGACGATTTCATCCTCAGTCACATGAAAAAATGCCATTTTCCATCCACTCTTCAATGTCTTCGAAGTGTGTGTCTTTACAACCAGCTTCTCCAGTAAATTCACCAAAATTATGTCAGCTTGAGTTCCGGTGTTGTCTCCTCCTTCCCACCACTTAGGTTGCCTTACGATCTAAGAGTTTTTTCCAAGACCTAACAAGAGGAACTGGAGGAATTAGATTCCAAGCTTCAGCAATCAATGAATGACACTTAAAACATCAATTTCTTTAAGAGCTTCCACAAAATCATCTGCAGCATCAATCACACCTATTAAGTATTCCAGCATCTTGTGTCTGTAATGTTTTTCCATCGCCTCAAGAATACCTTTGTCCATCGGTTGACATAGAGATGTGACATTTTGTGGAAGAAATACAACTTTGATATCCCCATCTTGCAGATCACCTGGGTGAGAAGGAGCATTGTCCACAAGAAGTAGCGCTTTTCAAGGAAGTCCTTTTCCTTCCATGTAATTTACTACAGCTGAAACAAACTCTGCCTGGAACCACTCTCTGAAGATGGCACGGCACTGTTCATACATGCCTTAAGACTGATTCGTGTACCTCAGTGGGAAAGCTGGTTGGTTGGTGTCTAAATGCTCTTGGTGTTTTGGATTTGCCAATTAAAGTAAGACACAGTTTATGATTGCCAGTGGCATTACTGCAAGTGAGGACAGTAAATCTTTCTTTGATTTTTTTGTATCTGGAAGCCATTTCTTCTTCTTTAGAGGCAAGGGTTTTCGTTGGCAGCATTTTGTAATTCAACCCAGTTTCATCACATTTGTAAAGTTGATTGTCAGTATAACCTCCTTTGTCAATGATTGTGTGCAGTTTCTTCTTAAAATCAGCATAGCAGCTTCATCCCCAGATAATGATTTGGCACTGATGGCAATTTCATGGATGCCATGCTGCTTCTTGAAATGATCCTGCCAGCCATTACTTCCGAGGAATTCTTGCATCTTTCCTTCTATCAGCTCATTAGCTCATTTTGACAAATTAGAGGACCTGAAACTGACACACCTTTGGCTCTTATTTATTCGTGCCACAAAAATAATGCCTCTTCTAACTGAGGATGTGAACCTTTTCTCATTGTTTTTCAAGATTTCACTGCGCTGCCCAATGCTTGGATGGAACAAAAATTTTTCAATTCCTGATCGATTTGTCTTCCGATCAGTAATTGTACTCCTACTCTGCAGCAACTTTTGTGGGTGGCTCACCAGCATCAATTCTCTGCAAAGTGTGATGCTCTTTTTCCAACAAGATCACATTCATTTTATGTTACGTGCCCGTAGTCACGTTCAGTGTTCTTTTTACAGACACTCAACTGAGTCCTTTATGGTTTTTGGCCCCTTTTATCTCTGGACACTTTAAGGCACATAGTGGGAGCACAAAACCTCAAATCAGAAACACACAAATGCACAACTTGACAACACTCGAGATGCACTAGACAAACTTTTGATTTTTGAAACCAGGCTGTGGCAGCCATCAAATGAAAGCATTCGATACATCTATGCCATTTCCTCTGTTCTACCCAAGCCCACGTGGCAACACAACAGGGTGTTGTACGTTCACTGTTAAACACTCAGCTTTGATGTACCGACAACAAGTGGAAAGAGTTAGGCGGCGCACTCTAATTGTCAGTTTCGACAGGCCTATGTTGCGCTCCATAGAACAATACTGTATGTACTGTGCTTCCAAGGAGTTCCAATAGATGGCAGTGGCATGAAACCATGCAATACGAATAAGAAACGCACTAGAGCTTCAACCAACACACGCACGAATTGACGATACTTGGACTTTTGACACGCACCAGTGCACTGATTAGCAGTAGATTGCCAAAAAACACCAGCAAATGCTTGGCTCCAGGTGCACGCAAATTGAAACTTGTCAAGTGTCAATCTAGCTAGCCAAAAGTGTAGCTGCACGAGAGTTTACTGTACTTGTTCTCAAATGGCAGTCACAGACGTGAACAGGTTACAATGTACTCAGTACACTACACAGTGATGCTCCCTTGTAGTGGTCTGATGTAGTCAACTGGAACACTGATGATGAGTAAGCCCTTACTTTCCAACATCAGGCCACTGTCAGATCCAAATACTCCAAAAATACAGATGTTGCAAGGTTTAACCAGGGGACCAAATGGACATCCACAATGAGGTTTCTTTCAAACTCTCATCAGATAATGCTGTCTCACACCAATATGCAGCACCTTCATATCCTCCAGAGTGATGATTCAACATCTGACGCTATTCACATCCCTTATATACCACACGATGCTTGCTAAACAGCAATAAAAAAAAAGAACACTAATGAATAATGAAGGAAAAGACAGACTGTTACTTACCATAAAGAAGATACCTTAGGCTGCAGATGGGAAGAATTAAAAGACACTTACATAAAGCTTTCAGCCACAGCCTTCATCAGTAAGTAGTAATCTGTCTTTTCCAACATTGTTGATATTCCTACTGGAGTTTCCATTGTTTCAAGGACACTGATGCTTTTCTGTGAGTGTTTGCTTTATGATGTTTTCTGCATTTTAGCTTTTTTTTTAAAAAAGAAAAAAGAAGAAAGAAAGAAAGAAAAAAAAAAGATTTGTTGCTGGAAAACTTCTGAAGTCCAATAAAGGAGTTACAACAGCCATATATGGTTATCTGGTGGACCTTGCAGAACCAAATTCTAGGGCTGAAATATACTGTTGACCAATGGGCATTAATCAGAATGAATACTAAATAAAAAATTAAATCCAAGTTTACACAAAAAACACAGGTTCTATCACTGTTGCTTTTCATTCTATTTTGCTCTTATGTTTGCTATGACTTGTTAAGCAGAAATTTTCTTTCTATCTACAGAGTTACATTTGCTGTAATGTATCTTACCTCCATGTTGTTTCTTCTTTCTTCTCACTGCTGCCCCAATCATGGCAAGCAAGTCATCCTCACTGCATTTGCTTCGTATTGCATCTCTGAAACAACAGTTAAAACACCCGTTAAACAGTACCAGGCAATTACCACACAGTGAAATGTTGGTACACTAAAAAGGAAGAAAAACTTTGCAGAAATCTTCAACAGTAATCTTGTAGTCTGCAGTAGGCAACAGCAGGATAACAAACCCACTGGACAAGAATGGGAAAGTCATGATAGAAGTTACTTTTATTTTTATAAATAAACAGGTATCTTACACAAATGCTCAAGAGTATACATAGGATCTCGGGCTGAAGAGGTGGAGCAGAAACTGACATTAGTTTTGTTGAAGAGGGAGTACTGGAACACAGCACAATTTCTTGCAAAATGAAGCCAAATTTATTGATAAACTCTTAATTAATTGCCAAGCTCACTAATGTGACCATTTTATAACAGGTACTTACTGCTTGGAGTATATGTGACTTTTCAGGCTTGCCTAATAGATCTGTTGCAAAAACACTTTGGGTTCCCCACCAGATAACATTATGCAAGTCCCTCCCTCAATATTTCAGTGACACAACGTTTTGGCATCTTCAGGTGATGGTGATTTCCACCATCACTGCTGCAAGATGGAACTGGCAATTTCCACATGACAGCTTTGAAATTTATCATGTGGATGACTATGACCATCATATTTAGAATTCAGAGGATTTCATAGAATACCTGAAAATGCTTAAACTAGAACTTTCAGATCTTTTAGTTAGCTCAAATGTTATATCATTACTTACAAAAGTGCCCTGCAGCCCTCATTAGAGGTTATTAGCAGCAAGTTTGAGAAAGAAATTGTGGTGCTGTTTAAAAATGTGCATACCTCATCCTATTTCTTATGTAACACCAACTACTTTAATCAAGTGGACAGTGTTCCCATGGGAGATCCTCTATTTCCCTTAGTAAATATCAAACATTCCTCCTTCTGGCAGAATGCTGAAGAGACATTTGTGGTGTGGCCCACATAATACAGACACTACCTATGTTCCTGCAGCATTTGCACTCGGTCCATCTAAATATTCAGTTCACTGTGGAAGTACAAAAAGATAGCAGCTTACCATTCCTGGATGTCACGGTTAGAAGAAAAGCTGACAGAACATTGGGGCTTAGTCTCTACTGCAAACTGATACACGCAGAGTTATATTTGCGGTCCAAAAGTTGCCGTCACCCTGCACAATGTGGTGGTGTCTTACACTCCCTGGCACATAGAGCACACGTGATCTCAGATACCGACAGTCTGCCTGGTGAACTGTAACACCTAAGAACAGTGTTCCAGCAGAATGTTTATTCTTGTAAACAGATTTGCAATGTGTTCTGAGCAAAGCAAGTTCAGTGTAGGGATGTAAATGAAGTTACTTAGACAAGCACTGCAAATGGCTTTCCTACCATATTTCAGCGGCATGTTTTCAAAAATAGAAAGAATCACTAAGAGAAACAGAATCAAGTGTGTTTTTTGTCTACCAGCAAAACTAAGTAATTGTTTGTGTTCAGTTAAAGACAATCTTGACCTTAGAAAACACAGATCATATATAAGATCTGATGCCATTATGGGAAATCTTATATAGGGCAGACACCTCACATTGTGCAAGAACACTGTGTTCAACAGAGCTGACAAAAATGCCACCCAGTAAATTAGTGGTAGCAGAGCACTGCCTGAATACAGGGCACCACATGTTTCCCAAGAGGACTGAAATTTTATTCTCAGGATCATCACTCTAGGATTGTGTTTTTAAGAATGAGGCATGTATCCATACGGTGGGCAATCTTACCAACAGGAATATGGAATTTTGACTAAGCACTGCCCAGAATCCAGCACTGACTGCCATGAAATTAAAACAGTAGAAACCAGATCCTCCGATGTATGACCTGATGCAGCACCTTGCAGAGAGTTAATTCAGCGTTTAACCACACGAGTGTCCAGAAGTGCAGTCATTGCCCACAACACATAAGCAGAAGGCTACTATGAATGGCATTTCCATCCAACTGGGAGTGCCTGTCCACACATTCGTACTCCTGCTTCTAGCCTGACAAATTTCAATTCTGCTGTGCAGATATCACCAGTCACATCTTGCAGCAGTGATGACAGGACCCACCACTACCTGAAGATGACGAACAGTTGTGTTGGTGAAATATTGTGAGGCTTGCACAAAGTTATTCAGTGGAAAATCTGAGAAGATTCGTATACATTATTTTTCTGTGACGCAGGTAATGTGCAGCCAAATGTGATAATTTTCTGCATTTGCCTTTTTGTACATTTCAAAATACCCCAAAAATTGGCGAGAAACACTGAACATATGACATAACCAGATGACATACCCCACAGCATGTGCAGCAGTCGGGCTTGAGTGTAAAGGAATGATTGAGCAGTGCAATACTTTCATTTGAGCAAACAGAGCAAATTTCGAAAACATTTTGTAAATATGATCTGTTGTAAATGTAGATGTTACAAAATTATTGTCCCTGCTGTAATCAAGCAAAAGCAGTTCTGATTTTGTGTTTTTTGCTTCTGTCCTCTTTTTGTTTACAGACATTAGTTAGTAAAGAAAACATAGGTCATTTAATGGCAATGATGCTATTCTGAAGTTTATACTCATCTACTTTTTATGCAATACGGTAGGTTTTGATTTGTACTGTACTTTGCAAGAAATCAAGGAAACTGCAAGATCGGTAAATAAAATAATAAACTTCAATATAAATACATAATTGTTAAACACAATGAAAAAATACTGCCTGCCAGATGCAAGACTCAAATCCTGAACGCCATCACTAAAGTCGCACATGTGTGTCCGTAGCCACAATGATATGAATACTTGACTTGGGTTGGGATGATCAAGTGTGACAGACCGAGAGGCTCTACCACTGCAAGCATGACAAGGTACATCATCTGGTGACATTTATCATTCACTTTTGACACATTTCCCAACATTTGTATCATATCCAACATTTGTGATCCCATGTGTCTTGTATTAAATTACTTGTCTCAGGGTCATCTACAGTGCTTTGGAGGTTTTTAAATGTTAATACGCATCACCCTGTCTGTCTGTGTGTGTGTGTGTGTGTGTGTGTGTGTGTGTGTGTGTGTGTGTGTGTGTGTGTGTGTGTGTGTTTATATATATGAAACAAATACTAACAAAGAGATAGAGGGCCTGGCCAGTACTTACCTCAGCTCAGTACAGCCGATACATACACAAAACAGAACAGAAAATTGACGTATCCTAGCTTTCGGAACTTCGTTCCTTCATCAGGGAGGAGAGAGGGGAAAAAAGGGGAAGAAGGGAAAGTGGATTCAGGTTTTGCATCGGGGTCGGTTACAGGGGTAGGAACCGCTGGGTAGAGAAGGTGGTCTGGGAATATTGTAGGGTTTGACAAGGATGATACGGAGGTTAGGGGGTTGGCAAAAGGCAACTCTGGGTGGTGTGGGGAGAATATTGTCAAGGGATGATCTCATTTCAGGGCTTGACTTGAGAAAGTCATATCCCTGGCGGAGTAATTAGTTGATGTATTCGAGGCCAGGATAATACTGGGTGACAAGGGGGATGCTTCTGTGTGGTCTGGGGGTAGTACCATTGTTGTTGGGTGGGGAGGAATGTATTGCTTGGGAGATCTGTTTGTGGACAAGGTCTGCAGGATAGTTGTGGGAGAGGAAAGCACTGATATATAATATAATACAGGGAAACATTCCAAATGGGAAAAATATATCTAAAAACAAAGATGATGTAACTTACCAAACGAAAGCATTGGTATGTTGATAGACACACAAACAAACACACACACAAAATTCAAGCTTTCGCAACCCACAGTTGCTTCATCAGCAAAGAGGGAAGGAGAGGGAAAGACGAAAGGATGTGGGTTTTAAGGGAGAGGGTAAGGAGTCATTCCAATCCTGGGAGTGGAAGGACTTACCTTAGGGGGGAAAAAGGACAGGTATACACTCGCACACACACACACATATATCCATCCGCACATATACAGACACAAGCAGGGTATATGTGTGGATGGATATATGTGTGTGTGTGTGTGTGTGTGTGTGTGTGTGGCATACTGATCTGATCTGAACTATGCAGCCTTAAAATGGAAGTTTTTTGATCACTCCTTATTTTGCTCCCTGCCACCTTGGCAATATGTACCGCAAATCATCAGACAGACGACCTTCCTGCATGCTTCATGTTGTGTCTAGACAAGACAGCCTAGACACAATGAGAGGAAGCCGAAAGGCATGCTCTAAGTTAAAAAAGGAGGGCGTGAGGTCTGAAACAGGATACGTAATGAATGCTATAAAGAAAAGTACGTAGCTTCTGGAATACTTAACTTTAATCCATCCTTTTGGTACATCTGGAGATTGTGGTGATACAAGTGAGACTCTTTATATACATGCAATGTTACTAATGGCGCCTTGCTAGGTCGTAGCCATTGACTTAGCTGAAGGCTATTCTAACTATCGGCTCAGCTAATGAGCAATGCTTCGTCCATGTAGTCGCTAGCAAAGTCGTCCGTACAACTGGGGTGAGTGCTAGTCCGTATCTCGAGACCTGCCTTGTGGTGGCGCTCGGTCTGCAATCACACAGTGGCGACACGCGGGTCCGACATGTACTAATGGACCCTGGCCAATTTAAAGCTACCACCTAGCAAGTGTGGTGTCTGGCGGTGACACCACATTCCTCCCCTGCAAATCGGCGAATGGTCGTGTTATAAGGCTTCCGCCCGCCGTGGGGAGAACCCCATGTTGACGTATGCGATGAGGTGGGGAGCCTAACAACAGGCGAGGCTGTGCCACCCGCACGCGGCCATTCGGTCCAAGGGGAGCTAGGAAACACCTGAAAACCTAGTCCAGGGTGCACGTCAACATGCGGTGTATGTGCCCGTAAAGAGACAGGAGGGGCCGAAGGGTCGACCTCCATTGCGTCGGGGTACCCGACGCGCGAAGACGCCATGTGGTCCGGAGCGGGCAAGAGTTCCAGCTGGTCACGGGAAGCGATCGGCGGTGTGTGACCCAGGGAGGCGCTTGGTGGCTGCAGCGAAGCGTCCACTGCGGGCGGCACCAGCTGGACAGGCGGCGGCGGCGGAGGCGGCAGCGGCGCGTCGCCATGGGGCAAAATGGAAGGCATCGTTGGTAACACCTGGGGATGAGGCGAGCCAGTAGATGGGTCCCCAGGGCGCTGACCGGATGGCACCGTCGCTGAAAGCAGACGGGGAGCGGCAGAACCCGTGCGACGACAGAGGCGCAGCTGATTGAGATGCCGACGCACCTCACCAGAGGCCCCCAAAACCAAATACATCACGCGGCCGAGGCAGCGAAGAATGTGCACTGCGAGCCAACGCCGTGAACCTCGATAGTTGCGATAAAATACAACGTCGCCTGGAGCAAAAGCAGAAGTCTGCCGCTGCACAGGAACCTGATGCGGCGGGTGCAGCAAAGACATCAAGGTTCGATGAGGACGACTGTGGAGCAACTCAGCTGGCGAGCGACCATCTCGGGGCTGAGAGCGATACAAAGACAAAAAGAGCAACAACGCGTCCTCCCGAGAATGCGACTCTTTCAACTTCAACATCTGTGACTTGAAAGTCCGGACCAATCGTTCAGCGGCACCGTTTGACTGAGGCGAAAACGGCGCGGATGTCAGATGTTGAATACCATTGGCCTGGCAGAATGACTGAAATTCTGCGGACATGAATTGTGGGCCATTGTCGGAAACAATAGTCTGCGGAAGACCTTCAATGCAAAAGATGCAGACAACGCTTGGATGGTGGCAGTTGATGTCGTGGAAGACATCCGGACAACAAAAGGAAAATTACTGAAGGCATCTACCAGAACAAACCACCGAGCATACCAGAATGGACCAGCAAAATCGATGTGCAAGCGTTGCCAAGGGGAAGTGGCTTTTGGCCATGCAAAGACTTTCCGCGGCAGTGCGGATTGTTCTTCGGCACACGCCATGCAAGAAGAACACATATTCGTAATCGCAGCATCGATTCCGAACCAAGTACAGTGCTGACGAGGAAGTTGTTTCGTTTGCACTATACCCCAATGTCCTTGGTGAAGTAGCCGTAAAACAGAGGACTGTAACGAACGTGGGACCACGATTCTGGACTGATCATTATCAGAACGCAACAACAAAACACCGCGTCGAACAAAAAGTCTCTCCTTGTGAGCAAAAAATCAGCAAACCAACGGATCCTCGATCCGAGACTTTGACAAAGGCCATTGCGTAGCAACAAAATGCAAAACGGTAGCAAGGACCGGGTCAGCAGCTGTGGCTGTAGCTACACGACGAAAATCAATCGGAAACGAGTCGACCACGTCATCGGTTTCCGAATCAATGAACATGCAAGCAAGTTCAGAAGAATCGAATGCTTTATCCTCAGCAACAGGCAAACGGGACAACGCATCGGCGTTTCCGTGCTTAGCAGTGGACCGATACAAGATATCGTAGCGGTACTGCGAGAGGAAAATAGACCAGCGAATGAATTTCTGCGCTGTACGCGGAGGTACAGGCTTGTTCGGATGAAAAAGCGACATCAAAGGTTTGTGGTGTGTGATGATGGTAAAGTGACGACCATACAAGAAATCATGGAACTTAGTAACACCAAACACGAGAGCCAAAGCTTCTTTCTCTATCTGTGAATAATTTCTTTGCGCAGACGAGAGCAATTTGGATGCAAAGGCAATAGGGCGATCATGCGACCCATCTTTGTGCGCAAGCACAGCACCGATCCCGAAATCCGATGCATCTACCATCAACAAAAGGGGTTTCTGGGGATTGAATGGCGTAAGGCAAGTATTAGAAAGCAACGCCGATCTCAACTGGCGAAAGGCGCGTTCGCATTCCGTCGTCCAGACGAACGGAACACCCTTACGGCGTAAGCTATGAATCGTAGCTGAAATGGAAGAGGCATTGCGCAGAAAGCGATGATAATAGTTAATTTTACCCAACACACTCTGTAGCTGCTTCAAATTCTGCGGCGAAGGCAAGTCTTGTATGGCACGGAGGTGCTCTGGACTCGGATGTATGCCTTGGGCATTGATGACATGTCCCAGGTATGGTAAGTCACGAGCAAAAAACACACATTTGTCCTTCCGCAAGCGAAGACCATTTTGTCGCAATACCTGAAATAATGTTCGTAGGTGTGCTAAATGCTCGTCTGCTGTCTTTCCGGAGATCACAATATCGTCCAGATAGTTCGCAGCAGTTGGGACTGATGCACAAACAGTTTGTAAATATTGCTGAAACAATGCAGGGGCGGATGCACACCCGAATGGCAGTCTTTTGAATCGGTACAAACCAAGATGCGTGTTAACCACCAAGACGCGCTGGGATTCTTCGTCCACTGGTATTTGGAAGTACGCATCTGTGACGTCCAACTTTGAAAAATATTTACCCGGGCACAGTTTGTCAAAAAGATCTTCCAGGCGGGGTAATGGAAAAGTTGCAAACACTAGTTGTGGATTCACAGTGGCCTTGAAGTCCACACAAAGTCTCAGTTTTCCGGAAGGTTTGGGCAAAATTACTAATGGTGAGGCCCAGAGAGAAGCCTGCACACGTTCAATTACACCTTGTGATTCTAAATCGTGTAATGTTCTTGCAACCTCATCACGCAATGCGTGAGGAACATTGCACGCTCTGAAAAATTTCGGTTGCCCGTTGACTTTCAGTTCCAAATGTGCTTCATAGTTTTTAGCGCAACCTAAGCCCGGCGCAAAAATGTCTGCAAATTCTTCACACAGACGAGAAACACTGTCTGAAGGCACAGTCTGATTCACTGATAGGACCTGATTTACTATAGACATGTTAAACAACTGAAATAAATCGAAACCAAACAAGTTCACTGCAGTAGAAGAACGAAGAACGTAAAATGAGACAAGTTTTGTTTGTCCCTTGTATGTTGCAAGAAGGCTGCACTGTCCTAACACAGGGGATATTCTGACCTGAATAACTATTTAACTTAACATTTGCGGCACGCAACGGAGGTTTGCCCAGTTGTTTGTACGTGTCGTGATTGAGCAACGAAACTGCAGCTCCGGTATTGAGCTGGAATGGTATGACCATTCCATTAAAATCCAAATCTACGAAAAGTTTATTGTCCTGCTGACGACAAGAGCAACTGTCTCGTGCAATTTGAACTGATACAGGTACAGCATCACTTGCTAATTGACGTGATTTCCGGCGACATCGACGCACGCTTTGTGTGGGACGAACACTGTCACTGTTTGAGAAAGTGGCACTGGACAGGGTGGAATTCACTACATGAATGTCCATGGGCGAAGGTCCATGAGCCTGAGTGTCCTTGGTTCGATTCCGGCGCGAAGCAAAAGGCCTGGAATGGTTGTGATTGTCTGATCTGAGCTTTTTCTGGCAAACACTTTGAACATGTCCTTTCTTATTACAGAAAAAGCAAATAGCTTGGCGTGACGGGCGATTTTCACGCGAATGTCTAGTAGCACACCGTGGGCATGATTTTACTGCAGTTGTATGCTGTCGCGGCACACCTGGTTTAGAGCGTAGTGGCAGCTGCGTGGACGTGCGCGAGGGCAGTTTACCGGGCCGTGCAGCGCGCCCGGCGGGCTGGTTAATGTTACACACGGCTGGCGAAGTTGCAAATGATTCCTGAGCAAAGTGAAGTGTGTCTTGTCTATCTAATATGTCTATCACTTGCTGAAGGGAGGGATTAACTAGTTTCAAAATCTGTTCCCATATACGAACATCAGAAACGTTCTGTGCAATTGCATCACGGACCATTGTATCTGAATAAGGGAGTCCACATTCACACTCAAAAGCACAATCCCTTGTAAGGCCTTGCAATGTTGCAACCCACTCATTATTAGTTTGACCGGCCGTACGTTTTGTACGAAAGAACGTATACCTTTTTGCAACTACATTAACTGTTTCCTTGAAATAGGCATCTAAAGCAGACAAAAGTTCTTCGTAGGACAGAGTTGCTACGTCGCATTGGGGAAATAATTTCACTATCACACGGTACGTTTGCTGCCGCTCGTTACCTTGAATTCTGTAGGCGGCGAGATGAAATCCAAACTGGCGTGACCACTCCGTCCATGTTTCCTTAGCTGGGTCAAACGGCCTAAAAGGCGGTGCAACTGCGAGTTGTGGCTGCGGTAGTAGTAGAGCGGTGGCTGCCGCATCGTTGTGCAGTTCACGTTGACCCTGGACGAGCCGTCCAAGGGCATCCAATAACGCCTGCGTCTGCTGATTCTGCAAGTGATAAAATTCGGACAGTACATCTGGCGAAGCCATGACACAAGTAAATGCAAGCAATTTGAAAGAACAAGACCCTTTCCATTGACTTGTCGCCAAAAATTGTTGTGTCTAGACAAGACAGCCTAGACACAATGAGAGGAAGCCGAAAGGCACGCGCTAAGTTAAAAAAGGAGGGCGTGAGGTCTGAAACAGGATACGTAATGATTGCTTGTGTGTTGTGCCTGGTGCAACTTTGTTTTCTTTATGGTAAATAGTGATCTATCTTTCCCTGCACACACACAGAGAAAAAAAACTGCCAAGTCCAGCAGCTAGGGGCAAGCTGCTGGAGTTGGCAGTCATATGTGTGTGACATGTGCTTGCCTGTGTGTATGAATGTGTGTGTTTCTCTGTATCTCTTTTGCTGATGAAGGCTGTGGCCGAAAGCTTTGTGTAAGTGCCTTTTTAATTGTGCCTGTCTACAATGTAACATGTCTCCTTTACAGTAAGCAGCAATCTATGTTTTCCTGTATTTTTCATTTACACAGATGTAATTAACAAATCAGAGTCTATTTATTCCAGAGAAGTGACAGTTTGTTCATGACAGTTCAGCACAAATCTGATTTTTTATATACAGCAAGGCTACCTATAAATTATTCTGTGTGCCAGTGTTCATGCTGACTATAGGGATTCACACTGATCATGTGTAATTTGACACCTGGTCCTGTAAAGTTACTTCTGCTCAACGTGAAAAATTCTCCAATTCACATTTTGTAATTAACCTTAACATATCAAATAATGCACCCTTCGATATAACTGCTTATTGTCCACTTCCCATCACTCTATTCCCAATGTCAACCCAGCTGACCTCTACTTCTAATCCAAAAACCATGGTTGACTCAATGTTTGCTATTGCAAGCTATTGCTATTGCAACACAAAAGTGCCAGAGGCACCAGTAATGATATACAATTAAAAATACTAGAAAGTAAGGCACACCGGTTAGTACATGCTAAGACAAACACTACAAGTGTCTAAGACACTGCGCTCTCACACAACAAGTACGAGGTCTGAATACATTCCAGTTATGATACACTAAACTGTTTCATTCACAGTGGCTATATACATACTCTCTCCCCAATAAACAGAATAGTTATAACTCAATTGTTCACAAGTGTATATTATGACTCTTGCCACAGCCACGCAGTCAGTATGCCACAGGCGTGCCATAGAAAGCGATCAGGTTCAATTCCTTGTAGAGCCGGGAAATTCTGCTCGGTGGACAGACTGGAATAGGGTACACTCTGCTTGTAGTTCCAGCTGAGGAGATACTCAAGTGAGAAGTAGTGTCTTCAACTTCTGGAAGTTGATAACAGCCTGGAGAGTTGTATACTGACCCCCTAACTCTCCATAGATACGAGGGTCGGTCAAAAAGTAATGCCTCCCATTTTTTTTCTACTTAAAGAAATTAAGTTAAGTGAAAAATTTGAATTTGGCGCCATTCCTCAAACCTTCTTCTGCAATCCACTGCAGTAGTAACTTTCTGTGTCAACAGGTGGCAGCACAGCAGAAGTTTGTAAGATGGGTGACATCGATGTTCGTTTGAGACAGCGTTGTGTGATTGAATTCTTGAATGCAGAAGGTGAAACGCCCATACGCATTCATGAAAGACTGAAGAAGGTGTATGGTGTTGTGACAGTGGATGTCAGCACTGTTAGACGATGGGTTCGTCGTAAGGAAGCTGAAGGGCAAACACCGTTGACTGACGAAAAGCGGAGCGGCAGGCCGGTGAGTGCAGTGACTCCAAACAATATTCAGCAAGTTGATGACATCATTCGTGGTGACCGTCGGGTGACTGCAGATGAAGTGTGTCGCATTATTTCTCTTAGTAAAGGCAGTGTGATCACGATTATTAAACAATTGGGGTACTCAAAAGTTTGTGCACTGTGGGTTCCAAGAATGTTAACCGATCAGAATAAAGAGGCAAGGAAAACAATAGCCTCCCAACACTTGCAGCGCTTCCATTTGGAGGGAGATGAGTTTCTGAAAAAAATTGTGACCGGGGACGAAACATGGATGCATTTTTTTGAGCCCGAATCAAAGAGGCAGTCAATGGAGTGGCGTCACACAAGCTCGCCGAGGAAGAAAAAATTCACAACTGTGCGATCGGCAGGGAAAGTTATGGCAACAGTTTTCTGGGATACAGAGGGTGTGATTCTGGTTGATTTTTTGGAGCAGGGATGCACAATAAATTCTGTTCAATACGTCACAACCCTCAACAAACTTAAAGCACGTCTTCAGCGAGTTCGCCCAACAAAATCAATGGCAGATGTTCTTCTTTTGCATGACAATGCAAGACCACACACCAGTCGTCACACCTCTGACGAGACTGTCAAAATTGGATGGGAAGTTTTGCCTCATCCCCCATACAGCCCTGACCTGGCACCATCAGACTTCCATCTGTTCGGGCCACTAAAAGAAGCTCATCATGGGATTCATTTTGAAGATGAGGAGGCCATCAAAACATCCGTGCGTCAATGGCTTAGGAAGCAGAGCTGTGATTTTTACCGTGCTGGGATACATGCCCTTGTTCAAAGATGGACCAAAACTGTAGAGATGGGTGGAGATTACATTGAAAAATGACAAAATGATCCTCAATGTTGTGGTTTTCAACCCATGTAATTGCATTTAAATTTCCTGACAATTAAACGTAGAAAAAAAAATAGGAGGCATTACTTTTTGACTGACCCTCGTATATAGTAGAGGACATCTCTCGAAGAGCATTGCGTGGTCTTCTGGGCCCAATGCAGAGTTCCATTATCTATGTATATTGTATATCACCACTTGTACACACTCATCAGCACAGTATCATATTGTCTCTTCACGTGGCAAATTTTTATTCCCTTGTTTCCAGATCAAGACTTTTCCTCTTCCTCTTTTTTTTTTTTTTTTTTTTTTTTTTTTTTTTTTTTTTTTTTTTTTTTTTTACTATCATTACTTGTACCACACATATTCCACACGGTTTATGCTCACTCCTTCAATGATACTTCCCATCCTCCTCTAGTGTGCGAGTTGTCCCTGCTTTCCTGCGTGTTTCTTGGTTTAAACACCCTTGTTTCAAAAGAGAGTGACAGCTTAGATACAGTCTTGTCAACATTTTGTAATTTTATTTAGCAATTATTGTTTGAGCCTTATAGGCGAATGTCACAAGATATTGTCAACCACTGGATTCACTAGATTGGAATGGGGTTCATGGTAACTTATCAATTCATTTTTTAAGTTGCTGTTATCTTTTTCATCCTATCTTGGACTAGCTTTTCCATACTCCCACTCTATTTTACGTAGCCAAACAGTTATCTGCCCTTGCAAACTTGCTCCTTTACTACCAAGTTAACTAATACTGGGCAGCCTAACAGAAGTTCCAATATCCAGTCTTTCACCACAATTCACCTACACACACTTTTCACTCATTGATTTTCTTTTTTCAATGTCATAAATATTTTGCTTTCACAGACTGCTGTGCTTTGAACATAAAATTGTAGGAACATCTGCCTCACATGTCACTTTTTTTTTTTTTTTTTTTATTAAAGAATATGTTCCTTGCTTATTCCTATTTGCTTCTGATACATTTCCATTCTCACTTTTATTTTCTTTTGATCCATTTCTTTTTTCTTTGATAGACAAGTCAAACAACAATGGCAATATGTTGCAGCCCCCTGTGTTTCACCCTACTTACTATGAACTTACTTTTCTTAGCTTCCAATTTTATTAGTCATTTGGTTTTTAAGATACTTAAATTAATTGTTTGACCCTGTATTTTTATATCTTATTTTACCTTCGGTTGATAAAGGATTTCTGGTATGCTCACAAAGAGAGAGCTGATTTTCCCACCCCTCACCCCCCTTACCTTGTCCGGAAACAAACTTTTCGCCAAGTATCTTGCAGTTTTTTTCCTATTATTAATCTCTTAGTCTAGTCATCAAGTTAAAAGTGTCAGTTGTTGGTCCCATTGTCTAATAATTTGTACATTTATACACATGAAGTTCCAATTTTTATTTGGAACATATAGACTCTGATAATCATGAATCACAGTTCAAATGGCTCTGGGCACTATGGGACTTAACATTTGAGCCAAGGCAGGATTCAAACCTGCGACCGTAGCAGTCGCGCAGTTCTGGACTGAAGCGCCTAGAACCGCTCGGCAACGGTGGCTGGCGAATCATAGTTACCATCACACAGACAGAAATACTGTGTTAACTTTAATACAACATAGGGACATAGCTAAAAATGTCTTTACATAATTTCCAGTTCTGATTACTTTCCTTTAATTTAATCTAACAAATAGGTTAGTGTAACATGATGTTGACAGAGGCAAATTATATATACTCACAAATTATTTAGCTAGAGGTATCTGGTTTGTATGTCTGGGAGGGAGGAGGGTGCAAGCTGAAAACTTCAAGAAAAGATTACTCATTTCATACCTGCTGGATTTAACTGCAGTTTATCTCTTCCATATACCAACCACATACCTAATGTGCATGGCAAACAGTTTGAAAGTATTATTCTATACTCAGCATTTGGAACTATCAGTTCCTTCATGAGAGAGGAAAGAGGGATAAGTTTCTGAAGGTCTGAAAGGTCACTCGGACTCCACAACTAATGTGAGGACAAGAGGAACAAATGTGTCTATAAGAAGTTTTGGAATTTCACCTCCTGAAGGTAAAATACTGATCAGTCTGTCAGTCTTCTAGTAATTTTATGGTTTCCTCACATGAATTTTCACTTGGACATGATTATTCTATGTTTCATCACTCACCTGAGAGATATCTCTGAATTCCCAAAGAGACACACCTTCAAATTGCCATCAGCTGTTATCGGTAAACGGTTGCACGTGCCACAGAAGTGTTCACTCATTGAGGTAATAAATCCCACACGTCCCTTGAAGCCCGGGACATGGTATGCCTGCAAAAAGAAATTGTAAGAAAATAGGTACTGCTGTTGTGAAAATACTATAAATGTGTTGCTCACCAAGTGGAGGAAGGAGAAAATGTGCATTAAGGGGAGTTTGAACGCCCTATCCTGACAATGTTACATTTAGTGACTTAACTTCCCCGTACTTCAGGAACAACTGTAGCCATTGACAAGAAACTTTTACAGGACATTAAACTATATGTTCTGAGTCTTACAATAATTGCATTTCAGCCACTGCTTTTGGAAATACAATTTTTTAATTACACAGTTAAAATTTTGTGTACCTTTTTGTATGTTATTCTAAATAATTTTATTTATACATAACATTATGTTTTTCTTTTAGTTCAGAAGACTCAGGATACATATGTCATTACTCCCTGAAAATTTGAATTCGCTACTTGCCGTAGTTTCTGAGATTTAGGGAAAAATGCAAGAGAAAATGTAAATTTTCAGGAAGAGTTTTTAAAGTTTCAATAGACTGTAACTCAATATATGCTTAACATTTTATTTTTAGTCACTCAGAAGCACCCTGCACCATACCGTATATCATCCTCTTGATCTTTTTTAAGTTTTTTTTTGTTTTCTTCTTTCTGGACTCCGTAGTGGCCAACTGTGCTGCATACTCTGCTTTACCAGTGCAAACCTTGTCCATCCCTTCAAATTCTCTGATGCAGTTTGCTCCAGAATTAATTCCCATATGTTGTAGCACTTTCACGCTACCAATGTTGCCATCATTAAAAGCAATAACAGCATGACTCACCCCCACTTTAGTGTCTTCATTACAAGAAAAACATTTTTTGGTCTACATCTACATCTACATCCATACTCCTCAAGCCACCTGATGGTGTAGGCTACCTTGAGTACCTCTATTGGTTCTCCCTTCTATTCCAGTCTCGTATTGTTCGTGGAAAGAAGGATTGTCGGTATGCCTCTGTGCGGGCTCTAATCTCTCTCATTTTATCCTCATGGTCTCTTCGTGAGATATACGTAGGAGGGAGAAATATACTGCTTGACTCCTCAGTGAAGGTATGTTCTCGAAACTTCAACAAAAGCCCATACCGAGCTACTGAGCGTCTCTCCCGCAGAGTCTTCCACTGGAGTTTATCTAACATCTCCGTAATGCTTTCATGATTACTAAATGATCCTATAACGAAGCATGCTGCTCTCTGTTGGATCTTCTCTATCTCTTCTATCAACCCTATCTGGTACAGATCCCACACTGCTGAGCAGTATTCAAACATTGGGGGAACAAGTGTACTGTAACCTAATTCCTTTGTTTTTGGATTGCATTTCCTTAGGATTCTTCCAATGAATCTCAGTCTGGCATCTGATTTACCGATGATCAACTTTATATGATCATTCCATTTTAAATCACTCCTAATGCATACTCCCAGATAATTTATGGAATTAACTGCTTCCAATTGCTGACCTGCTATATTGTAGCTAAATGATATGGGATCTTTCTTTCTATGTATTCGCAGCACATTACACTTGTCTACATTGAGATTCAATTGCCATTCCCTGCACCATGCATCAATTCGCTGCAGATCATCCTGCATTTCAGTGCAATTTTCCATTGTTGCAACCTCTCGATATACCACAGCATCATCCGCAAAAAGCCTCAGTGAACTTCTGATGTCATTCACAAGGTCATTTATGTGTATTGTGAATAGCAACGGTCCTACGACACTCCCCTGCAGCACACCTGAAATCACTCTTACTTCGGAAGACTTCTCTCCATTGAGAATGACAGGCTGCGTTCTGTTATCTAGCAACTCTTCAATCCAATCACATAATTGGTCTGATAGCCCATATGCTCTCACTTTGTCCATTAAATGATTGCGGGGAACTGTATCGAACACCTTGCGGAAGTCAAGAAACACAGCATCTACCTGGGAACCCGTGTCTATGGCCCTCTGAGTCTCGTGGACGAATAGTGCGAGCTGGGTTTCACACGATCGTCTTTTTCAAAACCCATGCTGATTCCTACAGAGTAGATTTCTAGTTTACAGAAAAATCATAATACTCGAACATAATACATGTTCTAAAATTCTACAACTGATCGACATTAGAGATATAGGTCTATAGTTCTGCACATCTGTTCGACGTCCCTTCTTGAAAACGGGGATGACCTGTGCCCTTTTCCAATTCTTTGGAACGCTACGCTCTTGTAGAGACCTACGGTACACTGCTGCAAGAAGGGGGGTAAGTTCCTTCGCATACTCTGTGTAAAATTGAACTGGTATCCCATCAGGTCAGCGGCCTTCCCTCTTTTGAGTGATTTTAATTGTTTCTCTATCCCTCTGTCATCTATTTCAATATCTACCATTTTGTCATCTGTGCGACAATCTAGAGAAGGAACTACAGTGCAATCTTCCTCTGTGAAACAGCTTTGGAAAAAGACATTTAGTATTTCGGCCTTCAGTCCATCAGCCTCTGTTTCAGTACCTTTTTGGTCACAGAGTGTCTGGACATTTTGTTTTGATCCACCTACCGCTTTGACATAAGAGCAAAATTTCTTAGGATTTTCTGCCAAGTCAGTACATAGAACTTTACTTTCGAATTCATTTAACGCCTCTCGCATGGCCCTCCTCACATTACATTTCACTTCACGTAATTTTTGTTTGTCTGCAAGGTGTTGGCTACGTTTATGTTTGCTGTGAAGTTCCCTTTGCTTCCACAGCAGTTTTCTAACTCGGTTGTTGTACCACGCTGGCTCTTTTCCATCTCTTACGATCTTGCTTGGCACATACTCATCTAACGCATATTGTACGATGGTTTTGAACTTTGTCCACTGATCCTCAACACTATCTGTACTTAAAACAAAACTTTTGTGTTGAGGCGTTAGGTACTCTGATATCTGATTTTTGTCACTTTTGCTAACCAGAAAAATCTTCGTACCTTTTTTTAATATTTCTATTTACGGCTGAAATCATTGCTGCAGTAACCGCTTTATGATCGCTGATTCCCTGTTCTGCGTTAATTGTTTCAAATAGTTCGGGTCTGTTTGTCACTAGAAGGTCTAATACGTTATCGCCACGAGTCAGTTCTCTGTTTAACTGCTCAAGGTAGTTTTCAGATAAAGCTCTTAAAAAATTTCACTGGATTCTTTGTCCCTGCCACCCATTATGAAAGTTTGAGTCTCCCAGTCTATATCCGGCAAATTAAAATCTCCACCCAGAACTATAACATGGTGGGCAAATCTACTCGAAATATTTTCCAAATTATCCTTCAGGTGCTCAGCCACAACAGCTGCTGAGCCAGGGGGCCTATAGAGACATCCAATTACCATGTCTGAGCCTGCTTTAACCGTGACCTTCACCCAAATTATTTCACATTTCGGATCTCCATCAATTTCCTTCGATACTATTGCACTTCTTATCG
Organism: Schistocerca americana; assembly: GCF_021461395.2. Classification (NCBI taxonomy): domain Eukaryota; kingdom Metazoa; phylum Arthropoda; class Insecta; order Orthoptera; family Acrididae; genus Schistocerca; species Schistocerca americana. The sequence continues at coordinate 12,471,360 of NC_060125.1, read as the reverse complement.
CATTAAACATGCCTCCCCCTTCACTGTCCAGCCTGTCTCTGCGGTATACATTCCAATCTGAGTATAGAATTTCATTACTGTTTACATCTGGTTTCAGCCTACTTTCTGTCCCTAGTACTATGTGGGCATTGTGACCATTTATTAACGAGAGCAGTTCTGGGACCTTTCTATAGACGCTCCTGCAGTTTACTATTAGCACATTAATATTGTTATTCCCTGCTGCATTTTGTCTACTCCTACCTTGCCGCATCTCAGGAGGTGTCTTGTCGGGCCTAGGGAGGGAGTTCTCTAACTTAAAAAACCCACATGTGCACTCCACACATACTCCGCTACCCTTGTAGCCGCTTCCTGCATGTAGTGCACGCGTGACCTATTCAGGGGGACCCTACATTTCTGCACCCGATAGCGGAGGTCGAGAAATTTGCACCCCAGATCTCCGCAGAATCGTCTGAGCCCCTGGTTTAAGCCTTCCACTCGGCTCCAAACCAGAGGACCACTATCAGTTCTGGGAACGATACAACAAGTAGCTAGCTCAGATTCCACCCCGCGAGGCGTTCCGCCTACACCAACTCCGCTAACTGCCTGTACGAACTGAGGATGACCTCTGAACCCATACGGCAGGAGTCATTGGTGCCGACATGAGCAACAGTTTGCAGTCGGGTGCACCCAGTGCTCTCTATCACTGCCAGCACGGCCTCCTCCACATCTCAGATGAGACCCCCGGCAAGCAGACAGAGTGAACACTGACCTTCTTCCCTGACCTTTCCGCTATTTCCCTAAGGGGCTCCATCACCCGCCTAACGTTGGAGCTCCCAATAACTAATATACCCCTCCCCCCATGTGCCTGCTCGGACCTGAGTGGCCACATGTCCACTCACAGGCAGAACGGGCTATGCCACACGGCCAGCCTCCACACTGACCCTCCGCCTCATGCACCGCGAATGCCGCTGAACCCGCCACTCCCCTTGGGAAGAGGGTGGCCCAACCGTGCCCGGTAGCCGCAAAGATGTCTTGACAGCAGGGTCAGTGGGTGAAGCATGTAATGTAACACCTGGGGTGTACCATGCAACGCACCAGACTCCCCACTGCCGCTACACTCTGAGGCAGCAGCCTGAAGATGGCTAACCGCGGCTTCAACACATTCAGCTGTTTGCGAACAGTGGCCAGCTCCTCCTGTGTCCGTACACAGCAGTCACACATCCTATCCATCATAAGAAATCAATTTACTGTAGAGAGTTAATCAACTTATAACTAGACTGCTAATTCACTAAAGGTGGCTGATAGTTGACTAAACTGTGGTTACTAGACACTTCCTGTGGAAAACAATGAAAATAGCACTACCTGTCTCTGGACTGTATTGAAAACAAACACTAGCACTACTGGCACTATGGCTGACTAAACGGACTCTCTCTGACTGTATTCAAAACAAACACGAAATCTATGGAACACTATTACTAGCACCCAACAATTAAAGCTTCCTAAAAGCAAAAACACACGGAAAAGGAAGTGACAAGTAAGAAAAATAGAGTTAATACTTCAATTAGCATAGCTCGCTGCACAGCAGACGTGACGCAGATGGCAGTTACAACGACACTGACACAATAAGATTATTGAACGACTCACTGGGATTTTGAGTCTGACAATGCAGACACTTCCTCAATAATTCAGGATTGCCAGGTCTCTGTAAACAGGTTTTATGATATCCACAACTGCTGCTGGGATAGAATGTTTATGGCTGTATGACCTGTTTGAGTACTGGGCATTGCGGTAATTGCACCATGAACCAGATCTAGGAGGGCAAAGATGGTGTACTGGTTTATCATCAGCTGACAGTCTCTGGAAGAAGGTAGCCCATACTGCCTGCTTCATTTTCAACAAATCCTCAGTATTATTTCTAATGGCAATCTCATAATACTGTTGTAGTTCATCAATCATGTTGTCTGTCAGCCTGCTTCTTATGGTCTTACCACCTGAAAGTTTCTTGTCTCTCAAACTTTGTTTCAACTTCCTCAATCTGGTATCCATCCTCTTCTGGACATGAGCAACACATTCCAGTTCTGTGATAAGCTTCTCACCATAAGGCTGAGTGGCTACTACACTGTTATATGCATTTGAGTCTGCATAACCTAAGAACTTAGTGTAACACACTCCCCTTTAGTTTACAGATCGATTATAAATTTCAACAGCTGCACAGGCCTCCGTACGACTAGTTGTCCTTCATAATTTCTGTCACAGATATGCCCTTCTTCATTCCCTGATTTATACTTATAACAATGTTTGGTTAAAATCTGGAAATCTATTAGCTTTCCAGTATCAACACTGGTCACTGTAGCAACAGAATTCTTAGAACTGCAGCTGCGCTTCTACCAAGTGCCCCAAAAGCTACTGATATGACAATCATACCATCGATTATTTCAGCAGCTTCATTTGTAGCACCCTTAATTGACTCACATGCAGTGGATTTCACAGCAGCTCCAATAAATCCTGCATACTTGTCCATTTTACAAAGTGGGCGTGGCATATACATCACGACACACATTGTTTCTGCTGCAGTGTGTCCTTTGCCAATAGCTCTCAATCCATAAAACCACCTAACATTTATGTCAAAATAATTATCTTTACACTTATCAGAATTCCAAAATGAATGAGTGTATTTACAAATGGCAGAATTAATGGTAAGTTTCCTGGCTAGTCCATTTGATACCTCAATGTCTTCATGTAAACTAACTGGCCCTCCACATACATACAGCACACACATTCACATAACACCCCTGTTAGGATGTGTAAATGTATCAGAATATAACCTAACCTACCGTTTACATGAGTTTTGTTTTGAGATAACTGTGTTATCACTATGTTTTATTTTAATCTTCGAAGCACTAATGGGTGTTTCGCTAGATACTCATGAGTTTGCCAGTATTTCATTGTCTGCAACTTCACACACCACATGCTGAACACAATGTTTCTCTTTATTCAAAAATTTATTACCATGAAACCCACATTTCTTAAAAACACTTCATTTTGGAGTCATACTTTTTGAGAGATTTACCAGTCTATTCATCACTTCTCCTTGGAAAAACGTTAGCACTTTGATATACAAAGCATGTTTATACTATGAAAAGATACGATACTATTTTTGACAGTGCTACCAATGCAAACACATAATTTAACCTTTATAACACAGCAATCCACAGCTTTCTACAGGGTAGTCCATTGATAGTGACCGGGCCAAATATCTCACGAAATAAGCATGAAATGAAAAAACTACAAAGAACGAAATTCGTCTAGCTTGAAGGGAGAAACCAGATGGCGCTATGGTTGGCCTGCTAAATGGCACTGCCATAGGTCAAACTCATATCAACTGCATTTTTTTAAAAATAGGAGCCCCCATTTTTTATTAAATATTCATGTAGTACGTAAAGAAATGTGAATGTTTTAGCTGGACCACTTTTTCACTTTGGGATAGATGAAGCTGTAATAGTCAAAAATGGTTCAAATGGCTCTGAGCACTATGGGACTTAACTTCTGAGGTCATCAGTCCCCTAGAACTTAAAACTACTTAAACCCAACTAACCTAAGGACATTACACACATCCATGCCCAAGGCAGGATTCGAACCTGCGACCGTAGCGGTCGTGCGTTTCCAGACTGTAGCGCCTAGCACCGCTCGGCCACTTTGGCCAGCTGCTGTAATAGTCACAAACATATAAGTATGTAGTATCACATAACTTTCCGCCAGTGCGGACGGTATTTGCTTCGTGATACATTACCCGTGTTAAAATGGACCATTTACCAATTGCGGAAAAGGTCGGTATCGTGTTGATGTATGGCTATTGTGATCAAAATGCCCAAGGGGCGTGTGCTATGTATGCTGCTCGGTATCCTGGACAACATCATTGAAGTGTCGGGACCATTCGCCGGATAGTTACATTATTTAAGGAAACAGGAAGTGTCCAGTCACATGTGAAACATCAACCATGACCTGCAACAAATGATGATGCCCTAGTAGGTGTTTCAGCTGCTGGGGCAGCTAATCCACACATCAGTAGCAGACAAATTGCGCGAGAATTGGGAATCTCAAAAACGTCGGTGTTGAGAATGCTACATCAACATTGATTGCTCCCGTACCATATTTCAATGCACCAGGAATTGCATGCCAATGACTTTGAATGTCATGAACAGTTCTGCCACTGGGCACAAGAGAAATTACGAGACGATGAAAGATTTTTTGCATGTGTTCTATTTAGCGATGAAGCATCATTCACCAACAGCGGTAACCTAAACCGCCATAATATGCACTATTGGACAACGGAAAATCTACGATGGCAGCGACAAGTGGAACAGCAGCGACCTTGGCAAGTTAATGTATGGTGTGGCATTAAGGGAGGAAGGTTAATTGGCCCCCATTTTATCCATGGCAATCTAAATGGTGCAATGTATGCTGATTTCCTGCGTAATGTTCTACCAATGTTACTACAAGATGTTTCACTGCATGACAGAATGGCGATGTACTTCCAACATGATGGATGTCCGGCACATAGTTTGCGTGCGGTTGAAGCAGTATTGAATAGCACATTTCATGACAGGTGGATTGGTCATCAAAGCACCATACCATGGCCCGCACGTTCACCGGATCTGACGTCCCCGGATTTCTTTCTGTGGGGAAAGTTGAAGGATATTTGCTATCGTGATCCACCGACAATGCCTGACAACATGCGTCAGTACATTATCAATGCATGTGCGAACATTACGGAAGGCAAACTACTCAGTGTTGAGAGGAATGTCATTACACGTATTGCCAAAGGCATTGAGGTTGACAGACATCATTTTGATCATTTATTGCATTAATGTGGTATTCACAGGTAATCACGCCGTAACAGCATGCGTTCTCAGAAATGATAAGTTCACAAAGGTACATGTATCACATTGGAACAACCGAAATAAAATGTTCAAATGTACCTAGGTTCTGTATTTTAATTTAAAAAACCTACCTGTTACCAACTGTTCGTCTAAAATTATGAGACATATGTTTGTGACTTTTACAGTGCCATCTATCACAAACTGAAAAAAGTGGTCCAACTAAAACATTCATATTTCTTTATGTATTACACGAATATGTAATAAAAAATGGGGTTCCTATTTTAAAAAACACAGTTGATATCAGTTTGAGCTATGGCAGCGCCTTATAGCAGGCCAACCATTGCGCCAGCTGGTTTCCCCCTTCGAGCTAGACAAATTTCGTTCTTTGTAGTTTTTTCGTTTGACACTTATTTCGTGAGATATTTGGCCCGGTCACGATCAATGGACTACCCTGTATATAAAAAATTACCGATTTTATTAGGTCTTGAAGTAATGCATGTAAAAATTTTAACATTTTCAACTGGTGTAGATTATATTTTAGAAAATAAAATAAAATACTTCTCACGCAAGTTTATAAGTAATATACATATCATTTTATTTGGAAAATGGCAAATTTTATAATCAGCTAAAAACCCGAAAAAGTGAAAAAGAATGTTTTCCCCTTCTAACTTCCCTTAAAGTTATGGAAATGTGTAAGCTTTCGGAGCCAGTGGCTTCTTCTTCTGGCAGAAACAATAAGGGGAAGGAAAAGGGAAGAAAGAAAAGGATTGTCAAGGTTTAGGAAATGGGGAGAGTTGCAGAAAAGCTGCAGAGAAACCCAGGCCAGGACAGACTTACTGAATGGGATGAGAAATATGTAACTAAACCAGTCCATCTCTCATACCACCAGCAGATGTGAAGTATTCTTGTGATTGGTAGTAAGTCATAAACATTAAATTATTTTCAATGTATGTTCATACGTAATACTGCACGTACCTTTGAGGTATCATTGGGCCCATTGGGAAGAGGATCAAAATTAGGCCACTGCTTTCTAATTATTTGGAGCATTTCACAAAATGAGACCATCTTCCCATCATTCCATTTGTTGCCGCTGAAAGGCATGTACTCGATAAATCTTACATCAACATTTTTCTCTTTTGTTAACTCCACAAAACTGCACACTTCATTTTCATTAAAACCTCGCATTACAACACAATTTATCTGTGGAAGAAAGACACCATTAAAAACTTGGTATCAGATAAAGCATGGTTTAAACAGAGTTTGAAAGACTTTTTGATAGATAACTCATCCTACTCTATAGATGAATATCTTAACAGTGGCTGTTAGGCCAGCTTAAATAAGAATGTCTGTTAGATTTCAGTTCTGAGAGCACTTTGCCATAACAGTCAAGATTATGTACTTTTTGTTTGATAAATTTATTAATAGTGCATAACGATGTTTCAGTCTGACAGCGTATCAATTCTGAAAATATTAGCTGTTCCAGTTTGTATTGTATTCACCTAGTTTGACAATCTCCTGACAAATGATCAGGGTATTCAAATGTTTTATATTTTTTATGTTATACTTTCTGGCATGTTACTCACCCATGAGAATCGTCTCATGTTTTGGGTCTTGGAACAAAAGCTGAATCTAATCTAATCTAACCTACAAAATAATGGTTCTACAAGTCTGTTGTTATATTTGTATACCTCACTGATTCTGTTAAATTAATCTTTTTCTCTCTTTTTAGAGAATGTCTGAATTTATCTTAGCATGCCAAGCTGTTAACCTTCTTAACAATTTATGAAAATTAAACTACATACATCTCCAATCTTTTTCCCCACTCCAACGCACACATCTTTTGCTGAAGGTATTATTTTAACTATTACATGAAACTGTGCTGCCATTTGTGAAACAAAGTTGAAAGTGTTCTCAAGATAAAAGGTCTTCACAAAAGGAGCATTTAGTATCTGTGCAGGTGGTAATACTGACAGCCATCATATAAACAAGCCCAAATGGTAGAACATCCTGCTTTACACATACACGCAATGGCAGAAAAAAGGAAAAGAGCACACCTTTCATTCAAGCATTGAATATATAAACTGATGAGACAAAACACTATGACCTCCTGTTTGATAATGTGTTTGTCCACTGTTGGAACACAATACAGCAGTGATTTTGTGTGGGACAAGTTCAACAAATTTCAGGTATGTTCCCAGCATTATGTGAGGTATGTTCCCAGCATTATGCAGCACCGCATGTCTAAGCACAGGTCATGTAATTCCCATAAATTGCAGATCAGTGGTTTCTGGGTGCAGAACTGGTATCTGATAGCATTGCAGATGTATTCCATCAGATTCAGAAGGGGTGAATTTGATTCTGGCCTCGTGACACTGAAAGTCATATTGTTGAAACATGTCACCTTCATTAGGGACAGGGTGCGGACAGTGCACAATAATGTTCACACAGAACAAAGCTGTTATGGAGCCTTCAGTTACTACCACAGGACCCATAGAAGACCAGGTGAATGTCCTCCATAGCATAATATTGCTCCCACTGGCCTAAGTCTGTAGCAAAGTGCACCTTTCAAGCACCAATTCACTCTGTTGACAGTGTATGTGCACAAAACCGTCACGCAGGTGTAATGCGAAACTCGAATGATTCAACCAGATGACACATTTCTATTGATTCACTGCCCAATCTCAATGCTCCTGAGCCACAGAAATTGTAATTCAACTGTGTTGTCAACATGGGAACATACAGGGGTTGTCTGCAGCAGAGCCCTATGTTTAACAATGTGCAATGGATGGTGTGCTCTGAAATACTCGTGCTTCCACCAGCACTGTGTAGCTTCCTCAGCTGAATGTCATCTTTTTCAAAGGAACCATCCCAGAATTTGTCTTAAATCATTTAGGGAAATCAAGGAAAACCCAAATTTTGGTGGCCCGATGGGACTCGGGTCCGTTGTCCTCTCGAAGGCAAGTCCACTGTTTGACCACTGTGGTGGCATGACCTAGTCTTAATTAAGCCAGAAAATCTTGGGAAATGCTGACAGATTTAAGATATAACAATTTAAAGCAATCCTTTCATGAATTTCACTACAATTTTCTGCTCTTTTGAAAAACAATTTCTTTTGACTGTTTTGATGTTGTTTAGTATGTTTAAATAATGATGGCAGTCTCTATAAAAGGGCAGTTCGGCTTTTAAGTTTAGGTATACTGTTTTAAACTACATCCTTCATCTATTTGTCCACCCAGAAGTGCTATAGGATGTAACTTGAAGACTATGGTGAGGTGGTGGGGGACAGTCATGTGTTGAGGAGGAGGTGCTGCCAGAAATGAAGTGTGTGAGGTGACGATATTGACACTGCATACAGGGAGAATAAAAATACTCTATTCCATATTCATTCACAATCTACGTCTGCCCCCATATGGTTTTACTTTTCTCCAATAAGAAAAAAGAAATTGTCAGTAACTGTCTCTATAAGGTCTTAAAAGGAAACAAACAATAGAAAATCTAGGCTGGAATAATGACCATATTATAAAAAAGATACATTGCTATTCACTGTACACAGGAAATGTTAGGTCACAGACAAGCACAACAAAAAGACTACTAAACACGTAAGCATTCGATCAGAAAGTCTTCTTCGTAAGTGGACAAAACACACACACACACACACACACACACATATGACTGTTGTTTCTCCCATGATGCGCAGTTGCTCCCAGTCTGGCCCTAGCAGCCAGAGACCGTGGTCATGTATGTGTGATCTGCATTTGCGCGCATGTGTGTGTGTGTGTGAGTGTGTGTGTGTGTGTGTGTGTGTGTGTGTGTGTGTGTGTGTGTGTGTGTGTGTGTGCGTGTGTGTGTGGGAAGGGGGGGGGGGGGGGGGGAGGTTTGCACCAAAAGCTTACGTGTTTAATGGGTGGTGTATTTTTTTTTTTTTTTCCCCCCTGCCTGCAACACAACATCTACACTATACAGTGAGTGCCAATCTATCCTTTTCATAATACTGTCGTTACCACCTTGCCAAGAGGCATATTGTGGAGTAATCCGAAGGGCTCTACTAATTTGTACAAGAGGAAGGAGAGCACAATCTCAATGTAAGTTTTTAGAAAACTGGTATGTGCATTACTTCTGCAAACCTTTCAGAAAGGACACAGTATGCACTTCATCCAGCAAGATGAGTAATAAACAATATTAGCAATACTGCATCAAACTTGTTCACTTTCATCTTTGGATTAAACATTCGATTTCAGAGAGTACAGAATTTGGCAGAATCAAATTTTGGGGATATGTGGAACTGGGACAACGGCATATTTTTTACCCATTCACAAACTAAGCACTGCTGATTGCTACTTTTATTGTGTCTGCTGCTGCAATGCATATATGAAACTGTAAGTGCAGCATCTATGATGGAATAAAATGTTATACAAATGAAACAAACAGGCACAGTGAAATAGAGTAGTATGGCTCATCATTTCGGTCTCACAGATTAGCAGGTGTTGACTTGAAAGATAATACTTAAGAAGTTGAATCCAAAGGAGAGGATGTACCGTATTTACTCAAATGTAAGCCGCATTTTTTCTGGTTTTTGTAATCCAAAAAACCGCCTGCAGCTTAGAATCGAGTGCAAAGCAAGTGGAAGTTCTGAAAAATGTCGGTAGGTGCTGCCACAACTAACTTTTGCCGTCGAATATATGTAGCGCTACACAGGCATGCTTCGTAGGCACAAAGATAAATACTTGCGCCAAAACCTCTGCGTCAGTAAATAAATTAAAAAAAAAAGGTGGAAGACGATTTTCATACATTATCCAACGAAGTAAATATAAATTCCGTATTGTTCATCTTCGAATGTAGCAGAACTTCAATGTATTACGAAAATCCGACTGGCAAGACTGTTTCGGATGTTTGTCAATATGGCCAACTCTACGTTCTGAATTTTTTCCTACCTGTGAGAAGAGATGGTTGCTTATAGGAACCTGATGAAATGTGAATCACATGCAGTATTCTCTTCATCATAAGAGTAATACGAATATAAACATGTTGCCACGTATTCTTTCGTGTTTGCTGCTATCTTATTTAAATCCTGTCTGCCTAATAAACTACGAAACTAGAGTGAGACAACAGCAAATGTGGAAGAATATACGTATCATGTCATGTTTATATTCGTATTATTCTTATGCCTAATAGTGATACAGTCAGAACTGAAGCACGGCAACTGACTAGATTTTTAAATCTAAGATGACTCTAATTTCTGTGCAGAATTTGATGTACTAAAGAAGCGGCCGCAAAGATTTTCAAACGGAGATAAATTTTCGCCTAACTCTCGTTCAGAACATGTTCTATCATACACAGTCTATTATTTGGTTCTTGTTGATCATTATCAAAGAAAGCAGCAGTGTAAGTAACAACAAATAGTCTCTTGCCATTGTTTCGCTAATGAGATGATTTCCCTCTCTTTTTTTTTTTTTTTTTTTTTTTTTTTTTTTAAATTGTAGGCGGTGGTAGCGTGCATAAAAGCAAGACATGCCGCGAGCGACGACAGGCCGCAAACACGCACTATCAGAATGCGACAAACAATGCATGACACAGTACAGTAATGTATTTTCAGCTTAGAGTGACATAAACGCCTATAACAAGGAAAACGGCACTTATCAGATCAAAGCAAAATAAGCAATTGATTCAAACCAGACGAAGCACGTGAAAAAGGAAGGGTACCAGTATAAATACGGACGGAGGGCCTGACGCATAGCAAAGGCTACCTGGTAAAGCTTAAGTGCTAAGCTTACGACTCAAACCAAACTACTGTAGCTGTATCGTCATTCATTCGACCTAAATTGTGTCTCATATTACAATGGACCGACTTTGTTTCGATTTGGAGGTGCAGCCTAAAACTTTTCTCTGCCCTTGAACTTCGAGTCTCAAATTTCAGGTGCGGCTTAGATTCGGGAATTTTTTTTTTTTTTTCCTTTCTTTATTTCGAGTCTCATTTTTCAGGTTTGAGTGCAGCTTAGATTTGAGTAAATACGGTAGGTGGTATTTCACCTAATTCTGACTATGAAATAAAACAAAGTATGGCAGGGAGCTCTGACGAATCAAAGAGCAGCGATGAAGATTCTGATGAATAGTAAAGTATGAGTTAAGAAATAAGATGCTACTGAGATCGTAAATTTTTGTTGTGTTGATGAATCTGTTAACAAACATATTCAAAAATGCACTGAAACATTGGCACATGTAGTGTTGGGAGGTGATAAACTGTCATTACGGTTAGAGGAGCTACGTATTTCTTGCTGTTCTACTCCTACATGACACTGTATCTGAAGGTACAGAATGAATCTTCACTGGCTAGAGAAATGAGTAACACAATTTTACAAGTCTCTGCTGTCATGTAATCTCTTCAGGGAAATCATGACTGTACTAAGATTCGGTTTGTGGTTGACAAGGTCAGAGTCATTAAGAAATGCAAGGCAGCTACCATGTCAGTCCTAGAAGAGAGAGACGTAGCAAACTGTCAAAGCATGTACATTCCCGGTCCATATGTTTGTGGTGATGTAATAACCAAGTAATACTGAAGTGTGATCCAAGTCACACAAATATGGCTTTAATAATAACCTCCGAACAATATGCCTCTAAGGACTCAACAAGGCACAGAACACTGATGTGCACATTACAAACTAGAATCACACAGAGAATCAGTCAGCACTGTTCCACACTAATATATGTGCGAGTCACCAGCAGATGGCATGGCAGCGACCGCGCCACACGCTTGGCTCCCAGAGACAGAATCCAGCAGCCAGCCTGCAATGATCAGTGGGTGACCAATTTAAAGACGCATGTACGGCAACACCACTCTCGGTGCACTCACACTGACATGTACTAGTAGCACGATACAGCAGTGATGAGCAGTAGTACCCCTCCTGTCTTGCGCGCCTTTTATCTGGCTCTACAATTTACTTTCCTTGACCCACACAAATGCCTGATCCTCCTAATTCAATTTGCTCTGCAGACTATTTAAAATTCACAAAGAAAAAGGAGCCAAAATTGCACTTTGTGTGCCAGTTACTTTCCAATACATTGCCACCAGCTGATCTTATTTAAGAATACTCAACTTTCGTAGCCATACTTACAGCACATCCTTTGCTTCCTGGCCTAAATCCAAGTTAACTACCAGCCCCCCTGCCCCCCCCCCCCCACACACACACACGCCCCTGCCCCACCCCTCCCCCCCCCCCCCCCCTCTCCACCCTTCCCAATCAGCTAGTTGTGTGCTGTTATCTCACGTCACACCCTAGTCTATGAGTGCCCAGCTGTCTGTCGCCTGACCCCTCTACCTGCACCCCTAGATAGCCCACAGATGGCTCCCCACTCTCCCACGAGCCACTAAATGCTGCCCTCCAAACCCCTCCCATCTCTCTCCATCCCTCACATTGCCTCAACCCACCCCATCCTACCCCACTCTAAAGCCCCACCTCACTCCAGAACACTCACCATGGGCCAGTAAAGAGCTGGCAGTTGAGCGACCACAACATAAGGAGACATGCATGTGCATGTGAGTGAGTGTGTGTGTGTGTGTGTGTGTGTGTGTGTGTGTGTGTGTGTGTGTGTGTGCACGCGCGCGCATGTTTTCCCTACAGCTAGAAAAAGAAAGTGCATTCTGGAAGCTCGCCAAGCAACGTACCTTTTAGCTTGGAAGGTAGAAGACGAGGTACTGGTGGAAGTAAAGCTGTGAGTACGGGTCGTGAGTCATGCATGGATAGCTCAGATGGTAGATCACTTGCCCACAAAAGGCAAAGGTCCCAAGTTTGACTCTTAGTCCGGAACACACTTTTAATCTGCCACGAAGTTTCATATCAGTGCACACTCCACTGCACAGTGAAAATCTCATTCTACAAACCTTTTGTTTGTGTGCCTATCAATGAGACAGTGCTTCTGCCTTTTGGTGAGCCATCTGCTTTATTCCTAAATAATTCGTAATTTTCAACAGAAACTTTCCGTACGTTATTATTGCATCCTACATTACAATATGCAATTTCCACAATATGTGGTCATCTGTGAATATAATGGGGGTAACAACTGTAGGAGACCAAAAACTGACTGCAGTAAACAAGTTCAAGTTATTGTACGCTGTAGTAGTTACGCAGAGGTGAAGAGGGTCACACAGGATAGGCTAGCATGGGCAACTCCATGAAACCAATCTTCAGATGGAAGATCACAACAATAAAAACATTTGATTCAGCATACACCAGACTCCAAACAGCGTACACAACCTGTATGCTCAGAAACACAGAAAATCATATTGGTTCCATCAGCAGGAAACTTCAACCCGTAATTGTTATGGAACACTGCGGCGATTTTGTTCATTAATAAAACCCAAAACTGGGGAGTAATAAGAAAGTATTGTTGTAACTTCTTATCAACCTCATTACCAAAATACATATTAAGAAGACTGGTAAATTTTTATTTTAAAGGGGTCACTCCAAAGCGCCACGAAAGTATTTGAGCAATGTATAAAATTAGAGAATCGGTGCACAATATTGAAAGCCTATCTACATTATCTATATCTGCATGACTAGTCTGTAATTCACAATTGAATGCTGGCAGAGGGTTCAGAGAACCACCCTCAACCTATTTATCTACCATTCCACTCCCCTACAGCATTTGAGGAAAAACAAACACTTCAATACTTCCGTACAAGCTCTGATTTCTCTTATTTCATTACAATGATCATTTATCCCTATGTAAGAGGGCTCTAACAAAATATTTTCACATTCGGAGGAGAAAGTTGATGATTGAAATTTTAAGAACCTGCTCCAGCAAAATGCTTTTGCTTTAATGACTGCCACCCCAATTCACATGTGATATCTGTGGCATGCACTTTCCTGTTTCCCAATAATACAAAATGAGCTGCCTTTCTTTGAACTTTTAAATGATGTCCTCTGTCAGTCCTATCTGGTAAGGATCCCACACCATGCAGAATACTCCAAAAGAGGACAGACAAGTATAGTTGTAGATAGTCTCTTTAGTAATCCTAATCTTCTAAATGTTTTACTATTAAATCACAGTCTTTTGTTTGCTTTGCCACCGCATTATCTATGCGAGCATTCCAATTTAAGTTATTTGTAAATGTAATTCCTAAGTATTCAGTAGACTTCACAGCCTTTAGATCTGTGTGAATTATCATGTAAACAAAATTTAGTAGATGCCTTTTACTACTCGTGCAGATGACATAAAAATTTTTATTATTTAAGGTCAGTTACCACTTTTTGCATCATATGGATAGGTAGCCTAAATCATTTTGCAGTTCATTTTGATCATCTGATCACTTTACAAGACAGTAAATGATTTGCGAGACTGTAAATGATAGCATCATCTAAGAGGACTGCTCAGATTCTCTCTTAAATTGTTAATGTAGATCGGCAACAGCAGGTGGTCTATAACACTTCCTTGAGGAATGTCAGATATCACTTCTGTTTTACTTGACGATTTTCCATCAATAGCTATGAACTGTGACCTTTCTGACAGGAAACCACACATCCAGTTGTACAACTCAGACAATACTCCATAGGCACACAATATGATCAGAAAATGCTTGTGAGGAACTGTTTCAAAAAGTCTTCTGGAAATCTACAAATATGGAATCAATTTGAGATCCCCAGTCGACAGCACTTATTACTTTGTGTGACTAAAGAGCTAGCTGTGTTTTAAAAGGTCGATATTTCTGAATCTATCTTAGCTATTTATCAATGAATCATTACCTTTGAGATAATTCAAAATATTCAAACACAATATATGTTCCAAAATCCTAATGCAAATCAACTTTAGTGATATGAGTCTGTTATTTAGTAGATTACTCCTGTTTCCTTTCTTGAGCATTGGTGTGACCTGAGCAACTTTTCAGTCTCTAGGTATGGATCTTTATCAAATGAGCGGCTATATATGATTTCTAATGGAGCTATTGTATCAACATTCTCTGAAAGAAACATAAATGGTTTATGACACTGAGGAGAGCTACTACTAAGTTACTCACAGTTGCAGTTGTTCTTGATTTGAATACTGCAATATTTACTTTGTTGTCTTTGGTGAAGAAATTTCAGAAATCCGTGTTTAGTAACTCTGCTTTAGTAGCACTGTCATCAGTAACATTACCACAGCTATTGCACAGTGAAGGTATTGGTTGTGTCTTGCCATTGGTGTACTATACATTCAACCAGAACCTCTTTGGATTTTCTTCCAGATTTCAAAACGAAGTTTCACTATGGGAATTATTAAACACATCTTCCACTGAAACCCACCCTAAGTTTCGAGCTTCAGTAAAACATCGCTAATCTTGGAGATTTTGCATTCTTTTAAATTTTGACATGCTTTTTTTCATTGCTTCTGCAGCTGAGTTTTGACATATTTTGTGCACCACCCTTTTAATTTATTTGGTATCCATTCAATTTATTTGGTATATATCTCTTAATTGATGTCGATACTATTTCTCTGAATTTAAACCATCTCTGGTCTACACTTACATAGTCAGACTTGAAGGAGTAGAGACTTAGTAGAGACCGTCACCTTGGAAGGCATCAAGTTAATTTTTATCTGCTTTCTCATTAAATGCCCTATTGTGTACGGCTGAAAATTAATAGAGATAAGGCAAACAGAATGTGCAAAGTAAGTGGAAATTACTCGTCTCTTCCCCGATTACAGTGCAATAGAAGATACTACAAGATGTTGACAGATTGCCATATCTCGGTAGCATTATATGTAATAATGAGGTCACAGATGCAGAAATCACCAGCAGAACTGGAAAATCAGTCCATATGGCAATTAGGTCTGTAATATGTCAACAAAGCTTTGCCTGTACTCCTTTATTGTTTATATTTGTGAGACTTGGAAAATGTCATTAAAATCAGCACACAGTCTCCATATTTTTCACCAACAATGCTAGAGATGAATTCTGAAGATGTTAACCCGACCAAGTTACAAACGATGTAGTGCTGAGAATACGAGGTCTACACAGCCTGCACAAAATTATTGTTGAAAGAAGACTGAAGATTGCAGGTTATGTTCTACACATGTAAGGTGGAAGAATCCCAAAATCAACACTGTTGTGGAAATCAATGGACTGATACAGATGTACAGGAAGACCTTTTAACACCTGGAACTTTTGCAATGAATCTTCAATGCATGGACACAAACTTGGAGGAAGGTGAGAACTTGGCAGCTGATCGAGTGAACTAGTGGAAACCAGTTCCTTGTATGGTACACAGCAAATCTGAGTAAGTTAGTAAGTAAGTAAGTAAAGTAAGTACAACTGGGGATTTTGCAAAACTGTTGGATGATCGATATTATTGTCTAGATTTGACACTGTTGGACTTCTACCTTTTCCTTGATGTGTATTCTTCAAATTGTGAGTTTTATGAGAAAGCTGATAGGTACTTACCAATCAACCTTCCCTCACATGAACTGACATTGTCTCTTTATAAATTCTACTGTGCTAACAATTATCTATTGAGAATCCTCGACTAGGTCTCCACAGCTCAAATGAGCCAGTTCCTTTAAATTTCTGTCTTTGGCTATAATTGTCTTCCAAGTATGGTGACACAACATCCTGTCATGAAACTTTTGCCTTTACATTTGTTTACTTTTCTGGACACTGCCTTTTTCTGCACTGTGCACCAAATACACTATGTGAGTAACGCCCAAGCTCCAACAACCAATTGTGAACTGTAAACAGTTGTACACTCTACCAGGGCACATAACAAACAATTAACATTTGTTTTTTAGTGTTCTAAGCTGTGAGGTCATCAGCGGACAAATAATTTAGTACCTATTCCTAGGCAGCCGGAGTGGCCATGCGGTTCTAGGCGCTACAGTCTGGAACCGAGTGACCGCTACGTTTGCAGGTTCGAATCCTGCCTCGGGCATGGATGTGTGTGATGTCTTTAGGTTAGTTAGGTTTAATTAGTTCTAAGTTCTAGGCGACTGATGACCTCAGAAGTTAAGTTGCATAGTGCTCAGAGCCATTTGAACCTATTCCTGACGTGCAGTTGTTTGGAACAACGACTGACATGATCCAAAATATTACTTTCTTTTATTATAGCTTCACTTTTATTTTGTCTAATGATTACTAATTTCAGTATCAAATTCCATCATCAGAAAGCATGGTGTATCATTAAAATATTGTTTAATAAACAGATTACCATTATATCATCATTCCTTAAAGTAATGTCCAAACTGGAAGGACAGATGATTAATTTTGAGTATATACAAAAGTCAGAGTACTGAACCGGATATGAAAGAAGGAAAACCAGAAGGGCAGTGAGAGACGGGTGCCTTCTATCACCTTACTTCCTTAATATGTTCATCAAGGAAGTAATAACAACAACAAAGAAAAGATGACAAGAATCAAAAGGTAATTTCTGGAATACTCCAAGGAAATGTGATAGGGCCATTACATTTACAATGTATATAAATGATCCAGTAGAAAGTGTCAGAGGCTCCTTAATATTGTTCACAGGTATTACACTTGTCCATAAGAAAGTGTCAACAACAGAAGACAGTATCAATTTGCACAATGACCTGCAAAGGATTGGTGAATGATGCAGGCTCTGGCAGTTGACCCTGCACATAAATAAATGTAACATATCACACACACACACACACACACACACACACACACACACACACACACACACACACACACACAGGAAAAGAAATCCAATACTGTACAACTACACTATTAATGACAAATTGCTGGAAACAGAATCTACCATAAAATATCTAGAAGTAACTATTCAGAGCAACCTTAAAGTGGAATGATCACACAAAACAGCAATAGAAAAGCAGATGCCAGACTAACATCCACAGGAAGAATCTTAAGTGAATGTAAATTACCCCTGTGTCCTTACCCAGTACGACTGACAGAAGAGAGAAAGAAGATCCAATGAAGTGCGGAGTGTTTTGTCACAGAATCATTTAGTCACTGTGAGATCATTACAGAGATGCTCAGCAACTCCAGTGGTAGATGCCATAAGAGAGCAGTTGTGCATCACGGAAAGATTTACTACCCATGTTTCGAGAGAGTAGTTTCCGAGAAGAGTCTGACAACATAATAGTTTCTCTCATATACAATTCACGAAATGATCACGAGAAGAAAATTTGAGAAGTTAGAGATAATACAGAAGCGTACTGACAGTCATTCTTCCCAAACACTGTTCACAAGTGGAACAAGGCAGAGGGGGTCAGTTGGTGGCATGAGACGTACACCCTGTCACACACAGTTAGGTGGTTTTTGGAGCATGATGTCGATATGGAAATTTAATTGCATGCATATACACTGCAGATTGACGACATCACAATAGTAAATCAGAGTAGGAACTAAATAAAATGTTTCAGGCCTTAAATCAAGAAATGGTAAAACTAAAGCTAAAAATGAATACAAAGAAGACAAAAGTTATGGCTACAAACAAGAAAGGAGGTGGAGGCAGGACTGACGCAAGAACAGGCAATGAGCAACTCAAGAAAGGAACTGAAATTCACTATCTCAGTAGCATTTTGCAAGAAAACAATCAATATTTCAAGGCATTCAAGAAAAGAATAGCACAGGTGAAGAGCTCCTTCCAAAATAAGAAGAAGCTGCAACTGAATAAACATATCAGCTCCCACATTAAGAAAATATTTGTAAAGACCTTTGTGTGGAGTGTTCTGACACACAGATGCAAAATCTGTACATTAGAAAAGCCAAAGGAAGCTCACCTCAAACCTGCTGAAATGTGGTTCTGGAGGAGAAGTACAAGAACTAGCTGCATTGACAGAAAAATTAAAGGAAATAGGAGAGAAGAAGGAACCACTGAAAGTTATAGGCCAGAGCAAAGCAAAATACACTGGACACTTAACTGGAGATGATAATCTTTTAAAAAACATTTCTGAAGGCAAGATCATAGGTAAGAAAACAAGGGGATGACTGAGAACATCCTACTTAAACAATATGATCAATGAATGGGATTTTCTTCACACATGGAGATGAAAACAACTGCTGAAGAGAGGAAGCTGTGGCTGCAGAGACAAGGTTTAACCTTTTGGAAGAGTAAGGACAAACTAATACAAAATATGATTCTGCATGGCAGCCACATATGGAATAAATGACAACTTCTTGTGTGCATTCATCAAGTCACTTACCCCAGTAGGTGTCTTATCTACTAAAAGTAAAGGTCACTGTTGTGCTTTCAATAGATGTGAACTGCACCCTGAAAATGGTATGTCTAGTTTGCAGTTGTACAGAAGCTTTTTATTTTGCAAAATGGTTCAAATGGCTCTAAGCACTATGGGACTTAACATCTGAGGTCATCAGTCCCCCAGACTTAGAAGTACTTAAACCTAACTATCCTAAGGACATCCCTGCCTGAGGCAGGATTCGAACCTGCGACCGTAGCAGCAGCATGGTTCCGGACTGAAGTGCCTAGAACCGCTCGGCCACAGTGGTCAGCTTTTATTTTGCAAAGAAATTTTTGATAATAAGATGAACTGATGCTGGTACTCGCTACTGAAACCAGTAGTACTTAGACACAACAAAAGTGTGACTACAGAATTAAGAATAATTTTTCCAAACAATTGAGTATTTTTTTCAAAACAACACCACAATAGAGGAAACTTATTTTAAACTAAAGACACAAAAGAAAAAAAGAGAAACTGTAAAGATCTTGAGTCTCATAAGACTCTCTTGGGAGGAAAATATAAGATATTTAATTGGTAAACTTGCAAGGCATACTTTTTTATGTTGTATAAACTACGAAACTGTTAGCATCTTCAGCTAAAATTTACTTCTTCTGTCTTAATATACCTTCCTTCACTTTCAGCTGCAGTGTGGAGACAGGGGTGAGGGTGGGAGCGGGGATGGAGTCGAGGGCGAGGGCGTACTGCTTTAAAATGGTGATTCTTGTATTGATATTCTTAACAACAGATTTATATCTCTTGCTTATGAAAGTCTGCATGCGATGACAGCTGCACTAGTAATACCTTCACAGGGTCGTATTCAAGTTGCAAGGCTAGATCTATGCCAGCCATGGCACGCTCCCAGCCTTTCCTCCTCGTGATCTGGTTGTAGCATTGGGACTGCAGGGTGTCTAAGCAGATGTTCAGACCGTCAAGCCCTGCCCTCTGTAAGGCAACCAGCTGTCTTGTCAATATGAGGCCATCGGTTGTCATTAAGACACTTTCGCGATCTTTTATTTTTTTCAGGGCACCTGTGAAACAGCAAATTATTCTAAACAAACTGAAACAAATAATTTGTAACATTTCTGCTGCATATGAAACAAAACTCCAGTTGATAAATTGAAAATACAAATTCCTTAAAAGTTAACTGTACATTTGCCCTAATACAAAGAGATAAGAAGGGTTAATAAACTGAATTGAAGAATGCAAGTTAAGATAGCAATGAAAAAATAATTAGAGGCATAAGATCACCTACTGAAACAGAGAAATGGGAATCAATATGAACCATTACCACTACTGTCAACTGATTCCATGTCTCCATGCACACTGTATAAACCACTGTGGGTTTGTCCGACAAAGTACATTGTTGTACCACACATTATGGTTTTTCCCCATTCAGTGCTCATGTGGAGTGTGGGAAGAATGATTCTTTAAATGGTTCTGTGCATGCTGTAATTAATCTTGCCTTCATGGCCCCTATAGGAGCGATACATATGCGGTTATTGTATAATCCCTAAATACCTCGCTTAATACATGTTCCTGAAATTTCATAAGTTGGGTTTTGTCATATATTTGGCGTCTATCTTCACTTGTCTGGCATTTCCAATTTTTAGTAGCTTCTTGATGCTCTCCCATGCATCAAATAAATCTATGATCATTCATGCTACACTATTTTGTATACATTCAATGTCTGCCATTACCCTTATTTGTTATGGGTCATACTTAAGCAATATTCTAGAATGGGCCACACAAGTATTTTGTAAGCAATGTCCTCTATCGACTGATTGCATTTTCCAGTATCTTACCAACGAATTGAAGTCTGCATTCTGCTTTGCCTACAAGTGAGTCTATGTCACCATTTCATTTCATCCAGATATTTGTATGAGTTGACCAATTAAAACTGTGATTATTTGATAATGTAGTCATACAATACTGTCTTTTATTTGTTTTGTGATGTGCTCCAATTTACATTTCTGAAAACTTAAACTCAGTTGCCCATCTTTGGACCAATTTGAAATGTTATGATCTGACTCAAATTTGTACAGATCTTTTTCAGGCAATAATTCATTATAGACAACTCTATCATCCAGGAAAAGTATGAGGTTCCTTATAATATCATCTTCCAGAACATTAAGGTACAACATTAATGTAATGGTATAAATTACTATAACTGTATAAATAAGTTTATAAGTGTGTAAAATACATTGAACTATTTGTTACAACAAAACATTGTACTGGTATACTCAGCAAGATGTTAAATCAGCAGATAGCTATATTTTATGTTCAACATTTTGTGTACAGCATATATGCTGGAAAGGATTTATACCCAAATAAAATAAATCTGAAGAAATGGTAGTGTGTCTCTGGAAAAAAAATCCATAAAAACTCATACAGTCCAATTTGCTATTATGTCACTGTTACTGAAATATAATACAAAGTAACTGAATTCGATGAACATTCTCAGAGTGCAATATGCCTCAGAGTGAAATGCACAGTAATGTCAACATTATTTTTCAAGGCTATGTTTGTGAAAATGGATGACAGCAAACCGCACATTTTGTTCTCAATCTGAGGAAGCATTATGCACTGTAAAACACTGTACTGCTGTTCTACATAAAAGCTGTCGCATTGCCAACATCTTTCCCCTGCTGGCTGTTCTACACTTCTCATCACTGATTCAACATGTTGTAAGGTATTTTATGCTGTATGACACCACAGTCCAATCTGGTAAGGATAGCATAAAAATAATATATGAATTTCAGTATTGAAACTGGAACAGCAGAACAGCTCTCATCACACTGGATATCAAATCGAGGTTGGATTACAGCCATGGGTACATTAATTCATGCTACTCAACTGTATGTCATATGTCAGAGTTCATCAACTGTAGTGGTTGGCGACTGGTGGCTGGCGACTGGTGGCATACCCATCTCTTGGCATCCTGTGAACAGATGTTCTCCACAGGTGACAGGTTTGAAGAAAATGCTGGATATGGCAACAGTGGAACACTCTCTGTATCGAGGTAGCTCAGTACAGCTCAGGTGATGTGTAGTCTTGCATTATCTTGTTAAAAGATAACATCACGGAGCCCTTGAAAATGCGGCACAGCGATAGGCCTTAACAAAACACAAATGCAATGGCTGCTGTCCAAATTACTGGCTATGTGAACCAGAGGTTGTGACATGTATCCAGTTGCACCCCATACCATCACATCACATGCTGGACCCGCATGGGAATGACAGGTACAATCTGGCCAGGTCTGTTGGCATCAGAGCCTCCACACACAAGTACATCAATTGTGACGATGTTACAGAACCGAGACTCATCTGATACGATGACACAGTGCCATTCCTGTGTCTGGCATTGTTGTTAGTTGCACCACTGTCAGTTCACCTCTCTCTAGAGCTGCATTAAGGGCTTGACAGTCTGTGCTGCTCCAGATGCCATCACATTGTCTGTGTGGATACTTGTCTCACTGTATACAAGCCCACTTCCTGACTAAATGTACACAACTTCACTGCAGGATCACGTACGCATGAGCAAACACTTGTCTGCCCTCTCAGGTGCTAGTTGGGTGGCACTACTGAGGCCCTGCAAGGCATTTAGCATGGCCCTCCTGAACCTACCAATTCTATGTTCGCACAAAATGAGATTCTGAGCAATGCAAGCAGCAATATAGTGAAACAATAAACCAGAGTCTCAGCAGACCATGAGCCTGCCACTGCCAAATCTGGAATGCTGATAAACATTTCTCCTTCTTCCATTATGCTTAACACGGTCTTCGTGTAAACAATCAACACCGAAATAGAATTTCTGAATGAGAAACCTGCTCCATAAGCTTATCTTGCATACAGAATATGCATGGGAGTGCTGAAAAGTAATGCCTCTGAATTTTTTATTCTGTTCTCAATATCGGTCGAGGTATGACACGTCACACATATTACTTGGTCAGCTTTCCCACTTCACTGACTCGTGGCACACCCCCCTCCCGCAAACAGATGGAGTCACAATAGGCAGCCCACTCTGACCAGAGATTGTGAATATATTTACGGTGCACTTCGAGGAAGAGGCCCTGATGTCATCCAAATGGAAATCCTTCTTCTTCTTCCTCTTCTTCTTCTTCTGTTATGTGGATAACACACTTGTCATCTGGCCTCATGGAAGAGACAAACTTCTTGACTTCTTTGTACATCTGAACTCCACACGCCACAAAATCAAATTCACTATGGAGACCAAAGAAGAAGGAAGACTACCATTCCTGCACATCATAGTCAGGAGAATAACGGACAGCACCCTGCACCACAGCGTGTATCTGACTCTACAAAACACATAAACTCAGTTCTCCCTATGGCACTGTGAATAATTTCAATAACAAAAAGTGTGATGAATGTTGCAGCGTACATTTAATTTCCACTTAGGCTTTGCATTCAAGATCAGTCTTACCTGAGAGTGCAACATTACATCTTTGGTTAATTTAATTATATGTTCATTAGATTTTGGTTATAAGGCACGTTTTGCTGCCTAATGTTTCATCTCCAAATGCTGGAAACAATCCATGGAGGAAGAGGAGTATGTAAGACATTGGTGGACCAGGTTGGAAGAATCTGTGAATTTCAATACTCTGTAGAAGAGCTCAATCATTTGAAAATAACTTTCAGACCTTGTGGCTATTCTAACAGATATACATAAGGCACTACATTCTAAAATATTTGCATCTTTCACTGAAAAACAAGCAACTAGAGGAAAAGTTCTCTTGCCATTTGTAAAAACAGTCGCAGATCGCGACCTCCGAGTGCTATGAAGAGAAGGTATTGACGCAGTGCTTAAACCAAACTGAAGACCACAACAGCAGCCATACTCAAGTAAATTGCTATGCAGTAGTTTCAGTGAATTTGACAATGATGTGGCTGCTTTCATGGTGGCCCAGTCATGTTGTGGGGATAGGGAATGCCAGTGACAGGGCTAGAATTGTAGGTGACAGATTGATTTTTGGCAAAGCCTTGTATCAATACCTCCTTAATTATTGAGCTGAAAAACTGTAAAAAACATTCATACAGTAAAATCACACAAAAAAATTTCCTATTTCTGCAGGTATTGTGCCTTCTGTTTCCTTTTCATTACAAAAACATATTGATTCAAATTTATAAAGTCACAACTATGTCGCTGTGATTTGTGTAACACACATTCTGGAACATGTTCCAGGAATGTCATGAAACAGACAGCTTTAAATACTTACTCTAGCTCATCTTTCAAGACTTGCATGCCAACAACAACACCATCTATCCAATCTGTTTTTATTTCTCTTTCATGTAAAGATTTCTCCACAAAGGGTATCATCTGCCATGTAGGCAGTGCAAGAGGAAATTCCACACTCACATTTGGGTAATCAAGTAGAGTCTGTGTCTTGTCAGAACCAAGTACAATCAACCCAATTTCATCTTTCCCACTGGTAAATATCTGGAAACATATTAAATGGTAAAAATAAGTTTTGTTTATAACAAGTTGTATACCAATAAAAACATCACACACAGATACTCTTTATAAAATTATTTAATTGGATAGATAAAAAATCTACTCGCCAAGCAGTGGCAGAACACACACATAAAAGACTGTTGTGATAGGCAAGCGTTTGGAGCCAGTGACTCCTCCTTCAGGCTAAAGGGTTGCAGGGGAAGCAAGAAGGGTGAAGGAAAAGGACTGGAGAGGTCTAAGAAAAGGGGTAGATTTTGGGAAAGTTACCCAGAACCGTGGGTCATGGGTGACTTACCGTACAGGATGAGAAGGAAAGACTAATTGTTGGGGACTGCATCGGGCAAGATTCGGAAACCTGAGAGCTTAAAGGTGGAAGACAGGGTAATATGCAAGACAGAGATTACTACTAAAACTGTACATGAGTTAATAAGAGTGAGAAGCTAAGCGTATTGTATACAACAGCTGCGGAAGGGGGTAGTGAAATTAGACGGGAAAGACAATGAAAGATGTAGAAAGCTAAAACGGAGTGAAGCAAAGAGTAATTGCAGTGAAGAAAGGCTGAGACAGCAGAAATTAACGTAAATTAAAGCGAGGTGGGTGGTGAGAACCAAGGACACGTTGTAGTGCTAGTTCCCACCTGCGGAGTTCTGAGAAACTGGTGTCTGGCGGAAGAATCCAGGTGGCATGTGTGGTGAAACAAGTGTCGAGGTCACGTATGCCATGTTGTAGAGCATGCCCTGCAACAGGATATTGTGAGTTTCCAGTATATACACTATGCCTATGCCCATTTATTGTAACTAATAATTTGGTGGTAGTCATGCAGATGTAGAAAGCTGAACAGTGTTTACATAATAGCTGGTATATGACATGTGTCGTTTCTATTTTTCGCCTGATCTGCAGTTCTGGGTGACTTTCCCAAAATCTACACCTTTTCCTGGAACTCTCCAGGCCTTTTCCTTTACCCTTCTTTCTTCCCCTTCAATGCTTCTGTCTGGAGGAGCCACTGGCTCCGAAAGCTTGCCAATCATAACAGTCTTTTATGTGTATGTTCTGCTGCCACTTGGTGAGTAGATTTTTTATCTATTCAATTAAATAATTTTATAAATAATATATTGTTTTTGTTGTTATAGTCACTCTTTATAACCTACTTAAAATACATCACGTACCCTCCTCTCCACAATTCTTCGAACACATAGTTTTGCCTTTTGTAAAAAATCACTGCGTTTCTGTATAACATACTTGGAATCAACGTGTCCAACATCTATTACAATCATAAACAGAAGAAAGAAAGTCATTGTATTTATTGGCAGTATTACGCAATCAAATATTTTGAAAGAGTTCCAGTGGTATAAATTTACAAAATCTTATAAATAAATATATACGTTTATTCTTTAAATCAATTCTTAGCAATAACATAATAGTATAAATTGCAGAATCGATATAGCCAATTTTAATGTAATGACTGCAATACAAATACAAAATAACAGCGGTAAGTTATAACAAATGAGAGAGAGAGAGAGAGAGAGAGAGAGAGAGAGAGAGAGAGAGAGAGAGAGAGAGAGAGGCATTTAGACAATGTTTCATTACAGTGTGAAACTTATTAGAATTAAAATGAAGCCATAGTGAATTATTACATTCCAAAAATAATAATTATTGTGCTCTTTCACCCCAAAATACTACCTTCATTAGGTAATATATACTTTTAATTTCAGAAATTTTTACAACAGCTCTGGACTTCACTGCCTCGATGAATTTATTACATGTGTCAATGAATGAGGGTTGATAACACTGCTTTAGTCATTCAATTGTTCATCATGTGATATTCACAATGTTC
Organism: Schistocerca americana; assembly: GCF_021461395.2. Taxonomy (NCBI): domain Eukaryota; kingdom Metazoa; phylum Arthropoda; class Insecta; order Orthoptera; family Acrididae; genus Schistocerca; species Schistocerca americana. The sequence continues at coordinate 12,445,014 of NC_060125.1, read as the reverse complement.
TTAATAACTTCTTATGTAAAGTTCTATCATGAAAAAGATAATCTACGTAAGTTTTAAAAGTCGCGAATCTTTAAACAACAACTTGATAATGGGTATATCAGTATTTTGTATACATTCTAGCATTGCTAGATTTACTTTTAAATTTTAAAGTATATGAGCAGATTGGCAACTTTCCATCCAGAAAATTTGCTGTTGGCAAGACCTCACTATAAAGAAAAATGGTCTTTCCAGAGTCAAATGCTAAAGAATTCATAAATACCAGCAGTGTAAGTGATACAAACAGGTATTAAGCAACGGTCATAAATATCGTTCTGCTAGACGAGAAAAAAAGTAGGTAGATGAAAGAGTAAATTGGGTGCAAGGATTGAACATAAACTCACCCAAATTACAAAGGATATTTTTTTTTTTTAAAAAAAAAAAAAAAAAGAGTGTCACTGCTCAAGAATTGAGAACTGCCCCCACCCCCCTTTCTTTTACAGGCTTGCTTTCACTTCTCAGATGAGACCATGTCCCCCATATGTGAAGAAAATAGCCAATATGTAAAGGGAATTACAGTTGAAGAGTTTTCTAGAATGAGACTTTCACTCTGCAGCATAGCGTGCACTGATATGAAACTTCCTGGCAGATTAAAACTGTGTGCTGGACCAAGGCTCAAACTTGGTGATCGTAACCCCAGACCTGTGTTGCCGTTTTCGGAGGTAAATCTCGTATCTGGAAAGAGGAGATGACAGTTAGGGTACTATGGGCGAGCAGCTGCCATCAATTTTTGATGGTGCAGAACCCACAATAGTGGAACTGCTGCCTAGTCCAAAGGCACCTGTTACCGGTCTTACCCCGCAATAGTGTATCGAATCCAGGCGTAATGTCGTAGCTGATAAAAAGTCATATGAGAGATTCCTGTAATCTAGGTGTGACTGCACCAATGCTGCATTCAGCCATACCAAACTAGAGTGGACCACACCGCGGTCGGTGTCGCTGAGGCATAGAAGAGCATTCAGGTGCGACCTACATGTCTGCTTTAGTTGACAAAGACGGGGAAGCCAGGTCAACTAGGCATAAAAGACCGGTCCTAAAAAACACAATGGCAGAAATGCATAACGTAGGTCATGGCAGCCAAAAAATGGATGCTATGAGTGAAAGCGCAGGATTGTGCTTAGTGTATTGCTCCCTGCATTCTGCCTCCAGCAATAGCCGTCGCGGACGAACAAAAAAGATGGGGACACCATATGTCATGCAGCTGCCGCCAGATCATTGATAGCCACATAAAGGAGAGCGGCACTCAAAACAGAACCTTGTGCAAGCCCCTTCTAATGCAGACGGGGATGCTACAGGAGGCACCAACCTGTACCCAAAAAGTGTGACATGGAAGAAAGTTCTGGATAAAAATCATGAGTGGACCATGGAGGCCCCACTCCTTTAAGGTGGCAAGGACGTTATGGCACCATGTGGTATCATAAGATATATATGCAGATCAATGAAAACTGCAACAAGGAACTGATGCTGAGCAAAAGCTGTTCAGATAACACACTTCAAGTGGACTAAATTATCTTCAGTAGAGCGCCCTTGGCGAAAAGCACACTGGATAGAAGCCAAAAGACCCGGGGATTCAAGGACACAATACAGCCTTCGACTAACCATATGTTCAAGTAACTTGCAGGACACTGAGTAAACAATCTGGATGACAGCTGTCCGTTTGAAGAGGCAATTTATCTGATTTCAAAATTGGAATAACAGCATTTTCTCGCTACTGGGAAGAAAATTCTGCATTGCACCAGGGATGGTTAAAGAAAGGCCAGGTACACTGACGGAAAAATTTGCAACACCAAAAAATAATTAATGTAGAGTAATGAAATACCAGGAATATATTTGTTGAGACAACATATGTAAAGTGATTAATGTTGCAGGATCAGGGATCAATGTAAGTGTGAGATAAGCCACAGCAAATGTAAATGTAAATTCTGGTACGCTGTAGTACACGTGTCATGTGTCAGTTTGTGGAATGGAGTTCCATGCCTGTTGCACTTTGTTGGCCAATATAAGGACAGTTAATGATGTTTGTGGATGCGCTGAAGCTGTCATCAGATGATGTCCAATATGTGCTCGATTGGAGGTAGAGCTGGTTATCGAGCAAGCCAAGGCAATATGTTGACACACTATAGCATGTTGGCTTACAACAGCAGTATGTGAGCAAGTGTTATCCTGTAGGAAAACACCTCCAGGAATGCTGTTTGCGAATGGCAGCACAACAGGTCAAATAACCAGACGGACATACAAATTTGCAGTCAGCGTTCGTGGGATTCATACAGACAGTTTTGTCAGTGGAAAAGTGAAAGCCATTGTCGATGCTCCAGGAGTAAAGACAATCAAGGCATTGCTGAAGATGCCACTAAGTGAGACAGGTTCACAGAGAACTGCAATAGAAGGCAAAATCATCAAAAAAAAGGGAGCCGGAGATGCCCAGTGGGAGACATGCCATTATAGGGTTAATGGCGATAGCAAAGAGAATGACACTCAGAATGGAAACCTGAGACACACCATTTTCCTGGATAAAGGTGTCCAACTAGGCAGACCCTTCATGCACCTCGAAAACTCGGTCTTTTAAAAATGTCTGAAGGAAACAGGTTAGGTGGTCACGGAAGCCCCACATGTGAAGAGTATGGAGGGTACTAGCTCTCTAGCAGGTGTCATAGGCCTTCTCCAAATCGAAAAACACGGCGACAGTCTGGGATTTCTGCAGAAAACCATTCATGACATGGGTGGGCAAAATAATGAGACGGTCAACTGCAGTATGCCGTGTTGAAAGCCACACTGTGCATTCATCAAAAATTGTGAGACTCGAGCCACCATATCATCCGGGCATGAATCATATGTCCCATCACCTTGCGAACACACTGGTAAGAGAGATGGAGTGGTAGCTAGAAGGAAGAGTGTGTGTGTGTGTGTGTGTGTGTGTGTGTGTGTGTGTGTGTGTGTGTGTCAGAGAGAGAGAGAGAGAGAGAGAGAGAGAGAGAGAGAGAGAGAGAGCTAATTTCGGCAAGAGCTGGATTTCCATCAATAAACTGAGTTGAAGTCTGCTGTTGTGGTCTTCATCCAACTACTGCTTTGGTGCATCTCACCAGCCTTTGTAAGCCTCTTCATCTCTGCATAGTATTTCAACCTAAATCCACTTAGAATGGTGAACCACCATTCAGAGAATAACTTTTTAACAACACAGTTTGACTTCTGTAAAGGCTTCTATACTGAGAATCCAACATAATATCTCACAAATTCAATACCAGTAGAATTAAATAGTGGAAATTATCCCCTCTGTCATCTTGCCAAAGCCTTTGACTGTTTAGATTAAATACACTCCTGGAAATGGAAAAAAGAACACATTGACACCGGTGTGTCACACCCACCATACTTGCTCCGGACACTGCGAGAGGGCTGTACAAGCAATGATCACACGCACGGCACAGCGGACACACCAGGAACCGCGGTGTTGGCCGTCAAATGGCGCTAGCTGCGCAGCATTTGTGCACCGCCGCCGTCAGTGTCAGCCAGTTTGCCGTGGCATACGGAGCTCCATCGCAGTCTTTAACACTGGTAGCATGCCGTGACAGCATGGACGTGAACCGTATGTGCAGTTGACGGACTTTGAGCGAGGGCGTATAGTGGGCATGCGGGAGGCCGGGTGGACGTACCGCCGAATTGCTCAACACGTGGGGCGTGAGGTCTCCACAGTACATCGATGTTGTCGCCAGTGGTAGGCGGAAGGTGCACGTGCCCGTCGACCTGGGACCGGACCGCAGCGATGCACAGATGCACGCCAAGACCGTAGGATCCTACGCAGTGCCGTAGGGGACTGCACCGCCACTTCCCAGCAAATTAGGGACACTGTTGCTCCTGGGGTATCGGCGAGGACCATTCGCAACCGTCTCCATGAAGCTGGGCTACGGTCCCACACACCGTTAGGCCGTCTTCCGCTCACGCCCCAACATCGTGCAGCCCGCCTCCAGTGGTGTCGCGACAGGCGTGAATGGAGGGACGAATGGAGACGCGTCGTCTTCAGCGATGAGAGTCGCTTCTGCCTTGGTGCCAATGATGGTCGTATGCGTGTTTGGCGCCGTGCAGGTGAGCGCCACAATCAGGACTGCATACGACCGAGGCACACAGGGCCAACACCCAGCATCATGGTGTGGGGAGCGATATCCTACACTGGCCGTACACCACTGGTGATCATCGAGGGGACACTGAATAGTGCACGGTACATCCAAACCGCCATCGAACCCATCGTTCTACCATTCCTAGACCGGCAAGGGAACTTGCTGTTCCAACAGGACAATGCACGTCCGCATGTATCCCGTGCCACCCAACGTGCTCTAGAAGGTGTAAGTCAACTACCCTGGCCAGCAAGATCTCCGGATCTGTCCCCCATTGAGCATGTTTGGGACTGGATGAAGCGTCGTCTCACGCGGTCTGCACGTCCAGCACGAACGCTGATCCAACTGAGGCGCCAGGTGGAAATGGCATGGCAAGCCATTCCACAGGACTACATCCAGCATCTCTACGATCGTCTCCATGGGAGAATAGCAGCCTGCATTGCTGCGAAACGTGGATATACACTGTACTAGTGCCGACATTGTGCATGCTCTGTTGCCTGTGTCTATGTGTCTGTGGTTCTGTCAGTGTGATCATGTGATGTATCTGACCCCAGGAATGTGTCAATAAAGTTTCCCCTTCCTGGGACAATGAATTCATGGTGTTCTTATTTCAATTTCCAGGAGTGTAATTTTGTGAGGGGAAGCTAAAATAGTATGGCATTAAAAGTCTTCCCCTTGCATGGATTGAGTTGTACTTTAACTACAGAAAATGGAAGGTCACATTAACAAATGATAAGACAGGAATAAGATTAAACTCAAAAAGGGAGAACATAAAATATGGTGTGGCACACAGTGTTTGCTGCCAATTCCACAAAAATGATTTACTTGGGGCACTGGAGGGCTTTGGAAAAACTCTAATGTTTTGCACTGTCACAAACTTATTGATGCAAGATCAAAACTCATCCATACCAGAAACATCCAGGAGAATAACAGAACAGGCTTGTACTGATCCACAGGTACCAGCTTAATGCCTAAAAACTTGTATTGTGCAGTTCTAAAGAAATAAAAGCGACTTACAGATATGAATATCAAAAGTAGGGATAAATGGGCAATTAGGCTCCCGTGTTCTAAGTTCCTGGGTATGCAGATACCACTCACGTGTGAGACCAACATGTGGGTCAGTTAACCGAGGAGCTAGTTCCGCCCATTTTGTTCTTAGAAATCTCTTACTGTATGAAACTGGACAAAGGATTGCTAACACACTTTCACTCAGTTTACTCATATGGCATAATCTTCTGAGGTACTTCAGCTAAGCAGAAAAAATATTTATTCTACATCTTGAAAAAGCTTCTTCAGGGACCCATGGATTCTCACACTTACATGCCTGTAGAAGTTATATTCCCTAATGGTATTTGTGATTAATAACAAGAGTTAGTTTAAGATGAACTCAGCAATTCAGAACTGCAATACTAGAAGCAAAAATAATTTCCATATATAAAAACCTGAAATCAGGGTTGCCGCAAGTTTCTCCAAGTGAAATTCCCTGATATTTCTCTGATTCCACAGACACATTTTAGAATTTTTCCCCGACAAATTTTGAGGTCTCAAGGGGAGGTAAGGACATAAGTTGACAAAAGAATGTAAGAGCTTTGTATTTCTCCCCCATTTTGTTTTAGGGCGCAAAAACAACTAGGGTCATATGTGTCCATGCCAAAACTGTGAAACACAAAGATAAAGAGAGGAGTTAAAAATGATTACATGTCAACGTTTAATGACAGAAGAGAGGACAGCTATAAACAGGGACGTGGAGAAAGGTCTACGAACTACGCAATAGGGAAATTGAGGCCCAGAACTAAAAATTAAATGGCCTTCACCATATTGCTACAACTGATAAAAAGTAAAACACGGTCGACAGCCCACGCATTGTTCACTAAAACGGCCAATAACTCAGGTGGCAAACCCAAACGGGAATGTAAACGGTAAAAAAAAAGGGCATTCCCTCAGGAAACGGCAGACAGTTAAAAGTTGGGTGCAATGTGCACAAAGTAGTGGGGGAGCACCACTTAACAAATGGTGATGGCTAAAAAGGCAGTGCCCAATATGCAACCTAGTTAAAATGACCTCCTCGCCGCAGGAGGACTGAGAGGAGGTTGTCCAAGCCACTGGGAGAGGCTTAATAACCAAGAGCTTATTCCTATGAATGGAGGACCAGTGGCGATGCCAAAGTGACACCACCTCCTGACAGAAAGCTACAAGAGATCATCAGAGGGAATGCAAGAATTATTGGGCTGAAGTACGAGGAATGCAGCTTTGGCAGCAGTGTCACCAACCTCTTGGACCGATATGACCTGGAACCCACATAAACATCACAGTGGCTCCATAAAAAGTGAGCAAGTGGAAGCTTTCCTGGAACCGGTGCATTAAGGGATGGACAGTCTACAGTGCACAGAGGCTTTGAAGGGTGCTGAGAGAGTCTGAGCAGTGACACAGTTGAAAAGAGTATGTCACCAGATGTACTCCATGATCTGATACAGGGTGAAGAGCTCTGCTGTAAATACTGAGCAATGTGCCAGAAGTCAGTACCAAAAAATGTTGGTTGACGTTGAAGGCACACCCGACCCCACAGTCAGTCAAAGAGCCATCAGTGTACACAAAGATACTATTGCAAAATTCCATGCATAGGTCGTGAAACTGAAGGCAATAGACCTAGCCTGGTGCAGTGTCTTTAGAAAGTGAATGAAGGTCAAGGTGAAGATGGACTGCCGCACGAAGCCAAGATGGTGAATGGTTCACACCCATCGAAAAAGCTGCAGGGAGCATGAAGTGGGAGGACCAAGATAGTTTTGTATAAAGCAGGAGCCTCAGGAATTTTGTAGTTTCAATGAATGGAAGAGCAACAGGCCCAAGATGTAGAAATGGTGGGAGAAACCAGCTGTGCTGCCAGAAATTCATACAAATGTTTTTGTAAGTAGAAAAACGAAAGCCACTGTCGATGCTCCGTGAGTAAAGATGATCGAGACATTGCTGAAGACACCACTCAATGAGACAGGTTCATGGAGAGCAGCAGTAGATAGCAAAATTATCAACAAAAAGAGAGCCGGAGATGCCCAGCAGGAGACAGGCCATTGTAGTGTTAATGGCGACAGCAAAGACGACGACACTCAGGACAGAACCATGAGGTACACCATTTTCCTTGATAAAGGTGTCCGAGGAGGCAGACCCCATACGTACTTCGAAAACTCGTCTTTTAAAAGTTCCTCAAGGAGATGGGGCAGTTGGTCCCATGTGTAGAGAGTACAAACAATACTAGTCCTCCAACAAATGTCATAGGCTTTCTCCAAATTGAAAAACACAGCCAGTCTGGGATTTCCACAGAAAACCATTCATGACATGGGTAAACAAATTGGGTGATAGCCAGAAGGAAGTTGTTTGTCCTTACCGGGCTTAGGTGTGGGTATGACAGTTGCTTCACGACAGTGGCTGGAAAACATGCCCTCTACCCAGGTCCGGTTGTACGTATTAAGCAAAAAGTGCTTGCCCACAAGAGAAAGGTGCTGCAACATTTGAAAGTTAACAGTGTCTGGTCCAGGGCGGAGGATTGAGATGAAGTGAGAGCGTGATCTAGCTTCCTCATAGTAAAGGCAGCACAGTAACACTCACGATTCTGAGAAGAGAAGGGTATTGCCCGAGTCTTCTCTGCTCATTTCCAATAGAGGTAGGCAGGACGATAGTGGGAGGAGCTCAAAATTTCTGCAAAATGGCGACCCAAGGTGTTGGAGATAGCAATAGGGTACACGATGATATTGTCTGCTACTGTCAGGCCGAAAATTGGGGAATGGATCTTGTTTCCAGAGAACCGTCGGAGGTTGGTGCACACGATGGTAGAAGGGGGGTGAAACTGTTAAAAGAACTAGTGAATGAAGTTCAGCTACCTTTTTGGTTATCCCGAAGAATGCGAATTGCATCGCTGCAGGCTTCAGTCCACCAAAGGACTGGGACACAGCATGGTAAAGAGGAAGTGTGAGGAATGGAATGTTCTGCGATGGTAAGGATAATGTTTGTAAGAAATTCCACCTGGTCATGACAACTGCGGAAATCGTGTTCGTTGAAGGTCGCCAGGGAGGAGTAAAGTCTCCAGTCAGCCTTAGTGTGCTGCCATTTCGATGTGCACGGAGGTGGGGTAGGAGTCAGCAAATGGATAGCACACAGGAAATGGTCGCTCGAGTAGGTGTCAGAAAGAACGGACCGTTCAAGATGATGTGCAGGACGGGCAGTGAAGAAGGAAAGGTCCAAATGGGAATAGGTGTGTGACGAGTCTGAAAGCAACATGGGTGCTTCTGTGTTAAAGAAGAAAAGGTTAAGTTGATTAAGAATGGCAGCAAAGAGGGCACCTCTCGGATAGGTTCTGGAAGAGCCCCAAATGGGATGGTGTGCATTAAAGTCCCCAAGCAGCAGAAATCGGCGAGGAAGCTGTCCAATAAGCTGGAGGAAATCGAACCTGGTGACATCGAATGACGGTGGGATGTAAATGGTAGAAAGGGAAAAACTCAAGTGAGGAAGGAAAAGACAAACTGCAACAGCTTGATGACTGGTAGTCAGGGAGATGGATGGGTTGACTATGAATGTCATCCCATATGAGCAGCATGACTTCCCCATGAGACAGAATGCCAACCTCGAACAGAAGGTCAAAACAGACCAGGAAGAAATGCGAAAGCTCAAAGCAGTCGTGAGGATGCAATTTTGTTTCCTGAAGGCAGAGTACAAGTAGAAGCTGCGATTCTAAAAGCAGTTATAAATCCTCTTTGTTGGATCAAAGGCTGCAAAAGTTGCATTGGAGGACAGTCACGATGAGGACAATACAAAGGGGTGTCACCTTGGCAGCTGCCGAGTGCCAGTCTGCAAAAACTCGCTGCTACAGGGCACAGAGGCAAGAGGATCCTGCTCCATGAGGTCCTACAGAAGTATCGGCTTTCTTCTGCTGTCAACAAGAGGAATCCAGGGCATGTTGTCTGTAGTTCAACAATGTCTAGATGATCAATACTGCAGTTCGATTGCATCTGCACACACACACACACACACACACACACACACACACACACACTCTTCCTTCTAGCTACCACTCCATCTCTCTTACCAGTGTGTTCGCAAGGTGTTGGGACATATGATTCATGCCCGGATGATATGGTGGCTCAAGTCTCACAATTTTTGATGAATGCACGGTGTGGCTTTCAACACGGCATACTGCAGTTGACCATCTCATTATTTTGCCCACCCATGTCATGAATGGTTTTCTGCAGAAATCCCAGACTGTCGCCGTGTTTTTCGATTTGGAGAAGGCCTATGACACCTGCTAGAGAGCTAGTACCCTCCATACTCTTCACATGTGGGGCTTCCGTGCCCACCTACCCTGTTTCCTTCAGACATTTTTAAAAGACCGAGTTTTCGAGGTGCATGAAGGGTCTGCCTTGTCGGACACCTTTATCCAGGAAAATGGTGTGTCTCAGGGTTCCATTCTGAGTGTCATTCTCTTTGCTATCACCATAAACCCTATAATGGCCTGTCTCCCACTGGGCATCTCCAGCTCCCTTTTTTTTGACGATTTTGCCTTCTATTGCAGTTCTCTATGAACCTGTCTCACTTAGTGGCATCTTCAGCAATGTCTTTATTGTCTTTACTCCTGGAGCATCGACAATGGCTTTCACTTTTCCACTGACAAAACTGTCTGTATGAATCCCACGAACGCTGACTGCAAATTTGTATGTCCGTCTGGTTATTTGACCTGTTGTGCTGCCATTCACAAACAGCATTCCAGGAGGTGTTTTCCTACAGGATAACACTTGCTCACATACTGCTGTTGTAAGCCAACATGCTATAGTGTGTCAACATATTGCCTTGGCTTGCTTGATAACCAGCTCTACCTCCAATCGAGCACATATTGGACATTATCTGATGACAGCTTCAACCCATCCACAAACATCATTAACTGTCCTTTTATTGGTCAACCAAGTGCAACAGGCATGGAACTCCATCCCATAAACTGACACATGACACGTGTACATCAGTGTACCAGCATTTACTTTTACATTTGCTGTGGCTTATCTCACACTTACATTGTTTTCTGATCCTGCAACATTAATCACTTTACATACGTTGTCTCAACAAATATATTCCTGGTATTTCATTACTCTACATTAATTATTTTTTGGTGTTGCAAATTTTTCCGTCAGTGTACCTGGCCTTTCTTTAACCATCCCTGGTGCAATGCAGAATTCTCTTCCCAGTAGCGAGAAAATGCCATTATTCCAATTTTGAAATCTGATAAATTGCTTCTTCAAACGGACAGCTGTCGTCCAGACTGTTTACTCAGTGTCCTGCAAGTTACTTGAACATATGGTTAGTCGAAAGCTGTATTGTGTCCTTGAATCCCCGGATCTTTTGGCTTCGATCCAGGGTGCTTTTCGCCAAGGGCGCTCTACTGAAGATAATTTAGTCCACTTGAAGTGTGCTATCTGAACAGCTTTTGCTCAGCATCAGTTCCTTGTTGCAGTTTTCATTGATTTGCGTATATATCCTATGATACCACATGGTGCCATAACGTCCTTGCCACCTTAAAGGAGTGGGGCCTCCATGGCCCAATCCTGATTTTTATCCAGAACTTTCTTCCATGTCTCACTTTTTGGGTACAGGTTGGTGCCTCCTGTAGCATCCCCGTCTGCAGGAGAAGGGGCTTGCACAAGGTTCTGTTTTGAGTGTCGCTCTCCTTTTTGTGGCTAGCAATGATCTGGCGGCAGCTGCATGACATATGGTGTCCCCATCTTTTCTGTTCGTCCGCGACGGCTATTGCTGGAGGCAGAATGCAGGGAGCAATACACCAAGCACAATCCTGGGCTTTCACTCATAGCATCCATTTTTTGGCTGCCATGACTTACGTTATGCATTTCTGTCATTGTGTTTTTTAGGACCGGTCTTTGATGCCTAGTTGACATGGCTTCCCCGTCTTTGTCAACTAAAGCAGACATGTAGGTCGCACCTGAATGCTCTTCTATGCCTCAGCGACACCGACCGCGGTGTGGTCCACTCTAGTTTGGTATGGCTGTATGCAGCATTGGTGCAGTCACACCTAGATTACAGGAATCTCTCATATGACTTTTTATCAGCTACGACATTACGCCTGGATTCGATACACTATTGCGGGGTAAGACTGGTAACAGGTGCCTTTGGACTAGGCAGCAGTTCCACTATTGTGGGTTCTGCACCATCAAAAATTGATGGCAGCTGCTCGCCCATAGTACCCTAACTGTCATCTCCTCTTTCCAGATACGAGATTTACCTCCAAAAACGGCAACACAGGTCTGGGGTGACGATCACCAAGTTTGAGCCTTGGTCCAGCACACAGTTTTAATCTGCCAGGAAGTTTCATATCAGTGCACGCTATGCTGCAGAGTGAAAGTCTCATTCTAGAAAACTCTTTAAGTGTAATTCTCTTTACATATTGGCTATTTTCTTCACATATGGGGGACATGGTCTCATCTGAAAAGTGAAAGCAAGCCTGTAAAAGAAAGGGGGGGGGGGGGGGGGGGGGGGGGGGCAGTTCTCAATTCTTGAGCAGTGACCCTCTTGTTTTTTTTTGTTTTCTTTAACCTTTACAATTTGGGTGAGTTTATGTTCAATCCTTGCACCCAATTTACTCTTTCATCTACCTACTTTTTTCTCGTCTAGCAGAACGATATTTATGACCGTTGCTTAATACCTGTTTGTATCACTTACAATGCTGGTATTTATGAATTCTTTAGCATTTGACTCCGGAAAGACCATTTTTCTTTGTAGTGAGGTCTTGCCAACAGCAAATTTTCTGGATGGAAAGTTGCCAATCTGCTCATACACTTTAAAATTTAAAAGTAAATCTAGCAATGCTAGAATGTATACAAAATACTGATATACCCATTATCAAGTTGTTGTTTAAAGATTCGCGACTTTTAAAACTTACGTAGATTATCTTTTTCATGATAGAACTTTACATAAGAAGTTATTAAGAACATTGTGAATATCACATGATGAACAATTGAATGACTAAAGCAGTGTTATCAACCCTCATTCATTGACACATGTAATAAATTCATCGAGGCAGTGATGTCCAGAGCTGTTGTAAAAATTTCTGAAATTAAAAGTATATATTACCTAATGAAGGTAGTATTTTGGGGTGAAAGAGCACAATAATTATTATTTTTGGAATGTAATAATTCACTATGGCTTCATTTTAATTCTAATAAGTTTCACACTGTAATGAAACATTGTCTAAATGCCTCTCTCTCTCTCTCTCTCTCTCTCTCTCTCTCTCTCTCTCTCTCTCTCTCTCTCTCATTTGTTATAACTTACCGCTGTTATTTTGTATTTGTATTGCAGTCATTACATTAAAATTGGCTATATCGATTCTGCAATTTATACTATTATGTTATTGCTAAGAATTGATTTAAAGAATAAACGTATATATTTATTTATAAGATTTTGTAAATTTATACCACTGGAACTCTTTCAAAATATTTGATTGCGTAATACTGCCAATAAATACAATGACTTTCTTTCTTCTGTTTATGATTGTAATAGATGTTGGACACTTTGATTCCAAGTATGTTATACAGAAACGCAGTGATTTTTTACAAAAGGCAAAACTATGTGTTCGAAGAATTGTGGAGAGGAGGGTACATGATGTATTTTAAGTAGGTTATAAAGAGTAACTATAACAACAAAAGCAATAAATTATTGATAAAATTATTTAATTGAATAGATAAAAAATCTACTCACCAAGTGGCAGCAGAACATACACATAAAAGACTGTTGTTATTGGCAAGCTTTCGGAGCCAGTGGCTCCTCCAGACAGAAGCATTGAAGGGGAAGAAAGAAGGGTAAAGGAAAAGGCCTGGAGAGTTCCAGGAAAAGGTGTAGATTTTGGGAAAGTCACCCAGAACTGCGGATCAGGCGAAAAATAGAAACGACACATGTCATATACCAGCTATTATGTAAACACTGTTCAGCTTTCTACATCTGCATGACTACCACCAAATTATCAGTTACGATAAATGGGCATAGGCATAGTGTATATACTGGAAACTCACAATATCCTGTTGCAGGGCATGCTCTACAACATGGCATACGTGACCTCGACACTTGTTTCACCACACATGCCACCTGGATTCTTCCGCCAGACACCAGTTTCTCAGAACTCCGCAGGTGGGAACTAGCACTACGTGTCCTTGGTTCTCACCACCCACCTTGCCTTAATTTACGTTAATTTCTCCTGTTTCAGCTTTTCTTCACTGTAATTACTCTTTGCTTCACTCCATTTTAGCTTTCTACATCTTTCATTGTCTTTCCTGTCTATTTTCACTGCCCCCACCAACAGCTGTTGCATACAATACACTTAGCTTCTCACTCTTATTAACTCATGTACAGTTTTAGTAGTAATCTCTGTCTTGCATATTACCCTGTCTTCCACCTTTAAGCTCTCAGGTTTCCGAATCTTGCCCGATGCAGTCCCCAACAATTAGTCTTTCCTTCTCATCCTGTACTGTAAGTCATGCATGACCCACGGTTCTGGGTAACTTTCCCAAAATCTACCCCTTTTCTTAGACCTCTCCAAGTCCTTTTCCTTCACCCTTCTTGCTTCCCCTGCAACCCTTCAGCCTGAAGAAGGAGTCACTGGGTCCAAACGCTTGCCTATCACAACAGTCTTTTATGTGTGTGCTCTGCCACTGCTCGGTGAGTAGATTTTTTATCTATCCAATTAAATAATTTTATAAAGAGTATCTGTGTGTGATGTTTTTATTGGTATACAACTTGTTATAAACAAAACGTATTTCTACCCCACAATATGACTGGGCCACAATGAAAGCAGCCACATCATTGTCAAATTCACTGAAACTACTGCATAGCAGTTTACTTGGGTATGGCTGCTGTTTTGGTCTTCAGTTTGGTTTAAGCACTGCGTCAATACCTTCTCTTCATAGCACTCGGAGGTCGCGATCTGCAACTGTTTTTACAAATGGCAAGAGAACTTTACCTCTAGTTGCTTGCTTTTCAGTGAAAGATGCAAATATTTTAGAATGTAGTGCCTTATGTATATCTGTTAGAATAGCCACAAACTGTTTGTTGTAGCAATTTTTATGCATCTGGTACAGTGTACTATCACAAGATACCAGGTACATCTACAGATGGTAATATATATTCCCAAAAGCTTTGTAAAACCACTAAGTGATTGGCAAGTATGCTTCCCAAGATTCACAAAAGACATAATTGAGTAATACCGTATTTACTCGGATCTAAGCTGCACTTTTTTCCGGTTTTTGTAATCCAAAACACCGCCTGCGGCTTAGAATCAAGTGCAAAGTAAGCGGCAGTTCTGAAAAATGTTGGTAGGTGCTGCCACAACTAACTTCTGCCATTGAATATATGTAGCACTACACAGGCATGCTTTGCAGGCACAAAGATAAATACTGGCGCCAAAACCTCTGCGTCAGTAAACAAATGAAAAGAAAACGGGGGTGGGGGGTGGAAGATGAGCTTTTTTCTCTGCCCCAAGTTTCGACCACTGCATTTTCATACTTTATCCAACGAAGTAAATACAAATTCCGTATTCTTCATCTCCGAATGTTGCAGCCTTTCAATGTACTACGAAAATCCAACTGGAAGAGTGTTTGGGATGTTTGTCAATATGGCCAAGTCTACGTTCTGAATTTTTGTCCCACCTGTGACAAGAGATGGTTGTTAATAGCAATTTTTATGAATTGTGAATCACATGCAGTATTCTCTTCACCATAAGAATAATTCGAATGTAAACATTTTGCCATGTATTCCTACGTGTTTCCTGCTATCTCATTTAAATCCTGTCTTCCTAATAAACTACAAAACTAGAGAGAGACAACAGCAAACGCGGAAGAATATATATATCATGTCATGTTTATATTCGTATTATTCCTATGCTGAATAGTGATACAGTCAGAAATGAAGCACAGCAACTGACTAGATTTTTAAACCTAAGATGGCTCTAATTTCTGTGCAGAATGTAATGCACTAAAGAGGCGTCTGCAAAAATTTTCAAACGGAGAAAATTTTTCGCTAAACTTTTGTTTGGAACATCTATCATATGCAGTCTATTATATGGTTCTTGTTGATCATTATCAAAGAAAGCGGCAGTGTAAGTAACAACAAATAGTGGTCTCTTGCCATTGTTTCGCTGATGAGACGATTCCTCTCTCTTTTTTTTTAAAAATTGTAAGCGGTGGTAGCGTGCGCAAAAGCAAGCCATCCCATGAGCGGCGACAGGCCGTAAACACGCATAATCAGAATGTGACAAACAATGCATGGCACAGTACGATAATGCATTTTGAGCTTAGAGTGACGGAAACACCTATAACAAAGAGAACGGCACTTATCAGATCAAAGAAAAGTAAGCAATCAATTCCAACCAGACGAAGCATATGAGAAAGGCTCTCTAGTATAAATACGGATGGAGAGCCTGACGCATAGCAATGACTACGTGGTAAAGCTTAACTGCTAAGTTTACCACACGCACCAAACTACTGTAGCTGTATCGTCATTCATTCGACCTAAATTGTCTCATATTACAATGGACCAACTTTGTTTCGGTTTGGAGATGTGGTCTAAAACGTTTCTCCCCCTTGAATTTCGAGTCACAAATTTCAAGTGCGGCTTAGATTCAAGAAAATTTTTTTTTTCCTTGATTTCGAGTCTCATTTATCAGGTGCGGCTTACATTCGAGTGCAGCTTAGATTCGGGTAAATACAGTAAGTGTACTTCCCAAACCATTTTGAGAAACTATTTTGATGGAAAGCATATTTTCCAAGAGCGATTAAAACACTGCTATTTGGTGGGCTGTATACTTCTCACAGCCCTAAAAGCTATATTTCATAACAAAAAGGAAGTAAACTGGTGCAGCGGACTATCACTGGATGCCAGGAGCATGCAGAAGTGGTTCAATGTATTCCCATAAATGCAGTAAAGAAACACAGCTATTGCTAAGTATATCTCTTATGACCAGTAAAAGCCTTAAGTGCCTCTTTGCAGCAGGTCGACAGACTGTACAGCCCACGTGAGTCACACTGTCCCATTAACGAATGGAGACACAGTGCACTCTGCTAAAGTAAATGAGAGTGCAGGTTTGCTTTCACCTACATTACACAGTCAGTTGTACTTAGTGATTTCTGGTAGACAAAAGAATATTGAGAAAGGAGAAATGAAGGAAGATAAGTGTTTAATGTCCCATAAACATTGAGGTCTTTAGTGTCTGAGCACAAACTCTGATTGTTTCAAGGATGGGAAGGCTATTTATAGTGCCCTTTCAGAGAAACCATCTCGGCATTTGCCTATACTGATTTAGAGAAAGCTCAGAAAACCCAAGTCTGGGTGGACTAGATGGAGCTGTAGAGAGCAAAAACTGTAGAGGAAAACAGAGATTGGAATACATCCAGCAGATAATTGAGGCTGTAGGTTGAAAGGGCTACTCTGAGATGAACAGGTTGCCTCAGGAGAGTAATGCATGGACTTTAACTGTTAGTCGCCCTGAATGTGAGTCCAGTGAGCTCACCACTGTGCCACCTCGCTCGATATATTGTGAGAGAAGTTCCTGATTTAACCATTTCACAGTATGTGGGAAGTGTACTTACCATCTACTGTATTTCTTTACTGTATTCCTGAGAACACATCATACGAGCTCTGTATGCACGTGGCACCTGATGTTAGTTTGCTGCACCAGCTGAACTTTCTGTCTGTTATGAAATGTAGCTTTTAATTGTCATTAAATGTCACTTGTTCCTTTCAGAAGCAGTTGCTACTATATGTGCCACCAAATAATGTTGTTTTGAAGGCCACTGGGAAGTATGCTTACTACCAAAGTAATTTTTCCATGATACAAGGGGAATATACTTACCACAAAATTAATTTCTTTTTTTGGACTGCAGAAAGGATACTTACCACCAACTGACCATACTTACCACTAATTTAGTTGTTTTACTATGCTCTTGGGAAAATGTTTTACCTCCTCTGGATGTGGTTCACTTTTTGTGATAATATGCTAAACAACTGGTGTCTGTTTGTCATGACATCAGTGCTGTTGTCACTTGTTACAACAGAACACATTGTTTCATTCTGCAATATATGCTATTGTGACTTGTCTCAGCTCGTTTCTTTATGTAGTGTTAAATGAAGTTTCTAGGATTGTAAAATAGATAGTCAAATAAAAACAGAAAATTCCTTTTTTCACATCTAGTAGTAACTCATAACAGCTTACTAAAGACAGTAGCTTTTTGCTCCTAAACCACAAAAATAAAATAATCAAAAATTAAATGTAGTTGACACTTCTAAAATGATACCAAAACAATTAACTTTACAGGGCTGCTACAAAAAATGTGCCCACAAATGGGTTAAAAACAAAGTATGCAAGCTGTGGGGGCAGTGTGAAACTTTTTTAAGCACTGTATTTGAAAAATATTATTCATTTTGTTCCACTTCCAGAACGTTAGGTTTTGTGGATTTTTGCCTGTACATTAATGGGTGTGGATGCGTTCAGTGGAGGCAAGTGTGTCGTGTATGATTTTTCTCAGTAAATATGTCCTACTGACGTTGCAGTATATCTCCAATGTTCTGGATGCATCAAATGAAGTTTAAAAGACAGCTAACTGCTACTGCTGGTATGCCTCTTCATGTAAATGTCAGAGTTACTATTATTATTCAATACAGAAAGGAAGATTACCAGCTTAGCAATTTGCTGAAAATGAGTTCATTAAAGGGAGTATTACAATTAACATCCTGTTAACGACAAATTAATTAGAGATGCGAAGCAGCCCCAGATTGGGGAAGGAAATTGGACGGATAGCTGACTCCATAAAAATTAATACATTTCATACTGTGCTCGAGCACAGGCAATAAAAAACAGTGAGCAAACATGATGTGTGTACTTGTTGCCTCAGGGTCTCCTGCGAAACTGAGGTGCTTGAGTAAACTACATCACACTGCTTTGTTGTGTGCTTGTTGTCAAGCCAGTTTATGAAGTCCACATCCCTCTTCATTTTTATATAACTTTGTTTTGAATGCACTGTACAAGAATACTGAATACCTTGAAAATTATCGAGTTCAGCCATTCATTCACATGTAATATTCCAACAGCTCCAACACCGATGAGAGCCTTCAGGGGCATAAAACGAGTAAGTGAGAAGTGCCACTGAACTACTAACAACCATTTTCATCTACTACTAATCTGCTCACATTAATCATTATTCAAGGGGATCAGTTCTACATCATTTTATTTTTATAAATATACAGAGAAGCAACTACTTAAAAAAAGCCAATGCTCTGCTACTTAAACTGCTCTGCCACTATTTTGATTTAATACTTCATGCTAAATGGGCATTTAATTTTACACAGGACACTGTCATCTAAACTTATTCTGATAAATTCATATACTTCCTTCCTGTGCAATGCCCTTTATGCTGTCAACGCCACGTTGGGACCGGTACAGTAGTTTCTGTTCCGTGGAGAACCAACCGTACCTGCACATAGGCTATTATTATGATGGAATCACCACTTCAAAAGGCATTCCAAAGCTGCTGCCAGCTTCCCTCTGTGGAGTAAACCATCTACCATTCCTGTCTGCTCCTAGAGAATATGTTGCATTGCTAAATATGGTCTTCTGTTAGAAAGTGTTTGTGCGTTGTGTATCTGAGGTGGGACAGGTAGGTAAATTCACATATCCAGGTAAATTATTGGTGGACTGGCTAATAAAACATTTTTTGCTTTAATTTTGAATATTTGGGGATTTCCAGATTGCTCCTAATGTTGGCTGGCAGATGTTAAAAGGGTGCTGCACCTGAATATAAAACAGTTTTCTTAATCCTAAGCTTCAATGCATATTCTCTATGGAAATTATTTATATTGTGATTGTTATGGTTGCAAGCTTTGCAATTAATGCTAAATTCTCTCTTGTCCATTTGAGCAGCTCAGAGGTTAGCATATCTTGCTGCTATGTGGAGGACCCAGGTCCAATTCGTGGTAATGCCTTTTTTTTAAAGGGCGAAGCTACTCCACACCCACACTGACATAGTGACCATCACCAAAGTTCTACCATCACCTCCGTTTGCTTCGTTACAATTGAGAAGTGCACAGGATGTGGGGTCATGATGTTGTCCGTAGGATTACCCACTAATACAGGCACTTTGAGGCGATAGAAGTGGTCGAGAAGTGAGCAGAAGGTAGCAGTTTTAAGGGCAGAGGGAGAAAAGTGCTGAGGCAAGCACCAAAACTTCTGCAATAGTCTGGACAGATAGTAAGAGCAGTAGCAGTTTCTTTCTGTCTGCAAGGGTGAGGTTATCGTTAGTTTTGGGTATCGTGCGATGCTCGATACCATTGTCGCAGCTTAAAACACTCTTTACGAGTGTCAGTCCTATTGAGGAGGGGTACTCCTGGGCTGTGCTCCTGAGTGTCTCCTGGGCCACCTGCAGCATCTGTACTTGTAACATGCCAAGGTCGTTATACGAGTGGTCAATTGGCCATAAAGAGGTTTGGTTGGATATGTTTATGTTTAGTGTGCAATACTGCTTTCCCGTATTGACAGTTGGTCAGCTAGATATTTGCAGCTGGCAATGCCATTTAGTTTTGCTGTAATGCAGGGATTCACCAGTGTTTATTTTGTCTGTGAGCTTGTGCTGTCCACAAGTGATTAATTGTCCCTAGATAGAAGTGTTTTTCAGCAGTTGTGTTTTCATCCGTGGTTGTGGTCATAGTTTCCCAGGTTAAGAATGAAGTGATTGTCAGAGTGTCTCAAGTTCCTGTACAGTCATGTGGTGAGTTTTTTGAATATCTGTGTGTGAGTCTCAAGGCAGTATTCTCTGTGAAGGTCGACAGTGTGTGTGGACTGTGGTGCACTTTGTTCTGTATCACCTGTAGGCGGCACAGCCGGTCAGAGCCACGTAACCCCAGACTGCAGCTGCATGCATCATCATGGGTCTAATCAGTATCATGTACACGGACCTCGATACAATCCTATTCAGTGTGCTTTACCTGTTGAGCTTAGAGTAACACTGTTTGAGCCTTGCATTTGCTCAGTTGGCCTGTCACTGAAGTATTTGACTTTCACACTGAAACGTATTGGGCGTGTGTGTAGTGTTATTTGTCTGCAGTCTTAATGTGGGGTCCTGCCCACTAATCTCGTATAGGGTGCCTAAAGGATGCTGCATTCTCAAAATGCTATACAACAATTCAAGCAAACAACATTAATAGTTTTTATTACAAATAAGAAGCTTGACAATGCTTAACCTGGAATTTACAATGGTGTCGCAAGCAATAGGCGACATGCAGTATAAATCCGAGTCCTTTGCTATATACAATGTTCGTGCAAGTTTGACACACAGCTTGTGGATCACTAATAACTGTTATTGTAGCATTCTGCGCTAGGCCTGTCCGTATACTGTCCTAATCCTGTCCAAATACTGAGTGGCCGAGGCTGGCAGGAGCGGCACTTATATTCTCTTTGTCTAGGGGCCTGCTCCCGTCGTGGTGTTTTTTTTTTTTTTTTTTTTTTTTTTTTTGTGGTTTTAGGGCGCACAACTTCAATGGTCATTAGCGCCCTGACTACTCTAAGAATGCACCGCGAGGCACAAGTTCACCACAACAACTAAAAGGGAAAACACGATAAAAGACAGACTGACAGGCATAGGATTAAAAAACAGCATCATCAAATGTCCTTAGCGAGGTGTGTCAAATTGATAAAACGAAGAACACGAGCAGCTGCTCGTGGGTCATCCGCTAAAATGGCATCGAAAGTATTTGGCAGGTTAAGATCGAGGCGCAGTGTGTTAAGATCTGGACAGGACATTAAAATGTGTGTAACCGTCAGCAAGTGCCCACATGGGCAGAACGGCGCCGGCGCAGCCGTCAGCAGATGGCAATGGCTGAACCGGCAGTGTCCAATTCTTAACCGGGCTAAAACGACCTCCTCCCGCCGAGAAGGGCGTGAGGAGGACGTCCAAGCCACGGGAAGAGGTTTTAAGGCCCGAAGCTTGTCGTCGGTAAGTGCAGCCCAATCGGTATGCCACAGAGATAAGATGCGCCGACAAATCACCCTGCTAAAATCGGACGAAGGGACGCAACAAGAAGCTGTCCGAGGCTGGAGGACCGCAGCCTTGGCCGCGGCATCTGCAGCTTCGTACCCAGGGATACCGACATGGCCAGGAACCCACATAAAGCTAACTGGAGAACCGACGTCCACCAGCTGCTGAAGAGAGCGTTGGATCCGGTGTACGAAGGGGTGAACCGGGTACGGATCACTGAGGCTCTGGATGGCGCTCAGGGAATCTGAGCAGATGACATAAGCAGAATGTCGGTGGCGGCAGATGTAAAGAACAGCCTGGTAGAGGGCAAAGAGCTCAGCTGTGAAGACCGAACAATGGCCATGGAGCCGGTATTTGAAACTTTGTGCCTCGACAATAAAGGAACACCCGACCCCGTCATTGGTCTTAGAGCCATCTGTATAAATGAAAGTCATGTCGATGAACTTCGAACGAAGTTCCAAAAAACGGGAGTGGTAGACCGAACCGGGGGTGACCTCTTTTGGGAGCGAGCTGAGGTCAAGGTGAACGCGGACCTGAGCCTGGAGCCAAGGTGGCTTGCGGCTCTCGCCCACTCGAAAGGTTGCAGGGAGTGAAAAATTAAGGTGTTGAAGGAGGCGACGAAAGCGAACTCCAGGGGGTAGCAGGGCAGAGACATACAACCCGTATTGACGGTCAAGAGAGTCGTCAAAAAAGGAACGATAAGACGGATGGTCGGGCATTGACAGTAGCCGACAGGCATACCGACAAAGCAGTATATCGCGCCGGTAGGTGAGTGGCAATTCGCCAGCGTCAGCATGAAGACTCTCTACGGGACTGGTATAAAATGCTCCGATCGCAAGTCATAAACCCCGATGTTGTATGGAGTTGAGGCGGCGTAAGATGGATGGCCGTGCAGAGGAGTATACGAAGCTCCCATAATCCAGCTTGGAGCGGACGATCGACCGATATAGACGAAGTAGGACGGTTCGATCCGCTCCCCACGACAGACCACTGAGAACACGGAGGACATTTAAAGAACGGGTACAACGGGCGGCCAAATATGACACATGTGGAGACCAGCTAAGTTTCCTGTCAAATGTAAGGCCTAAAAATTTGGTTGTCTCCACGATTGGGAGAGCAACGGGACCGAGCCGTAAGGACGGTGGGAGAAACTCTTTGTAGCGCCAGAAGTTAATACAGACCGTCTTCTCGGCAGAAAAACGGAAGCCATTGGCGACACTCCAGGAGTAAAGACGGTCAAGAGAACGCTGAAGACAGCACTCCAGGACACGTGTACACTGCGCGCTGCAATAGATGGTAAAATCGTCCACGAAAAGGGAGCCTGATACATCAGCTGGGAGGCAATCCATTATTGGATTGATCGCGATGGCGAAGAGAGCGACGCTCAAAACTGAGCCCTGTGGCACCCCATTCTCCTGGCGAAAGGTGTCGGACAGGACAGAACCCACACGTACCCTGAACTGTCGATCCATTAAAAAGGAACGAATAAAAAGAGGGAGGCGACCGCGAAGGCCCCATGTATGCATGGTGCGGAGAATGCCCGCCTTCCAACAGGTGTCGTAAGCCTTCTCCAAATCAAAGAACACAGCCGCGGTCGGGCGCTTCCGCAAGAAGTTATTCATAATGAAGGTCGACAAGGTAACCAGATGGTCAACAGCAGAGCGGCGCCTACGAAATCCACATTGTACATTGGTAAGTAGGCGTCGAGACTCGAGCAGCCAAACCAATCGAGAGTTAACCATTCGCTCCATCACTTTACAGACACAGCTGGTAAGCGAGATAGGTCGATAACTGGAAGGCAAGTGCTTGTCCTTCCCCGGCTTAGGAATCAGGACAACAATAGACTCGCGCCAGCATGCGGGAACATGTCCCTCAATCCAGATGCGATTGTATGTACGAAGAAGAAAACCTTTACCCGCAGGAGAAAGGTTCTTCAGCATCTGAATATGAATAGAATCTGGCCCTGGAGCAGAGGACCGTGATCGGCCAAGTGCGTTTTCGAGTTCCCGCATGGTGAATGGGGCATTATAACTTTCACAATTCGAGGAGCGGAAGTTAGGTGGCCTAGCCTCCTCTGCCTGTTTGCGGGGGAGGAAGGCAGGGTGGTAATGAGCGGAGCTCGAAACCTCTGCGAAAAAGCGGCCGAAGGCATTGGAGACAGCCTCAGGGGCCACAAGGACGTCATTCGCGACCTTCAAGCCAGAAACTGGTGAGTGGACCTTAGTGCCAGATAGCCGGCGCAGGCTACCCCAGACAACAGAAGAGGGAGTAAAACTGTTGAAGGTGCTTGTGAAAGCAGCCCAGCTGGCTTTCTTGCTTTCTTTGATAATACGACGACACTGAGCACGTAATCATTTATAATTGATACAATTCGCCACTGTAGGGTGGCATTTAAATGTGCGTAAAGCACGTCGACGAGCACGTAAAGCGTCTCTACATGCTGCGGTCCACCAGGGGACCGGTACGCGACGTGGAGAAGAAGGAGGGTGAGGGATGGAATATTCAGCAGCAGCGAGAATGACTTCCGTGAGGTGTGCGACCTGACGATCACAGCTTGTAAAGGTTTGATCCTGAAAGGTCGCCCTGGAAGAGAAGAGCCCCCAGTCTGCCTTGGAGATGGTCCAATTAGAGAAGCACGGAGAGGGGGTATGCTGCAGGAGATGGATAACACACGGGAAGTGGTCGCTCGAATATGTATCAGAAAGTGCATACCACTCAAACCGGCGTGCAAGTTGGGGAGTACATATAGAGAGGTCTAAATGGGAATAGGTGTGAGATGTGTCCGAAAGAAAAGTAGGGGCGCCAGTATTGAGGCAGACAAGATCGAGCTGGTTGAAAAGGTCTGCTAACAAGGAGCCCCTCGGGCACGATGCTGGAGAGCCCCAAAGGGGATGGTGGGCATTAAAGTCTCCAGTTAACAAAAATGGTGCAGGTAGCTGAGCAATAAGTTGCATCACGTCTGCCCTGGTAACGGCAGATGACGATGGAGTGTAAACGGTACAAAAGGAAAACGTCCGCCGTCGTGGTGTGGTCCTTGCCAGTGGGCTATTGGCTGACGGTGTGTTCACTGCCTTCTTTGCTCTTGTGATCTTAATTTTCATTCCAGAGCTTGTGGGTATGCCAGAACACGTAATGTTTGTGCAGTTGTTATGGTTGTCAGTGAACAGAACTGCTTCACACTTGTCAGCATTTGCTTTAACACACTGTCGTTCCAGCTAGGCAGTTTTGTTTGCCGTTGCGAACTATGCCTGATGGTTTCCAGTCTTGCACTAGGATGGTAGTGTCATCTGCGTAGATGGTTGCCATTGTGTTTTGTTCAGTTGGAAAGTCATTGACGTAGAGATTAAACAAGAGGGGCCCTTGGATGCTGCCTTGGGTAACTCCCACTTGTATACTGTGTTGTGTTGACAGTTTGCCCTGAACGTCGGTGTTGAAGCTTCTGTGGGTGAGATATGAGTGTGTAAGATGTATGAGCTCGTCGGAGAGACTAGCAGTGCAGAGTTTGCGAATGAGACGATTGTGCCGTAGATGACTGAAGACCAGGAACAGCGCTCCTGTAGCTTTGTTGGTGTTGGGGGTGTGTGTAATATGTTCTACTACACGGAGGAGTTGTTGTGTTGTGGAGTGGTGATTGCTGAATTCAAATTGCTCCAGTCTCAGCGAGTCATTGGTGATGCAGTGCATAGTAAGATGTCTGAGAATCATCTTCTCAACAATCTTATTCAGGGAGCTCAGCAAGCTAACGGCTCTGTAATTTTGTGGTAGAGAGTGGTATTTCCCTGGCTTCCTGAACATCAGGACAGGGAAGTGTTGATGTTGTAGAATGGTATTCGTCATATGTGTGAGATGCTCTATAGCTTTATTCGTGAACTCCTGGGTGACACGGTTTTGAAAGTGATTGGGACCAGGAGCTTTTCTAGCTGTTTTGTGCTTAATAACCTGTGTAATTTCATGTGTAGCAGTATGTATTGTTACATTGCACTTGGGCTGGGTTACAAGCCATGTAACCTCCTGGTCCATTTCAAGTAGCAGTGCTGGATTGGAAGGAGCCAGATTCAGTGTGAATGATGTTGCTAGTGTTCTGGTCATCGGCTCATGCTTCTCCTCCATGGAGTATGCTGGTCTGTAAGGTATTTGTAAGCTTGGTGTGTAGTATTTCTTCTTCGTGGAGTGGACAGCTATTTGCCACACTCCAGGTCATGTGGTGTGCAGCCCTGCGAGTGTATTGTCCCAGTTTGTGGTTTTAAAAGTTTTAATTTAGCCTGTATGATCCCCTGGAGCCTGCTAATATGCTGTTTGTACAGTCAGTATCTCCCGAGATGATCTCTCATTGACATCGGCCCCTGTATTTCTGGGAGCAGGGCCATTGAGCATTCTTGTGGTATAAGTACTGTAATGGTAAATGCTATTGCATCCTGAACTGCGGTGGTAAGGGCTTCGACAGCTTCAACAAGTTTCCTGCTTTGTGTAATTTTGGGAATTTGTGGGATACGACTTTTCAAGCATTTCCTTGAACAATGCCCAATTCACACGCTTGTTGGTCAGTATCCTGTGAGATTCATCATACTGGTGTGTTTCTTCCGAGTAAAGTATTACAGGTGTTTGGTGAGGCCAAATCATGTATAATTTCAATGTTGATTGTGACTATAATGCCTATCACATCTAGTCTCTGTTCCCTGTTTTAAGTGTCACCTCAGCTGGCACTAGTGTAATGTAGTTTGGGCGCAGTGCATGTTCGCATAGTTTTTTTGCTATTGGTGTTTGATCTTTGTTAGTTCCAAGCAGAGTGTTTAGCATTAAGATCACCAGTGGCTATTGGTCACTATGCAATGTTGAGTATTGTGCTGATATCGCTTGTTATGATGTTACCACATCAATTGTATATCGATATCAATGTAGTGTTCACTCAGTTGACTTGACCCTAACAGCTGTGGCTTCTAGTCTTTCAGGTTCAGGGATCTTAATAATTGTGTATTCTTTGTCTCAATATATGATGATTGCTGTTCCACCCACAGTTGTGCCTTCAGGTGGTCAGTACAGTAGATGTAATATCTTGGGAAGAGTAGTTGTTTGTGTGACTGGAGCTCAGCTTCGTTCATGAGAGCAATCCAGATTCCCTTCTCCTCCATAAATGCAGCTAGCTCTGCCCTTTTGTTGCCAATCCCATCTGCATTCCAGAATAGCATCTGGGTCAAAGTATTGTTGTTTGTGTTTTGTGGTGTATTATCTATGGAAGAGTGTGGGCAGTGTGGTGATAGCAGTTTGTATAGCAGCCATGCACTGGCTGGGTGTAGCCGTCATGAGTTTGTGCATGTGTTACGATGAAGAGCCTCAAGAGGATCTTAAGCCACGTGAGTGGGGAATAGTGTCTCCACTATGCCTCTGATTGTGGTGAGAATGTTTGTTATGTCAGCCAAAGTGTTGGCGGTGGTGTTGGTGGCTGGTGGTCCTTATGTTGGTGTACTGGATGGGCTGGCTTGTGTGTTATTCATGGTTCGTATTTCATCTGGGGTCACCTGTGTTATTGCTGTGGTGAGGGGGGCAAGAGTGTGAGTTACAGTTACATTGTTCCTTTGAATGTGTTCCTATGTTTGTCTGGTCTGTTGTTGGTGTATTTGTTGTGGTGTGATAGTGTCCCCTCTTTTGTTTTTTGGGTACCTCCGTTTCATTTCGTGTGTTTGTGGTTGCCCTAGTTTGGGTGTGTCTTCTGTGATATCACGAGTGTCACAATCTGGCCCAGACAGAGTTGACTTGGTGTTGTCTGGGACCGGCAGTGTTGTCAGTATAGGGGCAGTTTCTAGCATTGCATGTGTGGGTTGTGGCTCTGTTGTTGTGGGAGTGTGCCATGAGTTTGTGGAGCTCTGTGCATCCTCAGTTCATCCACTTCCACTGACAATGCCAGTAAAAGAGATTCCACACCTTACTGGTTGGGGGGTGGGGAGTGTCTTGGAGCTGTTCTGGTTACCACTTGTCTGTCTTTGGCACTTTTGCACCTTAGAGCTTCTTTGTATGCTGCACACCATCTGTAGTTTGCACATGGACCCCTCCACATTTGGTACATTTGATAGTTGTACCAAGTTTAAAGTGTCGTGCTACACGGTTACCAGTGCATTTGCGGCACCGTGTGCAAGATCACATCGGGTGCCGCATGGCCAAACTGCTGGCAGTGGTGGCACTGTTGGGGGACACACGGAGGTGTGTATATTTCTACTACAACCATGTGAAGCAGGAGCATCTGCGTCAGAAAGTTGCAGGAGTAAGCTGCGTTGTCCAACTCCACTAAATAGTTTGGCTGCAATCTGTGTGTCACGAATCCCAGAATTCATCTCATGCTCTCACAGTCCCAGCTGAGAGCTGTGATTATACCATGAAGAATGTCATTGAGGGTTGTTTTGTCAACTCCTTTCACGATGTACATTCGAGTTTTTTCCCCTTGGGTGCTATATTTATGATACTCAATTCCCCCAGCTTTGACGAATTTCAGGAGATTTGTGCAATCTGTTTTGTTGCATACATACCGTGATACATGGTCCCTTGTGAGTTTTGTGTTTGGTATATGGTGGGGAGTGACATTCTACAAATGTATTGTTTAGCTTGCCGAGGCAAGTGTAATTGTGTACTTTGACCAGTGGGAAGCCAGTCGGTGTAGTGTTCTGTGTAGCGGCTGGGGTAGTGTTGTGTAGTTGAGGTGCTGCAGAATTGTTTGTATGGTCCCTCATATTACCGATGCTCGGAACTGGTGTTGGTAAAAGCACGCTGCATTTGCCGTGTGAGTCAGTAGGCTCAGTTGTTCGTGTATGTTGCTGCTGATTGCATTTTGGACCCACCAGCTTCCAAGGTCCATCTTTGTTCCACGGAGCTCTCACTTCCAGCTCGAGGACTACTGCGGTGATATTGAGGGCCTCTCTAGTATATTCACTGGTGGTGTGACTGGTGTTGGTGTTGCTGTTGCTGTTGTGTTGCTTCCACCCGTCAGTTGGACAATGAGCTCATGCTGTCTCCGAGCCATTGCTTCTTGATTTGTGGCAGCAAAGTCCGGATTTAGCTGGTTCATCACTTACTGATAGGTGGCAAAGCAAGACAGAAACGTCGAAGGGAACAGATGGCACTCCTGCCTCTTGTGCTGCAGTCTTGCTACGGGTCGTCGGGTGGGATCTGCTTGGTGGATCTGCCGTCTCCCAGACATAAGGATACTTTTAAGGATAGAATGTGGATATGAGACAATTTTACTTTTTCGTCTGAAAAGACAATTTTACTTTTTTAGTGTACATAAAGAAGAGGGGAGTCCTTATGACTCACTTGTGCAAGATGCAATGCACACTGCAAGAGAGCACGGGTGGAAGACAGCAGCCTGTACTGGACAGTGTTGTCCAATGTGAACGTGACCCGGACACTGAAATACCCTATTAAAGAATGGGAGAGTCACACTGGGGAAGCTCCAACCACATTTGTAGGAACTTTGAACCAGAACTCTTGGCCACCTAGCACTGTCAAGTGTGTAGCAGCGTGTGCTTGTTAGTGACACTCCAAAGAGTGTCCTGTGGCATCTACGCCAGTTTTAGCGTATGTGTAACACAAATTTCCTCTCGCTCGCAGCTACTGCAGGTACAGGGGGAAGGCAGCTGCTCAGCTGCGACTCACCCGTAGTACTGCCTGTGGTTTTCCTTGGTGGGAGGACTGGAACGAGGTGCACCAAGCCTTGTGATGCCTATTGAGGAACTGTTGGACTGAGGCGTAGTGACTCTGAGGTCAAGAAAGCTGGCAGTGACCAGAACAGGGTGTGGTAACCCCCCCCCCCCCCCCCCCCCCCCCCGCCTTCTGCTTTCTGTGATGCCATTGCAGAGGATTACACTGTGGTTGGTCATCTGGTTTTGATGTGGGCCAGAACATGAAGCTTTCCTTTGCTTTTTTTTTTTGCTAAATTGACTCTTACTTCTGGACACAAACACCTATACAGAGCAAATGTATTGGCATCCAGGGTTTGGTTATTTTGGGGGGGGAGTGACGATTTGTTATTGTTTCCACCCTCCCTCGCCCAGCTTCCCTCAAAAATGCAACTCGCTAGCAACCTCGCTGTTAGCATACGACAGACATCTACAATTTTAATAACAATAATAAACACACAAAAATATATTAAATTATTCAATATAATAGTAACAATACAAATAGGTGGATCAAAGAAGGAAGAAAACATAGAACAAACAAAAGAACTTCAGAAAGTGTACAAACTGACATGGACACACTATAATAAAAGAAACATTTCAGTACAAGGCAAACACATGCACTACAATACAGTTATAGTATCAGAAGCACTCTTCGCATCAGAAATGACCACAATCTGAGGACCAGGCACCACAAAGCAGAAAGAATACAATGCAAAATCCTCAGAAAATTTTTAGGAGCAGTGCACAGAGATGGTATATGAATGAAGAGATCAACCAGAGAATTATATGAACACAGAGGCAGACTCAGTCACAATCAGAAAACACCGACTGACATTCTGTGGACACATACACACAATGAATAGCGACAGATTCACAAAGGGATTTAGGATGTAGTAAATGCCTTAATCAAAAAAACCAGTTGGTTTCAAGAAATAGAAGAAGGCTACAAACAAGCAGGAATCAGAATGGAAATGATGAATGAAAGAGACAAATTCAGAAACAAAATTATGAACATAAAACTTGAAGTAAAGGAAAGGAAGAAAACAGAGAAAATATGTACATATCAAAGGAAACAAGAACACAGTCAAAGAATGAAAAGATTTTGGGAAGAGAAAAGGGAGGAGGAAAGAAGGAAAAAGCTGAACAATCACGTAACAACCAAGTTGAACTCTGTCAAAGTGTGTGCTCACCATCATTATTTCAATAAACATTATGACTGAACAGAGGTCTGCAAACACATGTGAATGAGGGGAATACTGTTTCTATCAGTGATTTCCAACTGTGTTCGGGAAGTCATTCTTTCTGTTGTTGTTGTATCGGATCTGTTGTTGACAGCTGGTATGTTCAACCCAGTGGTGTGCAGCTTTACCCAGCTGGAATGTTGTCAATCAGACCAAAAGCATGTCCTTGTGGGCAGACCCTAGCACGAGCAACTGAAAAGTGTCCTTTATTACATGTAGCTTGTCATTGCTGGAAGAACTTGGCATTTTTGACACACTTCTGTTTCCACGCTACCTCCTTCTCCAAAAGTTATGTGTGCATTTGGAAATTGGTGAAGTAAAAAATATAAAGACATCGTGTCATTCTGTCACATCTGTCTGTAGTGTGCATTTTGCAGTGCGTGTACGATACAAGGCATTTAGGTATGGTGAGGTTACTTAGCCATTAGTGTTCACAATGGCTGGCATAAAGGAAACATGACAAGTATTACATTAGAAAGCAACAGCGATAGCTTTCCGACTGCATAAATTCTACTAGGCAGAGTCAGAAGCAGACACAGTGGCCTGTGCCAGATACGAGGGTTGGAAGTGGCTGAAATGTGAGTTGTGGGACAGAGAGAAAGAGAGAGAGAGAGAGAGAGAGAGAGAGAGAGAGAGAGAACACACAGACAGCACCATAAAACATTCCCCATCTCTTTCTGCACAGAATGCACCACACTGCTGCCTTCTTAAGGGCACCCCAGTATAATATGTTGTTTGGGAAGTGTTTGGTAGTTATCATCATTGCTATGACCTCCACTTGTATCCACTCCTGCAAGATTGTGAAATCTACAGCCACTGAGGAGATTTATGTGAGATGTTCCTATCAACTTTATGTAATATTCATATTGCACACTTCTGCAGACAAAACAGATTTTCGACCTTAGCTTAGGAAAGAAAAGAATCATCACAGATCATTAAGGTTCAAAGAACTTGTCTTGAACACTGTAAGGGATCCGTGATCCCACAAACATAGATGCTAGTATCCGACGCCCAGGTCGATAGCGGACAGGAGTAGATTGTCGAGCGCTGCAGTAGGCAGTGAGACTAGTGCTGAGTGCGCAGTAGTATGGTAGAGTGTCAAGTGAGCAGTAGAGCAGGAAAGATGGGGAAGAATGGTGGTCGAGTGAGTTGTAAACGGTAAAATTCACTGGAGTATGACGAGTGAGCACGTCCCCCTGATCGTCGTGGGGTTGACTCTCACTAACGCCGATTCGCGAGTGATAAGAAACAGAAAGTGACAAGTGCCAAATTACGTGTTTCACGTCAACCGCGTCGGCCAGCAACAACCATGGATTGCAGTGAGGATTGTTGTGAATGTTAACCATCAGCATTGCGTGTGACAAAGTACTGAAAATCAGCAATCAGTAAAAAGAGATAACCGCAATTAGACGTGTAAGGCAAAGGTAGCAACTGCCTCAGAATTTGTGTGTTAGTAGGAAATATATATCAGTTGTACATCGCAACCTTTGTGATACTTAATAATAGACAAACTTTCAATCATTAGCTATTCTGTCTCAGAACAGCCGCATTCGCAGAACAACCAATAGCCTTTCATCCATTAAGCACACGGTCATATATCATAATAATTAACTGTTTGGTGGCTTCGGTAAATTACCCAAAATCCAGTAAAGGAATTAATCGGGGGTGTTTCAACACAAATGCTTAAAAATTCTTTTGTAGTTAACCTATTTTCAGATTATGAAGAGTTCTTTGTTACAGCTTGTATTTTTGTTCCAGGTGGCACTGAACTTGATGGCTGTAGTGATGTCGTGAAGGCACAGAGTTGGAAGTTGTTAAACCTTCAGAAACAAGATTTTCAAAAGTACTTCTTCTCAGACACCAACATTTCGCCCCTGTTTGTGTTGGATACACAGATGTCTCAGTTGTTGTCACATAATTTGAGTGTAGTGACTGAATCTAGAAAACAGTTTCTTTTGCTTCCCTGTACCCCAAGCATTATGTGCAATGCAGGACTCCTAACAAGACAAACACACAGAGCACAGCCCTCTGTCTTCTCTTGCCGTTTCTGCAGTTTGGGAGCACAGTCTGGAAGTCTGACTCATGTTGACCGGACCGGCAGGGTGAAAATGGTCGACATGGGTTCGAAGCTGGTGACAGAACGGACTGCTACAGCATGAGCAAAGGTTTTTGTGGGACCCGAACTGATGAAACTCGTACGAGAAAATGGCCTGAAGAAAGGTGACGTACTTAGCGTTGCTCGCCTGGCGGGAATTGTGGGGTCCAAGCAGACGTCCAGTTTTATCCCTCTGTGTCATAATATATCTTTCTCCTCTGTGGCTGTGGACATTGAACTGGACTCTGCTCTCAACTGTGTGATTATAACTGGCACGGCAAAGTGTAGAGGGCAGACGGGAGTGGAGATGGAAGCTCTCACTGCTGTATCGGTGTCTGCCTTAGCAGTGTACGATATGTGCAAAGCTGTGAGTCATGACATTGTGATATCTGAAATAATGCTTCTGACCAAAAGTGGGGGAACTAGAGGAGACTTCCACCGGACATGAGCATCTGTGTGGGTCAGTGAAATAAGTTAAGTATACCTGGTGTGACGTAGGCAAATTTCAAAGTCTGTTCGTAGTTATCATAAATTATATACACATCGAATTGGCCTGAATATAAGTTGCACCTTTAATTTCGAAAAAGAGAGAAACTTAATTAAAAATAATTTGTCAAGTTGCCCATTTACAAAAGCTTTTCAAAATGTGATTTACCCTTAACCACTTTTTTTTGTAGTACACTGTAGATAAATTACACACCAAAACAAAGCTTTCAGTTGCAGTTTTCATGTAAGACACTCTTAACTTCACTAACATTCATTGTTTTGTCACTGTCAGTATTTTTGTCACTCTCCTCCCAAAGTACAGTGGCGTCGCTACATCCCGGGCATTGCATGTGCAGCATTTCTTGAACCGTACCTTTAAAAAGCACATCTGTTAGATGAATAACTGTGAGTTTGAAATTTGCAACGTAACTGTATGGAATTCCAAAATTTTCTCTCAATGTTGTGCTTCATTGGTGAAGAATAAATTATATTCTTTAGTTAGAGAAAAACTGTGCCTGTCCCATTGTCTAAAATAGTGAAACTGTGAGAATGGTAATACAGAGGGGTCCAGAAAAATGTAGACTCTCTTTGATAGTCAATATTGATGGAACAAAATGGCATAGTGTCAAAATTCTTGCATGGGAGGAAGATCATTTTGTGTGTTCAAAGTGACACCTGTTAGCAGCCAAGCAACATCAATGTTGCTGAATTGTTGACTGAAGTACAGCTGTCAGTGTTGCCAGTGTGGTAGCTGCACAGAATGTCTTGATGGTTTCTCATATCTCATTCAGTGTAGCTGGGTTCTGTTGGTAAACTTTGTTTGTCGAGGTCCCCCATTGGTAGAAGTCGAGAATTGTAAGGTCCCGTGACCTTGGTGGGCACTTGACAGCTCCTCTTCGACTTATCCGTCGTCCAGGTAGATTTTCATCTAAGTAGAATCTGATATCTCTGTGGTGGTGAGGCGGAGTACAGTCTTGTAGGTAAAAATCTTTTGTTTCCAAACACCTCTTGGATGGCTAATAAAATCAATGTTTGCAGCATATGATACACCTCACCAGTTATGTACCTTCAAAGAAGAATGGGTCAGAGAAACAATACTATGACGGACCGCACCACACATTAACACCATGTGAAGTAACATGTTTGTCCATGTGAACATGAGGATTTTCAGCAGCCCAATACATGCAGCTATGACAGTTTACATTACCATTCAGGTTGAATTGTGCCTCATTAGGCCAGATAACCTTCCCTGCAAACCATCATCTTCGTGAAGCATGCCTTCAGACCACTCGTAGTGCTCCATCCTTCGATTCGGGTTGTCCTCATTCATAGTGTGAAATAATCTTGGAATGTACACTTTCCACTTTGCAGTCTTCAGAATTTATCATGCACTTGATCAGCTTACCCCACTTCCCCATACATCCTGCTTCATAGATTTTTGAGATGATCTAGAAAAATGTTGCAATACAGCAGTGCTGGAACCTGGAGGTTGATGTTCTTGTTCGGAGGACCTTTCCTTGTGCACATTTTAAACAGTATTGTCTGCTTAAAATTTATACCAAATACAATAAATTGTTGTTTCAGTACAGCCTTGCATTGCTCAAACAATAGTTGTATTTCATTCAGTGCTGCATTGTCATCTGCTGGAAACCCACACGACAAGATCTGTTGGGAAAACAGTGGTTTATGCTACCACTCAAAATTGCAGCCATATAACACTTTGTTCCAAAGGTAATAACAATCAGAAAATGTCTACACTTCTCTGGATCCCTCTGTAGTCACTACCTAAATGAGATAGCAACAAAGAGAATGTTTGCATTGCTACCTCATACACAACAATTGATTTACAAACTGTAGTGATATTTTTGTTTCATTTCAAACTTAAGAAAAAGCACTACAGTTGAGGTTTCTATGATTCATAAAAGTCCCAGTTTTTATGGGAGATTTTTTGTAGAAATGGTGTATCTTATATTCAGGCCAGTATGGTACCCGTTTCCATCCTGTTTTAAGTCTTAATTCAAAATATTTATCTTTCTTTTTCCAATACCTGATCAGTTTGAGAGAGATATTTAAAACAAAAAATAAGCACTAGCAAGTACGTTAATTTGCTATTGTTAAAACTTTTTCTCGTGCATGTTCTCTACAATTTTGACATGACACCACCTGCACTCTTATCTTGTTGCCAGTAAAAAGTGAGTAAGTAGGTCATTAAACTCTCTCTCTCTCTCTGTGCCCTCCCCCAGCTGTGTGGTAGTGTCCTCTGTGTTGCTCTATTGTTTCAATTTTTGATAGTCCCGTGCTGTGAAAAGTTGAGGTGAAGTGTTCATTCTTAAATAAATAGTGTGTATCAGCTCTTTTCTCCTAGGATCAGGTTGTCATTGTTGTAAAATGACACTTTTTTAACAGTTCCTAAAAGGTGCACCACTTCATTGACATTTTTGCTCAGGTGTAGAGCATATTGGCCAGACCAATTTACATGTTTCAGCTTTACACTGTATGGTATCCTCTTTTTTAAAGGCCTATTATCTTTCTTGTGTGTGACTTGTCCAGAGATTGAAAATGTTTTATTTTGTAAGTTACCAATCCAGAACAGGTTTCTGTCAATTTAATTCTTCAGGTTTTTCCAGAAGTTTGCTGAAATTCCTGAGTTGTCCTTTGCACAGTCGGACATCATTATCTTCCTCGCATATTTCGGTGACATTAGTTGTTGCTTTTACAAAGTGCTACTTGAGACTGACCGTCAGATGGAGCAGGTCTGTAATTCGTTCCCTCTGCCTTCGTGCTTCATCTGCAATCTGCTCTGACAGACACCATCCTCGGGTATCCGTGTTGCGTGATATTCCGAGTGTCATCTACACTCACGGGCACGATTCTTGTGTGTTATGTTTTCAGTCCAAGCTAGTTGGTAGAATTCTGTTTGCGGGCTGTCCCCGTTTGGGGACAAGGATCGGCAGGGCATGAAACCCTAATCTTTCATCTTTCAGTTAACTCAAATGTCGAGTGTCACTTTTTTCATGTACTGTGGTTACAAATATAAGAAAATACAAAATGAAAATTTCTCAACATAGTCATGTTTCTTTTCAGTAAGTTTCTCAGATCAGTACACTGCAATGTAAATATTCCATTAAAAGAATATATTTTTGATTGTTTCTTCAGTCAAAGATGCATTGCCTTTTTGACTTAACAATCAATGTCAAATCATTGTCCCTCAAACAATCCTGCAGGGGTTTGACAACGTGAGACCATGGCTTTATGGAGCATCACCTAGAATTAGCTGCCGTCTTTTCTGACATCATTTTAAATCAATGCTATCATCACTGTTTCTTTTGCTTAGGGTTTTGAGTCTAGGAATGATGCAAACAATCAGCAGTTTATTTCTTTCTTACGTGATCTTGTTTTCTCCTCCCTACCCCCCTTTCTTCTTTCATTTGGTAGCCTCGAGCAAATTGAATATTCCTGCTTTTGTTTGTATTTATTAATCTGTCTGTGCCCCTAATTCTTAAAAGACTTCATTATGACACTAATACTCTGAAGCAGCAAATTTGGGGAAAAAGAGCTGCATTCATTTATGCTGTTGTAAAATGGAGGAATTGGTTGTAGTTGGAAAAAAAATCTGCCTTTTACAGCTGCTGATTTTTGTCCTACATACGAGTCCTCCAAGCTACTGATGATCTGACCAATGTACGACATGCCAAAATGCTACGGCTGCATGGGGAGATACAATTAAATCCCATCCCCCCCCCCTCTCTCTCTCTCTCTCTCTCTCTCTCTCTCTCTCAAAGATCGGCAGGTTCAGGAATCTAACACAGAAAGAATTTAATCACGGTTTCTTTTTCATCTCTATCATACAATGTAGTCCAATTTTTTGCTAATACAGAAATAACATTTTGTGATTTATGTTGTGTACTCTTCAAAAGATCTAATGATGTCCTCATTCCTTTCTTATAAACAAAACAAGAAAAAACTGACAATAATTGTCGTTAAAATAAAACACAGAACAGTGTCTCCATAGCATCAATGAGCACATCCTTTCAGCACCTTTGACCCAGGCAGTGAACACAGCAGCGGTCAGTCTATGACTTGCAGCAGGTGAATCCCCGTCAGCTGCATTGTTCATGCACCCCACATAAATAATAATAAACAAAATCTAACAATACACATAACCAAGGCTTGATTTGTGACAGTATACCGCTGATGACGAAAAAAATTGGACCCAAAGATTTTGAGATGTGGTACAATAGAACTTTTGCTCTAGTTGAAGCGGTAAGATGCAAATGTTGTATTCACACTTTTAAAAAGCTCAGAAAAGTGTTATAACTTTTTCAGAAGTCTAAATCAAACTACGGAAACTCTCGGTAGGAACTTAGAAATATAGGAAATGATAGAGTGCTACTTACCATAAATACATGTTAAGAAGTCTATTTTTTTTCTTTTAACAAATCTAGCACTGCATATTACTGCCAAATTACCTGTGATTGCCCCAGTGGCAGACGTATGTATAATAATGTCAAAACGTTTGTGACACTACACACTAGGAGAAGCTCAAGTTTCAGATACACATTGATTGCGTTCTTGATGATGCTATCCACATGTTCATCCACACTCTGCAAACCACTATGAAGAGTATGACAGAGGGTACATCTCACTGTACCAGATATTAAAGCTTGTTCATGTTTCAAGACCATTTAAATCTTTCTCTGCATGCTGTAATTAATCTAATATTGTCCTCGTGGTTCCTATGGGAGCAATAGTTACAAGGTTGTAGCATATTCCTAGAGTCGTCTTTTGGTAAGCATACTTTCTTAGGATAGTGTACATCTTATCCTGAAGCGTCTGCCAATTCAGTTATTTCAGCATCTCTGTGACACTCTCCCTTGGGTCAAACAAACCTGTGACCATTTGATCTGCCCTTCTCTGCATGCGTTCAATTCCCCATTAATCCATTTTGATACAGGTCCCACACATTTGAGCAATATTCTAGGATGGATCATACAAACGATTTGTAGAATGACTGCATTTCTATGGTATTCTACAAAAAAAAATCTCACTCTTTCGCCTGCCTTACCCCTGAGTAGGCCCATATGACTGTTCATTTCATATCCCTACAAAGTGCTTCACCCAGGTAATTGTACAAATAGACTTAATCCAAGCAAGACACCCTGATACTGTAGTCATACCACACTGCGTTTTCTTCACTTTGCAAAATGCACGATTTTACATGTCTGAACATTTAAAAGAAAGTTTGAAATTATCAAGATCTGACGAATGTTTGTACAATTTCTTTCAGACTGCACTTTATTATAGATAAATGCACTATCTGTGAAGAGAGTGCTTTACTATTAATATTGTCTGCAAAGTCATTAATGTACATGAACATGAACAGCAATGGTCACAACATACCTCTCTATGACACATCTGAGGTTACTTCTACATCAGATGATGACTCCCCAGCCAAGATAACATGTAAGTCATTCCTACCAAAATATCCTCAATTACAGTGACAAATTTCACTCGATACCCCTCACGGTAGCAATTTTGATAATAAGCATCAATCTGGCACTAAGTCAAAAGCTGTTCAGAAATCGAGAAATACTGCCTGCACCTGTCGAGTCAGGAAGATGAAAGTTTGAAGGTCAGGTTGACAAAACAGATTTTTAATACTCTTGGAAAGAACCCTAAAGTTTCTGACATAGTTCAGGGGAATGACAAAGGGATCTTTGACAGGCTGGATTAAATCTAGGCGGCGTCTCAGACCGACCAGAGTTACAACTTTAAAGGCTTCTACGCTGAGCAAATACAACGGGCTGTTGGAGGAAGAATGCAAAGGCAGCTTCTAGTAATGTGCAATTGCTATTCTGCGTGGTCTTTAATGGCCATTATCAAATTTTAAAAAATTAAGAATAACAATAACACAGTACACAACAGGAAGGGTACAGCGGACTTTCCCTGATTGTTCCTTACATTACCTTTCCTTGATTTTTTTTAATGATAATGTTTCTAAGTCTTTCCTGGTTTCCATTGAAAGGTTTGGATTGTTTCAAAGATTAATTTACACATTTTTTAATATTTTAATGTATTCTAGGACAGGAACTCAAAGAGCACAAGTATAAAAAAACTGCATGTAGGACATTCATGTAAAGCTTCCCATTTTTAACTGCAAGGTAATGGCAGTCTATTTTGTTACAAGAAAATGAATCGGGACTTAGTTCTCCAGAGCTGATACTATTATAAGGAGTTGTGATGGAAGAACATGAGTTCCAAACAATGGATGCCTTGGATCTGTTTGCTGCTGCTTCTTTTTAATCTCTGCTGCTAATCCCATGAGTGAAAGATCTCTACCAATGAAAAAGTAGATTTGAATGACATCAAGTTTCTTCTCTTGTCAATAGTTGTTTCTACTGAAGAGAAATGAGTCTGGTCATCTTTGTCCATTTGCAGTAATTCAAAGGTGTCGTGGCACCTGACATGTATGCTTGAAAATAACAAACGATCAATATTGTAATTAACAAAAGTATTGACAGCAGTAAGCTGTATTTATCACATCCAAAAAGTTTGTAAAAGCTGTGGACCCTTGTTTTATCATGTCAATCCATTTGTGCCAATGGCTAACAGAGTACCATTCACCATCATGTCAAGTGGCAATAACAGTTTGCTTGCATCATAAATATTGAGTGTCAAAAGTTAATTCCAACAATATGAAATAGGACAGATTGCTACTCACCAGTTAGAGCAGGCAATGGGCAGCAGACAAGCATACTGAAAAAAAAAAACTGTCAGATACTATATACTCAAAAAAAAACACTTAGGTACTGAAGGAATTATCCAAATACCAAATAGGGCTGAAATCAGTAAATGTGACATACATGTGAAGACAGAAAAATAATTACAGTTTCAGAAAAAACTGGATGATTTATTCAAGAGAAAGAGCATCACAAATTGGATGAGATGGTCCACCTCTGGCCCTTATACAAGCTTGGCTCTGGCTGATAGAGTTGTTGGATGTCCAACAGAGGGACAT
This sequence comes from Schistocerca americana, assembly GCF_021461395.2. Taxonomy (NCBI): domain Eukaryota; kingdom Metazoa; phylum Arthropoda; class Insecta; order Orthoptera; family Acrididae; genus Schistocerca; species Schistocerca americana. The sequence goes on along the minus strand of NC_060125.1, from coordinate 12,405,311 downwards.
CATGCCAAATTCTATTCAAATGTCACGGTAGATAGTCAAAATCCCGAGGTGGTCTAATGGCCCTGCCCATAATGCTCCTTACATTCTCAATTGGGGAGAGATCCAGCAACTTTGCTGGCCAAGCTAGGGTTTGGCAAGCAGGAGGACAAGCTGTGTGCGGACAGGCATTATCTTGCTGAAATGTAAGCAATGTATGGCTTGCCAAGAAGGGAAACAAAATAGGATGTACAGTATTGTCAACAGACGACTATGCTGTAGGGGGGGCATCCATGCCACCCCTACAGCATAGTCGTCTGTTGACCAAAAGGGATCTGTTAGGAAAAGAAATCGCACCCCAGATCATCAGTCCTGGTAGTTGGACCGTATGGGATGTGACATTCACGGTGGCATCCCACCGTCTGGGGCGTCTTCAGACACATCTGTGCTGATCATTGGGGCTCAGTTCATAGTGGGATTCATCACTGAAGCCAATTATATTCCAGTCAATGCAATTCCAGACCAGGGACGTGCCTGGGGGCACACCAGATAGCAGTGCGATGCCAACCTGGCTGCTGGCTGCCATACAGCCAAACGAGGACTGATGGTCTACTGTGCCATTTCTTTTCATAACAGGACCCCTTTGGTTGTCATCTGTGTCACCATTACAACACAGACATCTGTTGACGATATTATAAACCCCATTTTGTTTCTTTTCATGACAAGCCATCATTTGCTTACATTTCAGCAAGATAATGCCTGCCCACACACAATTCGTCTTCATACTTGCCACACCTTATCTTTGCCAGCAAGGTCACGGGATCTCTCCCCAACTGAGTATGTCTGGGGCATTATGGGCAGGGCCACCCAACCAGCTCATGATTTAGACAATACAATGCGCCACTTGGATAGAATTTGGCTTGATGTCACTCAGTAGGACATCCAACAAATCTATCAATGCCAAGCTTGCTCAAGAGTCAGAGGTGAACCAACTTGCTCAATTTGTGAAGCTCTTTATCTTGAATTAATCAATCAATTTTTCTGACATTGTAATTTTTTTTTTTTTTTTTTTTGTGTGTGCACGTACATCACATCTACATATTTCCATCCCACACAGATAATTCTTTCATGCTGCATAATGTTTATTTTTATCTTACGAGTGTAATCGAATGGACAGAGCCCACCTCAGCATAGGGAGTCTCTGCTGGTTGGGAGTGTGGAGGTGGACAAACAGAGAGAAGTGTACTAGGGGGACAGTAACAGTGTGTGAGATTGGAATGGGAGCAGGGGAGGGCATTGAGGTGTGGGGCCACAGGAACGAAACCTAGAAACTTTAGCTGCGGCATATTCTTCACTCCTGTAAACCCCGTTACCTAAACCTTTGCTAGTCTCTCTGTCTCACATATCTAGGCCTTTACCTGCTCCCACCCCAGCCTCACACCACCACACCTGCTTGATGAGGGCTGTCCCATACTTTCTAATATCTAAAAATCTTCCTTGAATGTGCCAGTCTGCCACTCAGTGTCTTCTCTAGGTGGGGAGCAGAAAGCTATCCTATTTCATATTATTGTTATTCCATCCCAGATTTCCCAATGTTTAAAAATTAATTTTACGCTTGCCGTAAAGTATTACACAAACACTAAGTGGTGAGTGAAAATCTCATTCTGGAAACTAAGTGGTTATTTTTTCTGATATTCAAATTATATTTTACTCTCATTTTTGTCCCTTTACCTAATCAACTTTGCAGTGTGACATTTCTGACGAAAGTACGAGTTATTCAGAAAGTAGGTAAAAAGTAGTGAATTCTTCCTTTGAATCACTCTCACTTTGTCTCAGGCGCGATCAAATGTGTGTACCCGTATATGCATTTAGCTGTATCAAATTATCTTCCCCAACACACAAAATGGGGGTCATTATTCAATTTATCTTGAAAGTATGTGTGAAACGCACTTTCCACAAAAAGGCTCAGATGCATAACTCTCAAAATATGTGTTTGCACAATAGGTCTGGAATTTTTAAAGACAAGGCGAAGAAACCATTGGATTGTATAATTTTTTTATTAATCACAAAGAACCAACATGATTCAAAGACATCAACAACAGCAATGGACGTTCAAGTAAAAATGGAAGTGTCGTGTGGCTAGGGCCTCCCGTCGGGTAGACCGTTCGCCTGGTGCAGGTCTTTCGATTTGACGCCACTTCGGTGACCTGCGCGTCGAGACGTTCAAGTGAATTGTCTGCCTCCAATTCTGATCACAGAGAAACACTCCAATAGGAAAGAGGGCACAACATCCTGCTCCATTTTCAAAAGCTGCAATGTCAAATATTACAACCTGTAACAAAAAAAGGTCATGTGATAATTATTGTTTACATACCGATTACAGTAACAGAGGCATATATGATCTAATAGGAAGGGGGAACAGAAGGGCAGGACATGGGGAACAATGAACAGATGAGATGTGAAACCATGGTAAGTTAATAGTGGCGATAATGCCAGTTAATTACATGTGTGGGAAAAGCAACCACTCTTTCAACTCAGAGCTACTCTTGTTTCTGCAACTGATCTTCCGTTCTTTCACTGTTCCTATTTTTCTCATATTAATAATTCTAGTTATAGAAGGTTTTCTAACTAAAAGCTTATTAGCATTTTGTAATGAAACCGATAAACAATACAGTCTCATTCTCTAATGGAAGAACACAGTACATCGCGTTCGTAAATAACTTGATCCAACAAAACTTTTTATATGAGTATCTGGACATTCATTACATGACATTTAATTTTAAGTATCAATACAAACACTTACACATAAAACATTATTTACACTCAAAACCCATTATTCAAAACTGATGTCCATATGTGTAACTGTTTACAGCAGCAATTATTAATATAGTTACTATTGCTAGCTTTAATATGGATTGTTAAAAAGTTTAGAAATGTTAACTAAAAAATGAACTGTAAGCAAAATCTTTTCTGTTAAAAAGTTAATGTTGAAACCACTGGAGAAACATTATAATGTATTATTGCAGTCATCATGTACACTGCAAAAAAAAAAAATTTGCAACACCAAAAAGTAATTAACGTAGAGTAATGAAATTTCAGGAACATATATGTCTAAGTAACTTATTTAAGTGATTAATGTTGCAAGATCACAGGATAATATAAGTGCGAGATACACCATTGCAAATGTGATACACTAATACATTGAAATCCAGTGTAACTGCCAAAATGTAAGCATGCAAACATGCATGCATTGTGCTGGATATGAGTTTGTGGGATGAAGTTCCATGCCTGTTTCACATTGTCATCGAAACAGGGATGGTTAATGCTGTTTTTGGGAGACACTGGAGTTGTTCGATGATGTCCCGTGTGCACTGATTTGGAGCCAGACCTGGTGATCAAACAGGTCAAGGCAACATGTTGACATACTGTAGAGTATACACCCATGCCTCCATCTTTGCTACCCTTCCTGTTTACCTCTACCCTGTTGCTTCATAACCTGGGTTGTGAGTAACTGAATCCACTTTCTCTTCTTCCCCTTCTTTCCCCTCTCTCCTCCCTGATGAAGGAACAAAGTTCCAAAAGCTAGGATACGTAAATTTTCTGTTATGTTTTGTGTATCTATTGGCTGTACTGGCCAGCCCCTCTATCTCTTTGTTAGTATTTGTTTCACTTTCCATCATCACAATAATGTTAGTTTATAATTTATGGACAGCCTAATCCATTATTTCCTGTCAAGGTTTGAAACTTTAGTAAATCATAATTTTTGTCTTGGTAAAATAAAGGTGATTAGATGTTTCCCTCATGCACATGTAAGAGACTGTCAGTTCACATCTACGTTTGTAATCTGCAATCCACCAGGAGGTGCATGGTACAGGGTAAGTCCCATTGTACCAGTTATCAGGGTTTCTTGCTGTTTCATTCATGTATGGAGCGTGGAAGAATGATTGTCTGAATTTGTCTGAATGCCTCTGTGTGAGCAGTAATCATCCTAATCTTATCTTCACGACCCCTGTGAGAGCAATATGTGGGGGGGGGGGGGGGGGGGGGTGAGGGGGGGGGGTTGTGGTATATCCCTAGAGTAATCATTTAAAGACAGTTCTTGAAACTTTGCTAATACACTTTCTTGGGATAGTTTACACACTTCCCTGGGGCACACCTGAAGTTACTTCTACATCTGATGATGACTCTCCATCCAAGGTAACATGCTGTGTCCTTCCTATCAAAAAGTCCTCAGTCCAGTTATGAATTTCACTTGATACCCCATATGATCATACTTTTCACAGTCAGTGTAGGTGTGGAACAGAGTCAAATACTGTTAGGAAATCAAAAAACACTATCTACCTGTTGCCTTGATCCAATGCTTTCAGCAAGTTATGTGAGAAAAGTGAGAGTTGGATTTCATATCATCTATGTTTTTGAAAACCATGCTGGTTGATATTGAGAAGGTAGTTCCGTTCGAGATACCTCATTATGTTTGAGCTCAAAATATTTTCTAAGAATCTACAACAAATCGATGTCAAGGCTACTGGATGGTAGTTTTGTCACTCCTACAACCCTTCTTGTAGACGGGTGTGATCTGTAACTTTTTCCAAAAACTGGGTAAGGTTTTTTGGATAGATTACAGTGAGAAGAGAGGATAGCTCAGCCACAAATTCAATATAGAATCTGACTGCGATTCCATCGGGGTCTGGAGCTTTGTTTAATGATTTCAACTGTTTCTCAACACAACTGACACTAATACCTATTTCGTTCATTTTTTCAGTGTACGAGGATTGAATTGGAGCAGTTCTCCTGGGTTTTTATTTGCAAAGGAACATTTGAAAATCGAGTTCAGAATTTCAGCTTTTACTTTGCTACCCTCAATTTCAGTTCCTGTCTCACTTGCTAGGGACTGGACACTAACTTTTGTGCCACTAACAGCCCTTACATACGACCAGAATTTATTTGGATTTTGTGAAATGTAATTTGACAATATTCTGCTACAGTAGCCATTGAAGGCTTCATGCATTGCTCTCTTGACAGCCAAACATGTTTCATCCAGCGTCTCTCAATCTATAATCCTACACTTTGTTTTACACCTATTATGCAGTAATCTCTCTTCCTTTAGACGTTTTCTTTACAGTGACTGTATACCACGGAGGTTCCATCCCATTATGAACTGTTCTACTAGGAACCTATCTACTCAGTGTGTGGTCAACTGTTCTTTTCAAGTAGAGGAAGAGCACCTCTACATGCTCCTGACCTGTCCTGAAAGTTTCAAGTTCCTCACTGAGATAAGATATTACTAATTTCTACTTAGTTAACTGAACGCATAATAAGAGGATCCTCACGACACAGTAAATAACTGTGCGTCAGTCGGGTGTAGCCAATGTGGAGCCGACAAACGACGACTGAGTCCCTGCGGGTGGCTCGCAGGGATGACCGCCAAACAGTCGTCATCTCCTTGATATGACGGAGTTTGTTTGGCACGGGCAGGTTGCGCCATTCAGTGTCCCAGAATTCGAAAACTTTGCGGCGTAATAGTGCCCGCGAATCAGTCGCCGGGAGGCCAATCTCCAGAGGTGGTTTACTGATGGCCTCTTTCACCAGGCGGTCAACATTCTCATTGCTGGGGATCCCAACATGGCCTGGGGTCCACACAAAGACCACAGAGCGGCCGTTACGTGCAAGAGTATGCAGGGACTCATGGACAGCCATCACCAGACGAGAACGAGGGAAATACTGGTCGAGAGCTCGTAAACTGCTCAGGGAATTGCTACAGATAACAAAGGACTCACCTGAGCAGAAGCGGATATACTCTAGGGCACAAAAGATGGCGACCAGCTCAGCTGTGTAAACGCTGCAGCCATCCAGCAAGGAACGTTGTTCAGAATGGTCCCCTAGAGTAAGCGCATATCCGACACGACCAGCAACCATTGAACCGTCAGTGTATACAATGCCAGAGCCCTGATACGTGGCCAAGATGGAATAAAAACGGCAGCGGAAGGCCTCTGGAGGGACGGAGTCCTTCGGGCCCTGTGCCAAGTCGAGCCGAAGGCAAGGGTGAGGAACACACAATGGGGGTGTCCGCAAAGTGGCCCGGAAAGGAGGTGGAACTGTAAAAACCCTAAGCCCAGAGAGAAGCTCTTTGACGCGGACCGCGATCGTACAACCTGACCGGGGCCGACGTTCAGGAAGATGGACGACCGATTGTGGGAACAGGAGACGATAGTTTGGATGCCCAGGCAAGCTATAAACATGGGCAGCATAAGCGGCCAGTAAATGTTGGTGCCTCAATCGCAGTGGAGGTACACCTGCCTCCACAAGTATGCTGTCCACAGGGCTGGTGCGGAATGCTCCTGTCACCTGTCGAACCCCACAGTGGTGAACGGGGTGCAGCAGTTGCAATGCTGAGGGCGACGCTGAGCCATACGCCACACTCCCATAATCAAGCCGGGACAGCACAAGGGCTTTGTAGAGCTGCAGCAGCGTATTACGATTGGCACCCCAAGTTGTGTTGCTGAGGCAGCGAAGGGCATTCAGATGCTGCCAGCACTGACGCGTGAGCTGATGAATATGTCGAAGCCAAGTAAGCCGGGCATCGAACAGCAATCCCAGAAAACGGTAAGTGTCAACAACCCTGAGAATGGCATCCTGAAGATAGAGCTCAGGGTGGGGATGGACAGTTCGGCACCGACAAAAATGCATAAAAAAAAGTCTTTGCAGGAGAAAATTGAAACCCATGAGATAGGGCCCATGCCTGCGCCTTGCGTATGGCTCCCTGCAACCCACGTTCTGCAACACTAATGGTGGAGGAGCTGAACAAGATGCAGAAATCATCAGCATATAACGTGGGTGAGACAGACGACCCAACTGCTGCTGCAAGGCCATTTATGGCCACAAGGAAAAGGGGCACACTCAATACTGAGCCCTGTGGAACGCCATTCTCCTGGATATGAAGTGAACTATGGGATGTGCCAATTAAAACGCGGAATGTCCGAACAGATAAAAAATTCTGAATAAAAATGGGGAGAGAGCCCCGGGGACCCCATCCGTGCAACGTGGCGAGTATATGGTGCCACCACGTCGTGTCATATGCTCTGGAGAGGTCGAAAAAGAGGGAGACAAGGTGTTGGCGCCTGGAAAAAGCAGTGCGGATTGCAGACTCAAGAAAGACCAAAGTATAGGCGGTGGAACGGCCCTGACGGAAGCCGCTCTGGCACTGAGCCAGAAGACCCCGAGACTCGAGCAGCCAACACAGCCGTCGACTCACCATACGTTCCAGTAGCTTGCACAGAGTATTTGTCAAGCTGATGGGTCGATAGCTATCCACAGTAAGCGGGTCCTTACCAGGCTTCAGCACCGGAATGATGGTACTTTCTCGCCACTGCGACGGAAAGACACCATCGCCCCATATGCGGTTGAAGATGGCAAGAACACATCGCTGACAGACCGGGGACAGGTGTTTGAGCATCTGATTGTTGATGCCATCTGGCCCAGAGGCCGTATCGGGGCACTGTGCCAGGGCGCTTTGGAGCTCCCACAAACTAAATGGGGCGTTATACGTCTCAGGGTGGCGAGAAGCAAAAGAAAGCCGTTTGCCTTCCTCCTGGCGTTTAAGCGCGCGAATCGCAGGCGGGTAATTCCCCGACGCAGAGGCCCGAACATACTGCTGTGCGAAATGCTCGGCGATTGCATCAGCATCGGTGGATACCGCCCCGTTGATGGTAAGCCCTGGGACACCTGTAGAGTGCTGCACTCCAAAGATGCGCCGAATCTTCATCCACACCTGGGAGGGTGAAGTACGGGAACCAATGGTGGAAACGAACCTCTTCCAGCGCTCCTGTTTCCGCCTCTTGATGAGCCGCCGTGCCTGAGCACGGAGACATTTGAAGAAAATGAGGTTCTCCAAAGACGGGTGCCACTTATGTCGCTGAAGAGCCCGCCGACGTTCTTTAATGGATTCAGCGAACTCCGGAGACCACCAAGGCACTGCCTTTTGCCGGGGGCACCCTAACGAACGAGGAATGGTACGTTCTGCAGCGGAAACAATCGCTGCAGTCAGTGTCTCAACCGCCACATCGATGGTACTGTGGGGGAGAGATGCAACAGTGGCAGCAGAGGAGAATGTTTCCCAGTTTGCCTTGCTAAATGCCCACCTAGGCAGGCGTTCATGGGATCGACGCTGGGGTAGTGAAAGGAAGATGGGAAAATGGTCACTACCACACAAGTCATCATGGACTCTCCAGTGGACCGATGGTAAAAGCCCTGGGCTGCACAACAACAGATCTATGGCCGAGAACGTGCCATGCGCCACACTGAAATGCGTGGCAGCGCCAGTGTTTAAGAGGCAGAGATCAAGTTGGGAGATGAGATTCTCGCCATCTCTGCCTTGGCCAGTAATCTTCGATCCACCCCACAGGGGATTGTGGGCGTTAAAATCCCCAAGGAGAAGAAAAGGCGTGGCAAGTTGGGCGACAAGTGCAGCCAATTCGGTCAGGGAGACTGTACCACCTGGAGGGAGATAGACACTGCAGACGTTTATGTCCTGGGTAGTCCTTACGCGGACAGCCACAGCTTCCAAAGATGTTTGAAGGGGCACAGGAGCACTATATACAGAGGTAAGGACATACACGCAGGCTCCACCTGACACACTATTGTAAGTGCTTCGGTTGCAGTAATAACCCCTGTATCCACGGAGGACAGGGGTCCGCATTGCCGGGAACCAGGTTTCCTGGAGAGCAATGCATAAAGCAGGTGTCAAGCTTACAAGCTGACGCAGCTCAGGTAGATGGCTAAAATAACCGCCACAATTCCACTGGAGGATTGTACAAAGCGTGTCCTGTAGAGGCATTCAGGCACTGAAAAGGCAAATTACTGGGCAGGGTCACATGCTGCCACCGACTGAGTGACGGACGTCGCTACGGCCATCGTTTCTGAGGAGACGGCGAGATCCAGGTCATCAGGGGACGCAAAGAGCTCGACCTCATCCTCAGAGGCTGAGCTGACAGGAAGTGTTGGTGCGGGAACCACTGGGTCCTTATCCTTCTTGGAGAGCTTCCTCTTCTCTCTCTTGTCTTTCAGAGGAGGGTTGGCATGCTGGGAGGGCTTTCCTGACGCATTATCAGGAACAGAGGAAGAGCGTGAAGCCCTTCGACCAGCAGCTGGTGGCTTCTTCAGCCACTGGCTAGTGTCTTGTGAGACACTGGGGAAGTCCTTGGAAGGGACTCCCCCAAGGGATCCCTTCCAAACAAGTGAGGCCAGAGGAGGCTGTTGCGTCTCCGGCTGAGCAGCCGGAGAGAGCTGTCGCTTCCCCGGCTGAGAAGCCGGAGAGGGCTGTCGCCGCTCCGGCTGAGAGGTGGGGACCGACGTCCTCGGTTGCTTGGGGCGCACTGCTCCCGAACTGTGTGTTTTGGGAGCAGTGGAAGAGAGAGTGGCCCCCACCAGTGGTGGGGCAGGCGAAACATGACTGTTCGGTGGGCCAACTGTCAAAGGAGTCTTTGCAGGAACTGGTGGCTGCAGTGTTACAGCAGCATAACTCCTCAACATAGGTGTGGGGTTGAGCCATTCTAATTTCTTCCTCGCCTCTTGGTAAGTTAAACGGTCCAGGGTCTTAATTACTTGTATCTTCCGCTCTCGTTGGTAGACTGCACAATCTGGCGAGCAGGGAGAATGATGCTCCCCACAGTTAACGCAGGTGGGAGGTGGAGCACACGGAGCATTTGGATGCGAAGGTCGTCCACAATCGCGACATGTGGGGCTGGCAGTGCATCTGGAGGACACATGCCCGAATTTCCAGCACTGGAAGCATCGCATAGGGGGCGGGACATAGGGCTTGAAATCGCACCGGTAGATCATGACCTTGACCTTCTCAGGCAAGCAGTTGCCCTCAAAGGCCAGGATGAAAGCACCGGAAGCGATCCTATTATCCTTGGGTCCCCTAAAGACACGACGAACGAAGTGTGCACCTCGTCGTGCCAGGTTCTCCCGTAGCTCGTCATCAGATGGTAGCAGAAGATCTTTATGAAAGATAATCCCCTGGACCAAATTTAGTGACTTATGGGGAGTGATGTTAACAGGTATGTCACCAAGCTTCTCACAGGCGAGCAACGCCCTTGACTGTGCAGAGGAAGGTGCTTGTATCAAAATGGCCCCGCTCCGCATTTTGGAAAGAGGGGCCACTTTCCCGAACTTATATTCAAGATGGGTCACAAAGAACAGAGGCTTAGTCCCCAAAAATGAATCCCCATCAGTTCTGCTGCACACAAGATATCGCGGTGAATATGGCTCCTGTCTGTCCGCAGCCCTGCGTCCCTCCCAGGGCGTGGCTAGGGAAGGGGACGATTTGGGGTTATATGCCACAGCGTTAAAGTCTACTTTATTGCGCTTAGAGACGTTGGTGGTCGTGCGACCACCGGATTGAGATTGTACCCATTTCATTGCGGGGTATCCGCCCCGATGCCACCCACTCCGACCAGGGGCTCTCCCCACGGGTGGCACCCAGCCACAGCAAAGGCCACCTAGCAGGATGGCCGTTGCCGGGAGTCCTGATGCCCCGGAGAGACGGGCATCTACTCCTAGGCTTACGTGGGGAGGCGGCAGTTCAGGCATCGGCAGTACGATCCCTGTGTTGTCAGGGGGCTACAACCTAGAGGGTACATGACGACCCCACCACAACGGGCTGGCTACCGTGCTGGATTTTGGGTGCCATGGGTAGTCCATAGTGATCGTGGGTGCAGATGATGATGCACTAAGGGCGTAACTTACACAATCCATCAGGTGTGTATGCCCAAAATGAGGGATGGAGGGTGCAGTTACGACACCCAGACGATAAAGAGTGCCAAGGTCTTAGGGCACAGAGGACTGATGGTGCACCACGTAAGGGGTCCTTCCCCAAAAGGCTCTTACTTCTGTTGAATTTGGAAAAATGGAGGTCAAACCCTAATGGGGACCATCACATTAAAGGCCGAAACAGTTGAGACTCCTATTAGTCGCCTCTTACGACAGGCAGGAATACCGCGGGCCTATTCTAACCCCCGAACCCGCAGGGGGGAAATGGACACAGGCAGACAGTGTTTGTTGGTAATGAGGATCACCCTGTGGCTAAACTTGCCTTGGTGCACGGCCAGCACATCTTGGCACAGTGTTACACCGTCCGGGTTATCTGGATACTTCCCACTAACACCAACCTGTCAGAACTCCAGAGATGGGAACTTGCCCTTCAGTATATCCTCTCTTCTCGTTATCCGCCAGGCCTCAACCTCCGCTAATTTCAAGTTGCCGCCACTCGTACCTCACCTGTCTTTCAACATCATTTTTGCCTCTGTACTTCTGCCTTGACTGACATCTCTGCCGAATCTCTTTGCCTTTACAAATGTCTGCTTGTGTCTGTGTATGTGTGGTTGGATATGGGTGTGTGTGCAAGTGTAAACCTGTTCTTTTTTCCCCCTAAGGTAAGTCTTTCCGCTCCGGGGATTGGAATGACTCCTTACCCTCTCCCTTAAAACGCACATCCTTTCGTGTGTGTGTGTGTGTGTGTGTGTGTGTGTGTGTGTGTGTGTGTGTGTGTGTGTATATATATAAAAAAATATCATTTATTGTTGATGTGCCCTATTCTTGTATACACATAATATACAGAGAAGAATTGCATTTTATGTTCTTTATATCTGCTTTTTTCATATTCTATTCGAATTTTACGATTCCAACAGGACAAAAACATGCCACGTGAACTTACATTTGAAGAAATTCTAGCAGAACTAGAGAACCATCAAGAGAGTGACGATGAAGATGATATACAGAATTGGCAATTATTCCACCCAATGCAGATGTAATAACAGATGAAGAAGACACTGACGAAAATGTACTGTTGTACAAGATGACGCCGGTACTTTAGAGCTCACAACCAGCTGAGATGAAGTTAATGCTACAGTTGTACATCCAGAAGCCAAAAGAAGGAAAGCGTTGGGAGGTGGAGGAGAAAGTGGTATGTTATCTACAAAAAAATATATATGTAAGTGGTATAAATGTCAACCAACGTACACAAACAATAGTGAACCAGGGAAGAGCAACAAACATTATGATGCAGAATGTCTAGCAAATAACACAGTGCCCCAGGTGTTTGAGGATTTTTTTTTCTAAGAAACTAATGGATACTATTATTGAACAAAGCGAAATTTATGCTTGCCAACATAACAGAATAAATTTTCTGCTAACCAAAGAAGAACTAAAATTATTTATTGGCGTACTACTTCTGAGTGGTTATCATAAGCTTCCCCACAAGAATAAGTACTGGGAACAGGCTCCTGACGTCGGTGTTCCTTTAGTCTTCAACTCCGTGTCAAGAAATAGGTTTTGGGAAATAAAGAGATTCATTCATCTCAATGACAACTCCAAAATAGACAGAAACGACAAGATGTACAAACTGAGGTTATAATTTGAAATGCTGAAATAGGAATTTGGTAAATTTGGCGTATTTCATTCAGAACTCTCAACTGATGAAATAATGGTACATTATTATGGCAAACATTCAGCTAAAATGTTTCTGAGGGAAAAGCCTATCAAATTTGGATATAAAATTTGGTGTCTTACAAGTTCCAATGGCTTTCTTTACAATTTTTCACCATACTGTAGCAAGACTGACAACAAACAGGAGCCTTTAGGTGCAAGGGTAATAAATGAACTAACCACCATGATTCCAGAATCAGAGTATCCGAATTATAAGCTTTTCTTTGACAACTTTTTCACCAGTGTTGACACACTGATCACACTCGGAAAGAGTAAAATGAAAGCTGCAGGAACAATAACAGAGATCCGAACTAATGCATGTCCTTTGATTGACTCGAAAAGAATGGCAAAAGGAAGGAACGAGGATTCTATGACTACATATTTGACAAAGAGAATGAAGTTCTGGTTGTGAAATGGAGTGACAACAAACCAGTATGTGTAGTGACAAATAACAGTACTATTATTCCTTGAGTTCTACTAAAATATATTCACGGGCAAAAAAAAGGAAATATCTGTTACACTGCCACATATCATTGAAGAATACAATGCCCACATGGGTGCCATATATCTACTGGACAAGCAGATATCACTTTATAGGACGAGGATAAGGTCAAAGAAATGGTGGTGGCCATTATTCACACAGATGATATATATCTGCATAGTAAACACATGGCGTGCATACCAAATTGCTAACTCTAATGAGAAGCTCTTACTTTTGGATGTCCGACAGAGAATAGTGATGTTTTTTCTATCAAAGGAAAAAGGATCAGTACCAAAACAAAGAGGAGCACAAGGAAGCAAATTGATGGGAGGACGGGTGAGCACAGATGTACGACTAGATCCAGGAAATCATTTCTTTGTGCCAAGTAAAACACAGAAGAAATGTGCTTACTGCAAGAAAAAAACAACAAAAATTTGTGATAGGTGCAATGTTGGTGGACATGACAAGTGTTTTGCTTCATTTCATACTGAATATTGTAATGTAATTAACTGTCAGAGATAAAGTTTATCTCATGCGAAAAGTACGATGCCCACAGTAGAGAGTTAAGGTAACTTCATTATGTTGCCATACAATGTGTTTAATTTATTTATTTATGAATATTTTCTTTTATGATAAATAATGGATTTGTTTGAGATGATAAATGTGGTATATTTATAGGTATTTATTTATATGTGTCTTTGGAGTGTATTAAGGTCAGAAGACCACAGAATCTGGAATGCAGGAATGTCTGCAACTTCCGGGCACATGTTGGCTTGCACGCCACTTCTTTGTCGGTATTGGAGGGAGATGGACGTGTTTAAGTGACCAGTACAGTATAATGCATTTTTAGGGTATCAATGTTCGAAGTGAAAATATTGTAGTTACTAAACAAAGAGTACGAATAAATATTATTTTTAGCCGAAAGTAATTCGAACCCGGTAATGTTTATTTCAAACAAGAAGAAAACCCAGGCCAGGCTTGTTAGAGTAATGTTTTGCAGACAAAACCCCTAGACAAACGAGATCTGCAGTGTGTAATCTTTCGGCAGCTACTAATAAATAAGCCTTGCTGAAATTGTGCTGGAACTACTCGTATTATTATCAATTACAAACACGTTGTGCGAAAGTGGTCCTACCACAATATACCGCGTAAGATTCCACATCATTCAGTTATCAAGAAACGAGATAGGTAACAACCAGTACAATATGGTGGCGTCGTCCAGGATTATTGAAAATGTTACCGAAATGAACTACCACCGAGATTGCGAAGAAAACGACAGAATTCGTACATCCTGGCTGAAAATGTTAAAGGAAGTCAAATGCTGATACCTTCAAGACAAAGGAAGTCGAATGCTGATACCTTCAAGACAACAGGATGCAGTTACTGGAGCAAGAATAACGGCGCAATAAGTCACGAAAGAAGAAAAAAGTGTAAAGTGTTGTGCAACCAAAAAAGCAATATTCATACAAGTGTAGTGTTTCAGTGTTGTGAATTCCATCACACACCAATCAACAAAGAAGACCTTATAAGAAAATAAGTAAACTGTGAGTAAAATAGTTTAGTATCCTTTAGAAAAGATAAATTTGTTGTGTTTTGTTTATTCCTGTGTAAAAAGATCACTATTGTAAAAGACGAAGGTATTGACGACGGTGTCGCCAACGCTAGTACAGATGTGAATTTATCATACGAAAGTGAATGCAACAGTAATAGTCCGAATCCTGTAGACAAAGTTGAAACTCATACGGAAAGACAGAATGAAGTTAAAGACATGCTATCAAAAATAATGAATTATATGGAGGGAAAATTTAAGGCAATTGATGACACTAACAGACAAAACGGACAGTGGTTAGGAAATATTAAAGACAGACTCGATGCTAATGAGATTCGTTTGGATCAAATGGAGAACTCATACGGAAAGACAGAATGAAGTTAAAGACATGCTATCAAAAATAATGAATTATATGGAGGGAAAATTTAAGGCAATTGATGACACTAACAGACAAAACGGACAGTGGTTAGGAAATATTAAAGACAGACTCGATGCTAATGAGATTCGTTTGGATCAAATGGAGCAAAACAACGCTGCTCAGTTAGACCAGACTCTCAAGCTCATGAGTGATAAATTTGAAAAACAATTCAAAGAATATGAAAAGAAAAATGACAATCACTTTCAAAAAGTAGAAGCAAAAATTTCCAGTTTGAGTCGTAATATGGTTAAGATCACGGGTAAGGTCAATTATGTCGGGAGAAAAGTTAAAAATGTAGATGCAAAAGTAAAAAATCTGAAAACTGAAGCAAGTACAGGTAGAGAGAAAATCCATAATGCGTTTAAAGTTGTGCATTCAGATATCAAACATGTAGAAGAAACAGTATCTGAGCGTATTTCTCTTGTAGACGATAAAATTGTTAAAGTAGAAAGCAAATTTGAACAAAAGATAGGAATTATTACTGAAAAAATAGATGTAAATAATCAGATAAACAAAAATGAAGTCAAGAGTTTAGAAAGTAGTATTAATGACATCACTAAGAAACTTGAAAGTGTTAGTAGCAATATGGTCAGCAATAGTTTGCCGAACAATATTGGCACTTTGTGGTACAATATTCCAGTACAAAACTTTTCAGATGAGAGCAGTATGCATCCGGTAGATTTCCTGCAGCATTGCAAGGATAACTTTTTTCCAAATATGAATGATAATTTGAAAATTAAATTTGTGAAAAGATTTCTAGAAGGTGAAGCATTGTCATGGACTAATCATTATTGTACTGAGGGAATGTCTTTTGCAGAGTTCGAGGAGAGGTTCTTAAGTAAATTCTGGTCAGAGACAGAACAGGCAAGAATAAAAAGCGAATTCTTGAATGGACCTGTTTATAAACATGAATTTCGTAGCATGAAGCAATTTTGCAGAAATCAGTTAAGGAAACTCACTCGCCTAAGCAAACCTTTTGATGAACTCACTCAAATTGATGCACTCAAAAGGAGGCTACCATGTGAACTACAGTGGGAGTTAGCTTATGGTCCAGATGACACAATAGATCAGTTTTTGAAATATGTTGACAAACTAGACAGAATTATTGAGAAAACGGGTAAACCACCACACCATAGTCAAAACCATTTTCAAAGGACAGGGCATACAATTTGGGGAAACACACAACATGATAAAAAGGAAACACACAATTTTGGAAGTAGTGATTCTCATAAGAGAAATCACCAGTACAACTTCAAGGGATCACAAGGACACAATTTCCATTACAAAGGTCAGTATGGAAATAATCATAACCAATCTGGTAACAGACACTTTGGAAATAAACCAAAGGAGTGGAATAGTCATAATGGTATGGGGAGAACTGAACAGGAGTTAAAAAACTGAATGAGGCTCCATTGGCGGTCCGCAAGGTAGGAGCTACTTATACACAAATGGAAAGGGCCAACCCAAACTGTCTAACTAAACAGAAAGATACCTGTGACATAATGAGTAATTATTTCAAAGAGGAGTGTTATCCCATTAATGTAGTATCTGTTACAAATAATATATGACATACAAATAAACCAGAAACAAAAGGTAAGTTATTTAAAGACACTGATTGCTTAGAAAACTGTGAAGACTTAAACTTAGATTCATTCTATGAGTGGGCTGAGAGGAGCACCTTGCTGGAAAATAGTTGTTCAAATGATCAAAGTGTATTAGGAATTAGAGAACTTATGGAAGAGTCTGGTGGGCTAGGAATGAAAAGAGCACCTAGTAAGGATGATTTAAATGTGTATCTGCATACTGAAGGTAAGAGTGCAGAGGATAAAGATGATAATTTTTGTGATGTTGATTGGGAAGAAAAGGAAATTGAGGATAGTAGTGAAGATAGATGTTTTATTGGTGTAAGTGAGGAGTTGGAAGCTTTAGGGATTACTAATATAAAAGAGGATAGTAATGAAATTAGCGAGGTACACATGAACACAGTTGACAATTTCAATGATAAGGATGCCAGAATTTCAGCCAATGAGTTATTTGATCTTAATACGTGGAAGAAAAATGAGAAGGAATTGACAGCAGGTAATCTTAACAGCATTAGGGGAGTAGATGATGAAATGTCAGATAGTGAGCAATTTTTGTTTAACTTATGGGTTAACAGTAGTGCCATTAAGGATGATGAAAATTTCAGAAAGGTAACACTTGATATATGTGAAACTTTGTATCCAGACTGGTGGCATAGAATTAAGTATCACATTGCACAAATGTTAAGACAGAAATATAAAGGAGAGACACACAATAGCACAAATGAATGTAGTTGGCTTAATGAAATATTCAGAAATAGTAATCAGGCCAAAGAAAATGCAATTAGGGTAATAACAGCATATAACTCTGGTAGTAATGATACAGGTAAGGATACTGGAAAGGGATATGGATTCAGTGAAATTGAAGATGACTTATTACATGAGAATATTAACAAAAAATTTGACTTTGATGTAAGCAGTCCGTTTATTGATGTGCAGATAGGATCATGGAAAGGAAAGTGTTTAGTAGACACAGGAAGTCAAGTATCTGGGATATCAGAATCATTAAGTAAAAAACTGAAAACTAATAAGGATTATGTCGAGTTACCTGTGGTAGGAATTAAAATAAGAGGTGCTACCGGGAAGCACAGTAAATCAATAAGGAGTCAGGCTTTTATTACTTTTGAAATTGAAGGAGTATCATGGTCACATGGGTGTCTCGTCATTCCTGATCTCACAGAGGATTTTATCCTAGGCATGTCTTGGATAACAAAAGTAAGTGCAGCATTTGATTGGGCAGGGCAGAAATTAATGATGACTCTACCAAGTGGTGAAGTCATCACTACGAAACTTCTTCAATCAAATGTGTTTTGTATGAATAAGACTGTGAACAGTATTGAATTTACAAAAGAAGGTGAGTACATTGAAAGCCATGTCACAGATTTCGATACAGATGAGATAGAGTTTGAAAAGTTAGTAAATGAAAAAGTAGTCGAGGCTAGAGAACTAACTGAGAACCAGAAACAAGATTTGAAATTATTTTTGTGAGAATATAGTGATGTATTTAGCAATATACCAGGTAAAGTAATTTGATACCAATGTACTTTACAGTTGAAGCCACATGAACCTTTCTTTACAAAACCATACAGTATTCCAATCTCGAAAAGGGTAGCAGTGGAGAAAGAATTGCAAAAGATGGAAGTGTGTGAAATCATTGAGAGGAGTATAAGCCCTTATAATAATCCCTTAGTCACTGTAAATAAACCTAATGGACAAGTCAGATTAGTACTAGATTCCAGACAGTTAAACAAATGTTTATACAGAGAAACTGACCACCCAGAGAACATCGATGAGTTGTTATATAAATTTAAAAATATCCAAATTATGTCAAGCCTTGACCTAACTTCAGGTTTTCATCAAGTACCTCTTGCAATTAGTTCTAGAAAGTACACTGCTTTCTTATACAATGGGAGATGTTACCAGTATTGTGTAGTGCCTTTCGGATTAAACTCATCAGTCGCCGAATTTATAAGGGCACTAGACTATGTACTTGGCCAAGAAGTTGTGTCAGAATTAACAATTTATGTAGACGATATATTAGTTTCAAATCAAAGTTGGGAGGATCATTTGAAGTTATTGAAGAAGGTGTGTGAGAAACTCAGAAGAGGTGGTATGACATTAAAACTGGAAAAATGTAAATTTGGTGTGTCAGAACTAAAATTTTTAGGTCATGTCATTACTAAGGAAGGGATAAGTGCAGATCCGGAGAAAATAAAATCTATCGTAAACTTTCCATCTCCTAGAAACCGGAAACAATTAAAGTCTTTCTACGGACTCTGTGGATTCTATCGAAAATATGTAAATGGACAATGCCTTAATGTAACATGTTTAAGCAACTTACTTAGAAAAAATACTCCATGGAATTGGTCTGAAGAGTGCCAGAAAGCATTTGATAAAATTAAGAATGAACTTTGTAAGAACAGTCTTTTACACAGACCAGATTTTAGTTTGCCATTTTGTCTTCACACTGACAGTAGTGATTATGGACTAGGAGCAGAACTATTTCAGGAGAAAATTGTGAATGAAAAAAATCTTCATTGTACAATTGCATTTGCCAGCAGAATGTTACTTAAACATGAGAGAACGTACACTGTCACAGAAAAAGAATTACTCGCAGTACACTGGGCGTTTACAAAATTTAAAACATACCTGTTAGGACACAAGATAAAAGTCTATTCAGACCACAAAGCTTTAAGTTACTTGCAGGAGTGTAGACTATATCACAGTAGATTAACCAGGTGGGCAATGTTCATGCAACAGTTTGATTACGAAATTGTGTATATTAAGGGATCAGAAAACGTAGTAGCTGATGCTTTATCCAGGTTACCAGTAGGAGGAGATCAGGAAATGTTTGATCAAGAGGAAGAAAAGGAATTTAAAATAAGATACATGAAGGGAATCCAGGATGAAAAGCTCATAAAGACACTTTGCAATAACATCAGGAGGGGACAGAATAACGATCCTAATTGGAAATTGGTTAAGGACTGTTTAGGCAAAAGAGGGTATGATAAACTTGACAAGTACTATAAGGTCTTTAAGGGAACACTCTTTAGAAGAACAGATGTGGACTCTGACAATTGGAAGCTATGTTGGCCAGAGTGTGAGGCAGACAAATTAATGAAGTACACCCATGAGAGTTATGGTCACTGTGGAATACAGAAATGTGTAAAAAAAGTTACAAGAAAATATCTACTTTTATAACATGGTAAAGAAGGTGAGGAACGAAATATCAACATGTGACAAATGTCAAAGAGTAAAAGTAAGCAACAGAACATGTCAGGGAGAAATGCAGAACATCATTCCAGATAAACCATTAGATTTAGTAGCTGTAGACTTTTATGGACCTTTACCTAAAAGCAAAGGTGGCCATTGTTTTATATTCGTCATGGTTGATGTATTTTCCAAACTAATTAAACTTTATTCTGTGCGAAAAGCTACAAGTAAACAGATCATTGCAAAAATTGAGAGAGATTACTTCAAGAGTGTAGGGAAACCTAAAGCTATACTATCTGATAATGGTTCACAATTTGTTTCAAAAAACTGGAAAGCATTCATGGAAAAAAACTAACACAAAACATATCTTGATATCCATGTACAACCCATCTTCAAACCCAGCAGAAAGGTACATGAGAGAAATAGGGAGACTTTGTAGGACATATTGTAGTCACAAACATCCTAGTTGGTCCGACCATGTAAACAACTTCGAGGATATCATGAACAGCTTGCAGCATAGCTCTACTGGGTTTTCACCATATGAAATTATGTTTCACCTCAGACCAGCAAATCTTATTTCTGAATTAATAGACTTTCCACAATGTAGCTTAATATCAATGAAAGAACGTGAAGAGATTGTAAAGAAAACCATGAAGAAACTAGGTGAAGCTAGGAAAAGCAGACATAATAGGAAAATAAAGGCTACCACATTCAGAGTAGGTGACCATGTCTTAGTGAAATCCCACGAACGATCAAAGTTACTAACAGCAGAACTCAAGAAGTTCTTTGACATTTACATTGGGCCATTTGAGATTATTGAGAACCCCATCCAAATGCGTACCGATTAGTATATCCCAAGTCGAGAAAGCTGTTTGGTCTTAGGAATGTTGTTTCTTTGAAGCCGTATATTGAGAAAAGAGCAAACCGAGCCTAAAAACATGCCTTTATCTGGAAAGAATTTTACTGGAAGTAAAGAAAGAAAGAAAAAAAATGCAGTCACCATACTATGCCATGTAACACATCTCATGCAAAACGATGTTGTATCTAGACTGATTGTCACGTAATTATATTATAAGATTAGATTTCATGATTCCTATGTGTTTTTTAAAGTAATTTTACAGTATTTAATGAATTGCAAAATATGTAAACTTGATAAATAAGGGATTTTATTTTATTGATGATGCTAGGAGACAAGACATGTCACCCACCCTCACAGTTTGAGAATAGCAAATCTCATAAATTTTGAAATTTGTTCATTCACTTAAATAGACCATAATGCTAAAAAAAAAAAAAAAAAAAAAAAAAAAAAAAAAAAAAAAAAAAAAAAAAAAAAATTTATATATATATATATATATATATATATATATATATATATATATAAAAAATAATTGTATAGTTAATAGAATATATTTTCTTGTATATGCAAGTGTGCCTTTGTTTTACATCATGCTCACCATAACTGGTTTTATTCAGCTCTGTTTATAACCCCATAAAGATACTTTGTTGGCTTATTTTGCCTCTTAATTTTGATATAACATAATTCACAAGGCTCATGAGAGAATAGTGTTGTTGAATTGAAATACTTTTGCAAACTCACTGATGATATAGGAGTTAGTACTATGTTTGTTCTAATATGAGAAAATGTTTTAACTTTAGTATTATTTTATAGTAAATTTCTGGGCAACAAATCGACATATGTATTTATGTTGTGAGACAAAGGAAGAAGTCAATGGTTGATGAAAGAATAAACAGTTTACTACAGTTGTGATAAAAAGTTGTATACAAGCCAAGACAATGATGCAATTTCTGTATCAGACTGACAAGTGGACCAAGGTACACTTGCAAGTCCTGGTGGGCTATTGTAATGTAATTAACTGTCAGAGATAAAGTTTATCTCATGCGAAAAGTACGATGCCCACAGTAGAGAGTTAAGGTAACTTCATTATGTTGCCATACAATGTGTTTAATTTATTTATTTATGAATATTTTCTTTTATGATAAATAATGGATTTGTTTGAGATGATAAATGTGGTATATTTATATGTATTTATTTATATGTGTCTTTGGAGTGTATTAAGGTCAGAAGACCAAAGAATCTGGAATGCAGGAATGTCTGCAACTTCCGGGCACATGTTGGCTTGCACGCCAATTCTTTGTCGGTATTGGAGGGAGATGGACGTGTTTAAGTGACCAGTACAGTATAATGCATTTTTAGGGTATCAATGTTCGAAGTGAAAATATTGTAGTTACTAAACAAAGAGTACGAATAAATATTATTTTTAGCCGAAAGTAATTCGAACCCGGTAGTGTTTATTTCAAACAAGAAGAAAACCCAGGCCAGGCTTGTTAGAGTAATGTTTTGCAGACAAAACCCCTAGACAAACGAGATCTGCAGTGCGTAATCTTTCAGCAGCTACTAATAAATAAGCCTTGCTGAAATTGTGCTGGAACTACTCATATTATTATCAATTACAAACACGTGGTGCGAATGTGGTCCTACCACAATATACCGCGTAAGATTCCACATCATTCAGTTATCAAGAAACGAGATAGGTAACAACCAGTACAATATACATTCCATAACATTACAATATTCTTTATTTAATGTTTGTGTTGCTTCTTACAATATTATGCATGGAGAATAAGATTGTGAATTTGGATAGCGCATTTGGCCAATGTCCCAAAAATGAGGACTTCTGTAGTTTTTGTTCTAATAAACTGAAACTTTTCAAAACAACTTTTTATTCAATTTATCACTCAATGTAACATATTTATGTATAAAAGTTTGCAAAAAAAAGATCCAATAGAGTTTTGGCCAGCAAAGGGTTAAGGGAAAACCAGATGTAACACAAAATGTCTGGCAGAAAATCTGCTACAGGAACTACATCACAAACCCCGACTGCTCACAGATTATGCACAGGACAATGGTAACTTCCGAAAATTCTCAAAAATACACATTTATTTGCATCGATATACAATGAAATTCAGGGGTGATGTATACTTTGGCTGAGCTGTGAACCACAAAGCATTGATTTGCTACGTAAATTACGTATACAAAACACTGGTAGCACTAACTTACAAAGTATAGTTTTGCAGGCATCTCAAAATTCTGAAACTAAACTATTTCTCACATAGTTGGACAACAAAATAAGAGACAGACTATTTTGAATGAGGATGATAGGCATACTGTTCTAAAAATTTTTGAAAGAACACAGTTTAGTTTAAGCCTACAATTGACGGTAATAGTACTGGTTTATCACGGGATTCCCAAATGTTTGAAATTTCACAACATATCAGAATTCAAACAAGTATCGATACAATCAATGAAAAATTACGCAGAAGTGACATGAACAGCAAAATATACAAATATAGAACTTCAAACAGACACATTATCTAGTACAAACAGTCCCCACATAAGGGAAAATTCCTAAGTCAGCTTTATTTAAATGGGCAAATAAAATAAATAACAAAACTGGAAATTGTCCCTCCTCTTGCAATGAATTGCTACTGGACAACTGCTTTTGTACATTAAATGGAGAGTACAGTACACATCTAATTAACACCAATGGATTTCTGTTCACAGAATAACAATCTTTGGATACTGTACTGCATAGTGTGGGAATTCTGAGACATTCTGGGTTGCTGCAGAGTGATTCATTTTTTAAAATAGACAATGTGTAGTGGTGTACACTGTTAACACACTAGGCATATTACAAGGGCCACTTGTTCACTCCTTTTGTACACACATCAGTTAGACTGAGGTAGCAATGGAGTTTAAAAGCAAACATTCATACATGGCACTGAATTTAAGATAGAAGTGAATTTAAAGCAGTATTTGGAATCTCTTCATGCAATAAACCAACAGTCTGCTGCTGATTTAATGATTTCTGAGACACACTCTTGAAGACTGAAGTCAATAATGACAGCCACTACTGAAAGAAACTAGCTTCACCTCTGGATAATGATGACTGAAGAGGACAGCTCCCCACTGTCTCTACCAACAAAATGAATGCAGTCTTTGAATCAGATCAGAACTAGTTTGTTGAGTTCCTGCATGGCAATCTTCAGATCAGAAAAATAGTTGTGAAGATCAGAAAAATAGTTGTTAGATACAACACCTTTTAACACTTGAGTAAAAAAACTTGCTGCTAAATCCTGATATTAAACAGTTGAAAAATTTGATTCTCAGTGGTCAAAAGCAGCATACAATAACTAATGACAGAAAACAACTGTACCAATCTTAGAAACAAACATGTGATAGACCTTCTCAGAACACACCCATATGGCAAAAGTGAAAAAGAGGACACAAAAATTATTAATGTCATTGGATGAAAATGATATTTTTCAGCTTAAGATAATAGAGTTACTAAAAATATTTTTAATTAAGCAACTAGTTTCAGCTCGAAAAGCCATTTTTCGGTTTACACACATAGCGAGGTCCCACAGAAATAAAAAGGCAGCAAACTCACACTATGTGCTACTGTTCATCATGGCTTACAAATTACAGTAGAAATGCTACTGTTTGTTGTACTTTAAAAACATTTAAAATGGCTTTTTGGGCCAGAACTAACTGTACAGGGTGATTCAAAAAGAATACCACAACTTTAAAAATGTGTATTTAATGAAAGAAACATAATATAACCTTCTGTTATACATCATTACAAAGAGTATTTAAAAAGGTTTTTTTCACTCAAAAACAAGTTCAGAGATGTTCAATATGGCCCCCTCCAGACACTCGAGCAATATCAACCCGATACTCCAACTCGTTCCACACTCTCTGTAGCATATCAGGCGTAACAGTTTGGATAGCTGCTGTTATTTCTCATTTCAAATCATCAATGGTGGCTGGGAGAGGTGGCCGAAACACCATATCCTTAACATACCCCCATAAGAAAAAATCGCAGGGGGTAAGATCAGGGCTTCTTGGAGGCCAGTGACGAAGTGCTCTGTCACGGGCTGCCTGGCGGCCGATCCATCGCCTGGGGTAGTTGACGTTCAGGTAGTTACAGACAGATAAGTGCCAATGTGGTGGCGCTCCATCCTGCTGAAATACGAATTATTGTGCTTCTTGTTCGAGCTGAGGGAACAGCCAATTCTCTAAGATCTCCAGATACTGTAGTCCAGTTACAGTAGCACCTTCGAAGAAAAAGGGACCAAAATCTTTATTGGCTGAAATGGCACAGAAAACGTTCACCTTAGGCGAGTCATGTTCATACTGAGTTGTTTCCCGCGGATTCTCAGTGCCCCATACACAGACATTGTGACGGTTGACTTTCCCGTTAGTGTGGAAAGTTGCTTCATCACTAAACACAATCTTTGAAATGAAAGATTCATCTGTTTCCATTTGAGCAAGGATAAAATCACAGAAATCGATTCTTTTAATCTTAAGCTGTTGATATTTTTTTTTATGATGCAACCAGTTTTGGTCAAAGACCATTTTTGAGGACCTGTTGTACCCACAGCATGGAAACAGGAAAAATTCAGGCAAAATGGATACTTCAAAATTGTAGTAACAATACATACAATGCTTGTGGATATTTAATTTATATTTCTGACATTGTATTCTTTTGATATATATAGTTTTTGCTGGTAATCAAATTCTGTAAGTGTTGCTTGTATTGTTACTATAATTTTCAAACATTCTTTTCATCCCAAATTTTCCCGTATCCACGATGTATATACAACAGGTGCCTGAAAATGGTCTTCAACTGAAACCAGTCACACAGTAAAAAATTAAGTTGAATAACAGCTCAAGATGACACATACTGTCATTTCTACAACTCACTGCTTTTGGTATCACCTGTGAGTAGCTGTACGCTTTGATGACGTTGGCACTGGGGTCGTGCTGTATTCTACCACCACCAGTGCACTCGGTATCAACGCCGAGGCCTTTCACCCTGTCCATCGTCTCATCGTAGACGTCTGAATGGAAGCCAACTCACTTGTATCCTCGCACCTAGTAGCAGGAACCATAGTCAAACTTTCAACAAAATGTATCAAGAGTACTAAGCAAGAAGAAAACACAAAAGTAGCAACGTGAGTGGAAATTGTGGCATCAAAAATAATCTGAAAACATAACTTAAAGGAGCTGTTGTTATATCCACTATCTATAGGAAACACAAACAGGGGCTTTTTTTTTTTTTTTTTTTTTTTTTTTTTTTTTTTTTTTTTTTTTTTTTTTTTTTTTTTCCATACCTACTGCAAATGCAAACGAAAGCTTTTGTATATTCGGACATGTGTTCTCTCGGAAAACACTGAACATAACGTAAATCATCTAGCTGACAAGGTAGTTGGCAACATCAGCACATGGCTTTTGGAGAACGGATTAATACTTCACTGCCAACAACTGAACTCTTGTAAAATAGAAATAGTCTTGTCCTGAGCTGGTCGAACAGACATTTTAAATTCTTAAGACTGAAAATAGATGAAAAGCTCTCTCAGAAGTATCATGTTCAACACCTTAAGCAGAAAATGAACACTTCTGTCTTCACTATACACTATGTCTTGGACACAAACACAAAAGCTTGTTTACTTTTGCTCTGTTATCTCATATGGTGTTATAGTTTGGGGCAATTCTGTGCACTTGGCAAGAATATTCTCATCCCTGAAAAATGCAGTCAGCAAGGTCTGCAGTGCCAGCTTGTGAACATTCAGGGTTGCCGCAAGTTTCCCCAAGTGACGTTCCCTGATTTCCAGCAAGTTTTAGCATTTTTCCCTGACAAATTTCGAGGTCTCAAGGGCAAGTAAAGACATAAGTTCACAAAAAAAATGTAAGGACTTCTGTATTTCTTCCCCTCATGAGCAAAAATCTTAAGTACTAATGTCAGCATCTTTTGTAATGAACAGTTTTTAGATGGAGAAAGAAAGACAATGGTATATAATATTCCATGAAGAGCACTGATGTTATTTTATTTCAATAAAACTAAACATATTTGGTGACACAAATACGCATTTCCTTGGAGTCGCAAGACAGATTTAAAATACCTACACTGATTTCAGAAATAACCTCAGAAAAAAGTAGGCCTATTGAAAGTAGTATATAAGGCAGGCCAAAATATACAGGTACATAGCATACAAACCGCCTGTGACTGCCACAAGTTGTTCTTCCTATCGCTCATACTTTCTAATATACAGGGTGTACATTACATCTGGGAACACTTTCAATTATTTATTGCACAAGAACCAAACATAGCACAGATATCACACATATGTCTTTTTGAAGGAAACCCTGAAAGTTCTTTTTCATGTATACCACCGCAGCATATTTTGGTGATTTGCCGATAACACCAGTCATAAACATTGCAAGTTCAGGTGCGGAGCGAGCTTTCTGCGTGTTGGAGTTCGACAAACAAAGTGTTTGCTACAGCTGTTCAATGGATGTTTAGAACAAAGTACGGTAAGAAACCACCAATAAGGAAGGCACAACAAATTTATTATGACGGGTTGCTTGTGCCCAGCACAGAGAAGCAGACATCCCAGTGTGAGTGAAGTGAATTTGGTGCGTCTTGCATCCCATGAACTCGAAATGGCTCCACTGACTGTGGCAAGTCATGCGACAGAAGTTGTCTATGAAACCATTCAGATTGGAGCTAGGGTAGAAGGTCAATAACAACAACAAAGACAAGTGTTTTGAGTTTTGTTCACAGTTGCAACAATTGAATAAGGACGGGGATGGAATTTTTGATCGCTTAAGTTTTAGCAATGAAGCCACTTTTCACACTAATGGGAAAGTGTACAGGCATAATTGTCGAATCTGGGGTGCAAAGCATCCACACGAATGCATTGAATTTGGGTGTGATTCGCTAAATGTAAATGTTTTTTGTGCTTTGTTGTGTCGAAAACTGTACGGGCCATTCTTCTTCGCCAAGAGAACTGTCACTGGATATTCCTACTCGGATTTGTTGCAGCAATGGCTGATGCTTCAGATGCAATTGGGCTCTCCGTTCATCTTTCAGCAGGATGGGGCTCCCCCCCATTTTCATCGTGAAGTTTGCGGGTACCTGAATACGGAGCTGCCGCATCGATGAACTGGCCGTGCTACAGAAGGGAACAGCTGTTTCATGAAATGGCCTCCCTGATCACCAGACCTCACTCCGTGTGACTTTTTTTCTGTGGGGACACATTTAAGATCCGGTGTACGTATGGTCTCTACCACGTGATGTAGCGGAGCTCCGGGAGAGAATACGAGAAACAAATATCACAATCGACGATGCCATGCTGGGACAGGTATGGCACGAATTCGATTATTGTATTGATGTCTGCTGGGTCACTCATGATTCGCGTACTGAATGTTTGTAAAAAAAAAAAAAAAAAAAAGATGTACATCCTGTATAAATTATTTTCTAAGCCCCAAAATGTACTAGAATAAATAAAATGTTTATAAAACAATGTACCGCACACTGTACTTGCAGTGAGAAAGTCACAATTCCTGAACTCCATCGCCCGTGGCCTCTGGCCTGCCGAGGAGCACCACAGTCCTGAGTCCTCGGATAAATCACGAAAACCCACTGCATTATACCACACACAAACAGAGCCGGCCTGGGAGCAGATCGGCGAGACTAGATCCGATGGGCAGGGCTTGCACATTATTGGGAAACGATGGGCTTCAAATCGGCAGACCCAATCCGTTAGAGAGACCCACAGAAATGGCCTGTGGTTTTGGCCCATCATGGAAGTCCATTCATGTGGCCAGCTTTACACAAGTCACTGACATTATGTTGACAAAATGAGATGGTGGTGATAAATCCATCAATTTGTGCAAATACTCTGAGAATTAATGCTAATGAAGATAGGTAGCAACTCAACGTAAAGATGATCGCTGAACCATGGACAGACACGTAGAAAAGACAATCACACTCTCACAACTAAATTTTTGGCCATAGCCTTTCTTGGAAAATAACACACACACACACACACACATATTCACACAATCACTCAGACACAACTCGTGCACATATGACCGTTGTCTCCAGCCACTGGGTCAACAATCTCCAAGAATCATATCAAAACAAACCACCCCTCACGCCACCCATCGGCAGCTACTAGGCTAATGGCAAGAAGTGGTGGCAGCACTGACTGCAAGCTGAGGGGAGTGGTAGGAAGTGGAGAAGCAGTAAGAATGAGGGAGTAGGGAAGCGGTGCATGTATTAAGCTGCACCCAGCCAGCGACGATGCAGGAAATCCCAGTAAACAAACTGTTTCATCTACTGAGACAAAAAACAAGATTTCTCCAGGGTTTGTTTTCCAAATTTCCCAGCAGGGCAGAAAAAAAGAGTGATACACCTGAGTATTCAAATCCACACACAAAGGTTACCTTGTGGTATGCTAGAATTCCACACAGGAGACCCTCACAATACATGAGAACTTCTCTATGCAACATGTAATTTATCCTAATTTCTCTTAATTTCATATTTTATTAATTCTGTAATTTTTTGTTTATAAATTATATATTCAGCTTTCTGTAAACTAGGTACCACCTCATCCCATGAGCTTTGGCTCAAAGTCTCAAGATACGCGATAAAAAAATAAATGTCAATCCCAAAACCTCACACGCCAATATAATGATCTGCATGCAATCATTCTGTTGATAATGGCACATTAAATTTGGAAAAAAAAAATGCATTCAGCCCCCTCACATCATTACATCATCAGTGCAAACCAGACGATATTTCTCGTGTAAATCTACACAGCTATCTGGCAGTTCACACTTAAGGATACACGGCATTTTTCCAGCTCAATATTATGTAAAAATCAACACCTATTTCTTTCAGGCACTGTTTATAATGTAAATGTTTTAAGATTTTTTTGTTGATATCAGGTAATAGATCACACTTTCTAAACAAATTAGAAGTATTTTGAATATTTTTGAACCTGCTTAGAGTTATTTAAAAAAAGTAACAAGGAAATTCTTCCTCAAACTGAGGTACCATTTGATCCAATGTTATACATTTGAAGGAGACCAAATTTTTACCAGACATGCATGACATGGCTGAGGTACTAGACCTATTTAATTCCACCTATTACGTATATTACAAGGATAAAAAAGTATCACATCTTACATTTAATATTTATAATTTTTTCCTAGTAAAAATGTTATTTTTTCTATGATTTAGCTGATTCTGCAATAAAGCTTAGGTCTACTACATAAGTATGGACTACCGAAAGTTACAGAAAAAATGAGAGCAATGCTTTATAAACTTTAGGAAATATTTGTACCTGAATTCTGAAGAAAACAACTAGCGGGAAATTGCGAATGAACATATGAGTCCAATTAAACTGTGCCTCAGAACATTCCTAAAGCATAGTCTACATCCTGCAGCCTTTCTTCATCTTCAAGCTTCCTCTTGGCATTCCTTTTAGCACTTCTTGCTTCTTTGGTAACTTTAAGAGCGAATCTCTCAGCTTCATGCACCCGTTGTCTGTCACACAGAAGAAATTGATCTTTCATATTAGAGCCACATTTTATGCCTAAATTTCTCAGGACTTCCTACCTTCCTATCACTCCATCATTGAAACATAGCACACCATCTAGTACACCAACTATTAATGTATTTATTCCTACAAAAACATTCTTGAGTAATCTTTCCCGTATGGAATGGTTGAAACTTTCATTTGTATTCTGAGTGCCCCCATGAAGACATTTACCGTATTTACTCGAATCTGAGCCGCACTTCTTTTCCAGTTTTTGTAATCCAAAAAACCGCCTGCGGCTTAGAATTGAGTGCAAAGTAAGCGGAAGTTCTGGAAAATGTTGGTAGGTGCCGCCACAACTAACTTCTGCTGTCGAATATACGTAGCGCTACACAGGCATGCTTTGCAGGCACAAAGATAAATACTGGCGCCAAACCCTCTGCATGAGTGTATTAAAAAAAAAAAAGAAAAAGAAAAAGGGGTGGCAGACAAGTTTTTCCTCCGCCTCGAGTTTCGACCACTGCATTTTCGTACATTATCCAACGAAGTAAATACAAATTCCGTATTGTGCACCTTTGAATGTAGCAGCATTTCAATGCACTACGAAAATCCGACTGGCAAGACTGTTTGGGATGTTTGTCAATATGGCCAACTCTACGTTCTGAATTTTTTCCTAACTGTGAGAAGAGATGGTTCCTTATAGGAACTTTTATGAATTGTGAATAGCATGCAGTATTCTCTTCACATAAGAATAATTAGAATATAAACATTTTGCCATGTATTCTTTCGTGTTTGCTGCTAACTCATTTAAATCCAGTCTGCCTAATAAACTACGAAACTAGAGTGAGACAACAGCAAACACGGAAAAATATAGATATCATCCCATATTTATATTTGTATTATTCTTATGCCTAATAGTGATACAGTCAGAAATGAAGCACGGCAATTGACTAGATTTTTAAATCGAAGATGACTAATTTCAGTGCAGAATGTAATGTACTAACGAGGTGCCTGCAAAGATTTTCAAACGGAGAAAAATTTTCGCTAAACTCCCGTTCAGAATATCTTCTATCGTACGCTGTCTATTATTTGGTTCTTGTTGATCATTCTCAAAGAAAGCAGGAGTATAGGTAACAGTAAATAGCAGTCTCTTGCCATTGTTTCGCTAACGAAGTACGCGAAAGAGGAAGGGTACCCGTATAATACGGACGGAGCGCCTGACGCATAGTAATGGCTACCAGGTAAAGCTTAACTACTGAGCTTACGACTCGAACCAAACTACTGTAGCTGTATCGTCATTCATTTGACCTAAATTGTGTCTCATATTACAATGGACCAACTTTGTTTCGATTTGGAGGTGCGGCCTAAAACTTTTCTCTCCCCTTGAATTTCAAGTCTCAAATTTCAGGTGCGGCTTAGATTCGGGAAATTTTTTTTTCCTGGATTTCGAGTCTCATTTTTCAGGTGCGTCTTAGATTCTAGTAAATGTGGTACTAAGCAAAACAGGGTCCACTCAGGTCTCTAAAAATTGGTTTTATTTCATTCATAACAGGCTCAAGAAGATAATGCTTATGATATTTTGATAGTATATTTGACCACTTTCTTTTGCTTTTTGGTAAGCACACCTAAGAATCTACTCCTTTAGGGCAAAGTCCATGAACAGTGTGGTCATCTGTGGACAACTTATGAAAGTAGGTGGCCCATACAGCTTTCCTCATTGCTGTATCATCATTCAGAGGTGCAGTTTGTCTAATGGCCAGTCCTTAATACCTCTGAAGGAGGTCTATTTCAGTTTTTGTCAATCTGTCTCAGCCAGACAGAGATTTTCCATCAGATAGCAATTTTCCTTTCATTTCTCTTCTTAGCTTCCTCAATCTAGCACCCATCCTCTTTTGCACATGTCCACAACACTCCAGTTTTGTTACGAAGCTATCACCATAAACATTGAACTCATTAATTTTATTGAAAGCTTTAGATTCCCCATCACCCAGGTACTTTGTATATCTAAGGTTATGAACGGGCACTGACCTCTGAAATAATTTTAGAGCTCCATCACTCTCCATACCTCTACTGTAACCATCATAATTATTATAACACTGATGTTCAATATGTCCTTCAGTGTTACTATGGCAGGTGTGGCAATAGATAAGCACTCAACATCAAAAACTTTTCCATTCTCCACAGAAGTAGCACTTAAAACACCATTCAAGGAACGATGTCCTCGATGTTGCCATGTCCCATCAAGTGCAACAGCAATGTCCCTTGTTTCACTAATATTAACAGTTTTTTCTACTGCACATTTCATAGATGCTTTAGACACAACCGTCAAGGCACCTAAAAGTATTCTTATGTACTTGCTGAACCTACTGGGAGGAGGAAGATCAATCAAATGACAGAACGTTTGTGCAGCCTTTTTTTCCTTTTCCTATTGCACGCATTGCGTACACGAACTTCAAATTCACATCATATGAATTATGCACAATGTTCGAAGTCATTTTCGAGGTAGATTTATTACAGGATCTACACAGACCAACTAATTTTGGCGCTAAACCCCTCCTGCTACTTTGTTGTTCAGTTAGTTCCAGACAGCCTACACCATCACATTGTTTACATTTTTCCACTTCCTTTATCAAAGAAGATAAGATACCCACACCAACAACAACAAATCCACTACAAACAGCGTCATTTTTAACACAAAAATTTGAATCACCAGGAGGCGTGCCACATGTGAATTTCTTCACTGAAGAACTGACACACAGGTTACTTTCAACAGTGTGGCTTGTTTTGTTTGTCAACTGGTTACCACAGAATTTCCTTTTATTGAATTTCTTGATGTGTGGCACACTAAAAAATATGTATTTCCACAAATATATGTAGCACTTGGGAAACAAACGTTTATTAACATGTGAACAAACTGCTTCAGAACACAAAAGTAAATACTTGCAAAGATAATCATTTACAGACGCTAGAAACCTGCACTGTTACCAACATATACAATGTATCATACATATAATCGCTGGAAACAGAAAGAAAGTGCACAGTTCTTTTCAAAATAATACTGGTTTCTGTAACAGAAATAAAGGGGGCATGGCAGTATACAAGGTGCGAATGTAAAGTAATGACACTGATGTGAAAAAAAAATGTTGCTTACAGTTTTAGTCAATTTTCGTGTTGTCTCCTTCAAAGTTCCCTTCTGATTGCACACACTTTCTTTAGCACTTCTGCCATTGATGGTAACATTTCTGGAACTAATCTTCTGTAATATCCTCCAAGACCTTCGTCACAGCTCTTGGGACATCTTGTGTTATTTGAAAATGGTGTCCTTGACCGCCATTTTGACTCTTTCACAGAGAAAAAAGTTGCACGGAGCAATATTTGGTGAATAAGGTGGCTCTGGTAGTACCGAAATTTGTTTTGAGGTTAGAAATTACTGTACTGACAGAGCAGTATGGGATAGTGCATTATCGTGATGCAGAATCCAATTATCAGCAATGTTATTATTAGACGAACCGTTCCTCGATTGATGTGCAGTTCTCCTGCAATCATTTTCATGGATAAACTTCTATCAGATTTTACGAGTTCATGCACCCATCCGTGAGGTTGACAGTCGTCCACTGCAGTCTTCATCTTCAACATTTGTTCTGCCTTCACTAAACATTTTATGCCAATCAGAAACTTGAGCTTTTGACATAACCTCCTCTCCAAAAGCCTTCTTAAGCTTACCGTAAGTTGTCGTCGCGTTTTCACTCAATTTAACGCAAAAAGAAATGGCATACTGTTGCGCAATATTATGCAGTTCCATTTCTGTGATGAGAGACACTAACACGTGTTAACTTATTACAGCACAACTCGTGACTGAGCAGTTGCTTCAACATGCCGCTTGGACTAGAAGCGGCTTATAGACCAAGGTCACAGATATTGTGCCTACGCAAGCCTGCAGGGGTGCCACACCTTGCAAAGAAAATCAGTCTCATTACTTTATTGTCGCACCTCGTACATGACCGTAACTTTAAAATTTGGTATGTATAGGTCTTTTTTCATTTCAAACCCTACAGTGTATATATCAATGTAATCAGGAAAGACTATAGAATTTAATAAAGTCATTTAAAAAATTTTGATTTTTCCACCATTTATAAGTATCCTGTATCCTTAAGTGTTCGGCAGAGGATTCATCGAAAAGCCTTCAGACTATTTCTGTAACATTCCACTCTTCAACAGCACTGGGGAAAAATATCATTTAAATCTTTCTGTGGGAGCTCTGATTTCTCTTACTTTATCACGATAATAATTTCTCCCTATGTACGTGGGTGCCAACAAAATATTTTGCCATTCAGAGGAAATTTCCTGAAAACATCTCATCATAACAAAAAACACCTTTGTTTTAATGACTGTCACCCCAACTTGTATATCATGTCAGGGTATACGCGGACAAGGAAAAAAAATTCCCAGTTTTCTCAGTCAAAAATACACTTTCTCCCAAGTGAAAACATACTTTTTCCCTGTTAACTGACGGTATATTTTCTCTTGGAACTGTATAACTTATAAGTCCTTTGATTATGGTTTTATACACGGGCGTAGAATGTCCTGGCGCTTTAGGGAAAAAAATAAAAAAAACACGCATTTTGGAAAGATCTTTGATGTGCAGCAACATGTATGCTGCATATTTTTGTATTAGGAAAGTATGAACTCTAATTCCACCAAACACCGCATGTTACTTTCCAAAGCATTGAAATTGAGATTGGGATGTGCTTTTGTAAGTTAGTCATAGCTCATTTCACGCGATTTCGCCAGCCGATCACAGCAGGTATTCAGAGCTTAGGACACGTGATGTAGTCAACCAACAGCAACATCACTGTTAAGTAGCGCGAACACACAAACAGAAAAAGTTAATGGTTCAAATTAATGTAAATAGTGTTGCTAAACGAAACGCAAAGCCTTCACATATAATATTGGTCTATCAGATTAATACGCTGCAAGAGAAGCTAAGCTTTCACATAAAATGTTGGTCTTTTATGCGCGTATTACAATTTAAGATGTATCACACAAAGGTGCCAGTAAAATTTTTAATAACGACATAAATGTCTGATCTTCCAGGCTCAAAATTCATCTAAATGGCTCATCATCAAAGAGTTGATTTTTAAATGAGAGTCAAACACTTTGTGATTTAAGAAATTCATCGTATATTATCTCACATAGTTCTGGTGTAACTGCTAGAATGGTACTTTGATGGTAACGATTTTCAACCCACCATTCGAAATATTTTCCCACGACCTGTTAGAAATAGGTTCGTATCTGCAGTTGCCAGAGAGCGCCAGATGACGGGCATCACTGCGCAAGCGCAGCTACGATGTCGTAGGGAGCCCGCATGTTCGTACGTGTGAAACAATAAAAGATATTACATTATGTAAGAAACAAGACATCAGAGGATACTCCAAGAGAATCAGAATTTCATGACCCATACTAAAATGTTCACATTTAAAGCGCAAATTTGTATGTCCAGAATCCCACGACCTGTTATTAAGCTTTTCTATGTGGTTTTTGGGATGTAAATTTTCTTGGAGTACCAGTACTGTCCTGTCTCATATTTGGTTCTTTATTATGGCGTAATGCCAAATAAGCTAGAAGTTGAAAATGTGCACTTGAAATGCAGCAAACACAGTGTGTGGAATTAAACACTTTGTCTCAATTATATTGTCTGCCTTAGTGGAAAACATCAATGAAAGAAAATAACTTTGGCAAACCAACAAAAATAACTTCATTGTTCTAAAAGGCAATTAACGCTTGACTGTCAGAAAGATGGAAATAAAATAAAATCTGCTACTAATAACACAGTTTAGCCTTCCATAATTATGTGAATGTATTTTAATTCACTTGATAGCTCCCGGCCACAGAAATCTGTTTTGTCTTCATTTGACGTGGGAGCAGTAAATGAAGAGGAAACAGCAAAAACACTAAATGTAAAAATGGGTCACGTGGAGACTACACACTTCCCAACTGTAATTCAGACTGTTCTGCGCATCGGTCACGGATCTCTAATATTTCCGAACCGGGGCAATACCCCGCCATCCCCTCGAGCGTTTGAGATAGGACGTTAAAAAAAATTATATATATATATCTCCCGGGAGCGGAAAGACTTACCTCAGGGGGAAAAAAGGACGGGTATACACTCGCGCACACACACATATCCATCCACACATACACAGACACAAGCAGACATATTTAAAGACCACATATACAGACACAAGCAGACATATTTAAAGACCATTTTTTTGTGGGGGTGACATGGTATTAGAAGGTGGAAAGTGCAACATGAGGTTGAAATGAAAATGAAAGATAAAAAAATATGGGGAGAGATAAAGGTGAACTAGAAACTTAAAGTAGCTGCTAGCTGTGGACTGTACAACTCGCCCTTACTAGTATAGCGATCTGCCCAAAAATTTTTTGTCAAAATTTCATTTATATATATATATATATATATATATATATATATATATATATATATATATATATAAAAAAGATGATGTGACTTACCAAATGAAAGTGCTGGCAGGTCGACAGACACACAAACAAACACAAACATACACACAAAATTCAAGCTTTTGCAACAAACTGTTGCCTCATCAGGAAAGAGGGAAGGAGAGGGAAAGACGAAAGGATGTGGGTTTTAAGGAGTCATTCCAATCCCGGGAGCGGAAAGACTTACCTCAGGGGGAAAAAAGGACGGGTATACACTCGCGCGCGCACACACACATATCCATCCCCTCATATACAGACACAAGCAGACATATTTAAAGACCATTTTTTTGTGGGGGTGTTGTGAGGGTGACATGGTATTAGAAGGTGGAAAGTGTAACATGAGGTTGAAATGAAAATGAAAGATAAAAATATATGGGGAGAGATAAAGGTGAACTAGAAACTTAAAGTAGCTGCTAGCTGTGGACTGTACAACTCGCCCTTACTAGTATAGCGATCTGCCCAAAAATTTTTTGGCAAAATTTCATTTTCTTGTATACACCGAGAACGTAATATGTAATCATTCTTACCTGTTATTCGTTTATTTCCACTCCTGTAATCTGAATCTATGGATTCCGCTAGTAATTACAACAACGCTCATCATTCGCAAACACAATCAACCACACAATCAGACAGCGGTTGGCATTCATCCGTTCAGCCTTACTTCGCTCAGCTCTGTCAGATTCCACTGACAGAGGAAACATGTACACTACGCACGCATTCACAAATCAACTTACGATTCATTCAAAATCAACTTAGAATGTGTTAAAAATGTTCAAAAACTGACAGGGATGAGTTTCAACGTAATATGAATAATAGATAAACTAACAAACTAACGTGCGCTGGATGCGAGTCGCTTTGTGAAACAAGGTTTCCTCCCCCCCCCTCAAGAATATGAATTTGCCCCCCCTCCCTAGATTTGGACCTCCTGCGCATGTATAAATCTGGCAGCTTGGGCGCTCCAGTAAAATTTTTCCCAGTAGCATCTAGCTGCTTGCTGCGACTGCTTACACAGCCAACAATTTCTGTAGCCAGAAGCGGGAGAAGGTACTACTCAACTGTGCATGTGCATGATCGAGCTCGTAACTGTTAAAATGAATTTAATGTAAACAGTTGTGACGTCACGCTCAGCAGAGGCAATTTGCTGTTACAAAGCATTGCACAGTCTTCCTAAGGCCTTTGACGCATTTTACTGTTGGCGGACACTTGTATGAGCACCGTTTTGTTGCTGTATATGGTGCATTTCCCTTGAAATTTAAGTTTTATTTTCGTTTTTTCTCTTGTTCATGTTTTATTGCTGCAGTATTGAGACACAGAAATATCCTTTGTTAGAGTATTGGTTCTTACCAATCAAAATTACACAAATTTAACTGAAAACAAAAACAATGAAAAATTTCCCGGGTTTTTCCCCGGCTCTTCCGGGTCGTACACACCCTGCATGTCCATGGCGCACTCCCCCTTCTTAGCAATAAAACAACATAAGTTGCTCTTCTTTGAATGCTTTTTCATGTCCTCTGTCAACACTATCTGACAAAGATACCATAGCACACAGGGCCACAACTGTAGTTCAATAGTGTTTCAGTGAAAATTTTTTGTGTGTTTTCAGTTGTATCACCATCCACCATCTCCCTTCCAATTTAACAGTAAACACTGAAACACTATGTTATGCAGATAACAACCAACCTTAGGCTACAATTCCCCATTGGAAGTCACCGACATCAAAAGAAAAATTCAACTGAGAAAATTGAAAAATGATGCTAACGACTGTCTCTCAAATAATAATGTATCACAAAGTTGACCAAATATTAGTTTACCAGTTACTGACCACTAATTTGCTCGGTTCTTTGCCATCAGGACCCTCTGGACCAAAGACACCTATTAGAACATACTTAAATGTTCCTTCTGGGTCGATATCCACATCAGGAACAGCGGCAAGCTTCTCCGCTGCTGTCATTAGTGTCCTGTTAAACAGGTGATAAAATTATTCCAGAAATATTTATATACAACAGGTGAGAGAAGAGTAGTGCTGCAGTCACAATGTAAACAATACAATTCTGCCTCTAGGATTTATACTGGAAAAAATGTTTCCTTCAGAGAAATAATGATCTAATATTTGGATTTTGAAACGTGTGCCTATTAAGTAAATACAAGCATTCTGTGGAAGATCGTACACCATCCAAACCATAAAACTATCAATTAATTGTATCCAAAGGGAAACATACTTGAGAAAGCAATAAAATTACAAAGAGAGACAACTGCATTCTCGTAGAAAGAATTCGCTGGGTGAATTCCTTCATGTTTGGTGGACTCAAAAATATTTTTTAAAAACATTTATTGGTTATCGTTTAGAAAGAGCAGCCATTTTTGTTTCAGGCTGCAAGCATTCTTACACTTTTATAAGCGTCTGTGGTTTTTTAAATTATTCGGTAATGGATTGCGCCAGACCTTTCATATAAGAGGTATTTATTTCAGCAGACACTGGACCATAAATTAAAACCATGATCACCCTGCTGAATGTATTAGGGAATACACTTTTAATGTCTCAAAGTTGTTGGTTGTAAATTTAAAAAACCCATTTTTAATACTATCTTTCCAAAGAGTAGTTTCTTAGCCTTAATACATTTTGTGGTATTACACTACTCAGTATAGATACCTTTTTTTTTTTTAGAGAAACAATTATGACAAGCTTATACTTAAAAACACTTTAAAAACAAATGTTTTGAATTTTTTCATTCTTTGGTCTGCAAATCTTTGTTAATGGACCAGATATAAATCTGAAAATTACACATTTAATAGACCTTTATGATATCAAACTTCTGTATAAATTTCAACCTTGAGATTCCATGGACAAAAAAATTTCAAATACGAGTCAAAAATATGTTTCTTACTGTTTGCAATATCTGGGCTGATGGAAACAGTGTATAAATTACATAATTTAAAAATATCTAGGATAACTCTTTAAAAAATGAGACAATTCATTACATTATCCCGTTCTCAACTTATTTGTTTTTACTATGTTGTTTATTGAACAACAGAGATATTTCTTCACTCATGTTGGGCACAGGGTTAAATGTTCGCCTAGTCACAGTCATAAATTCCAGGGGAGAAGACAACTCCTTTAATGATTTTTAACGGGCCTCTCGAATTGATCCTTTTCAAATTTTTTAAACGGGGTTCTTGGTGCTGGTAAAATGTAACATCCACATCTTGGTTTTGACGAGCAATGTTACCAACTTTGGCAATCCACCACTGTTCGTCATAGACACAAGCCACTATGTCCTTACTTTGAAGTGTCAGTGGTACAAGTTTTCCACAGTGATACAGTTGAGCAAGTTGTATGACTAAGGTATAAAACAATGAAAAGATCAGGTGCCTTTAACCTTCTGACAAGTTTTGAATCTTTCCTCCAAGACATTGGCATAGAGTTCTCGTATTTCCTCACATTTAATGAAACATACGTAATCCCTTTTACCTATTCTTTATACAGAATGTGAACATTTCTTGACGTGTCCAGATTTGGTTCTCATAGGTCCGTTGCAGACTAGCTTTTGTGACAGCTCACTTTGTTGTACCCTTTATGCCATCACACTCACTCTTCCCAGGGCATGATGCAAAAAAGTGCTATTCTGCACCAAGCCAACGGTCTTTTTTTCTTGGAGAAATGAGATATTAATATTTGTTTGCTTTTATATTGGCTTGCAGCACCATCAGAGAAGTTCATCAGTTTGTTTATGGAACTGTCGTGCTGTTTTACGTAGTTTGTTAACTGCAGGTGAAAAGCATGCACTGCTGTAGCTTTGTGCTCAAAGTAATCATTTGCAACACAAAAACTATGACTCTAGTTTATCTGGATCTTTATAACAGAACATAAATGGACAAACTGTGGCCTGTTTGTTTACCCAGTGGTGCCCTTGTATTTCACTTGAACAACAAAGGAATAGTTTTCAGAAAAGTCAGCAAGAACTATACATTCATCAACTGCCAAGGTTTGCTTTTGTCCTTCAGAAATTTATCCTGACTTTGGCAATTAAATGACACACTATTGAGTTTTCAAGGTTAGTAACCAACACTTAGAAAAACTATTCTCATTATTTTGAGACTCGATTGTTCAACTGCACACTTCAAGGGCTCATTATTAACTAAGTGTGAGTGAACAGATGTTGGTGGAAGGGGGATGACAACACACAGATTTGTACAGGCTTGTCTACATCTACATGGATACTCTGCATATCACATTTAAGTGCCTAGCAGAGGGTTCATCGAACCACCTTCGCAGTTCTCTATTATTCCAATCTCGTATAGAGCGCAGAAAGAAGGAACACATATATCTTTCCGTTCGAGCTCTGATTTCCCTTATTCTATCATGGTGATCGTTTCTTCCTATGTAGGTCAGTGTCAACAAAATATTTTCACATTCAGAGGAGAAAGTTGGTGATTGGAATTTTATGAGAAGATTCTGTTGCAACAAAAAATGCCTTTCTTTTAATTATGTCCAGCCCAAATCCATTATCATTTCTGTGACACTCTCTCTCATATTTCACAATAATACAAAATGTGCTGCCCTTCTTTGAACTTTTTCAATGTACTCTGTCAGTCCTATGTGGCAAGGATCCCACACCGCGCAGCAGAATTCTAAAAGAGGACGGACAAGCGTAGTGTAGGCAATCTCCTTCGTACTGCCAATAAATTGCCGTCTTTGATTACACTTCCCCACAATATTTTCTGTTTGTTACTTCCAATTTAAGTTTGATATCATGAAGATCCATTAAGTGTGTAATTTTCAGACTTTTATCTGCTCTCCTTACAAAGATATTGTAGGTCAAAGAATGAAAAAATTCAAAAAATCAATTTTTTAAAATAGTGTACATTTTGTGTAAGCTTCTCACTATAAGAAGTAGTTATACTGTATAGTGAAATAGCACAATAAATATTAAGGCTGAGAAATTACTCTTACTTTGGAAAAATACAATTAGGGTAGATAAAAAATCTACTCACCAAGTGGCAGCAGAACTCGCACATAAAAGACGGAAGAGGGGTGAAGGAAGAGAACTGGAGACGTCTAGGAAAATTGGTAGATATCGGGAAAGTCACCCAGAACAGCGGGTCAGAGGAGACTTGCCGTAAGTAATGTCTTTCCTTCTCATCCCGTACGGTAAGTCTCCTCTGACCCGCGGTTCTGGGTGACTTAACCAATATCTACCCCTTTTCCTAGACCTCTCCAGTCTTTCTCCTTCACTCGATTACTTCCCCTTCCACCCTCCTGCCTGAAGAAGGAGCCACTGGCTCCAAAAGATTGCTAATTACAGCTGTCTTTTATGTATGTGTTCTGCCGCTGCTTGACGAGTAGAATTTTTATCTATTCAATTAAATAGTTTAAAGAATGAGCTTTTTTAGCTTGCAATCAACAAGTTTGAGCCATTAAAAGTAGGGCCTATATTAAGGAATACATTCAGCATGGTTATCATGGTTTTTAATTTATAGTCCAGTTAATGATTCTTATTTGAAATTTCTGGGGCAACTCAGTACTGAATAATTTATATAAAAACAGATGCCTGTAAAAGCAAAAAATAGCCACTGTTTCTAAATGTTGAGAATAAATTTTTTTTAAAAATGTCTTTAAACCCATTAAACATTCGGGAATTCATCCAGCAAATATCAATTTTTTTCTGAAATGACCGAGCGACTGGTTACTTTTTTCCCTGGCCCACTAGTCCTAGCTTACATAACAGAAATTTTGATTTTTATCAATACCAACTGTCTGCTTTCACCTATCACATCATCAAAATGCTGGACATAAATCACTCATCGAAATCAGCCACACACTGCAACGACAAGTAGCCCAAGTTACCTATGGTGTTGTACGTTGCCACAAATCAGAAACTGCTGTGTTTCCAGTAGCAAAACATACTGTTGCAAAATTGGCAGCAAATGGGTAGCATCACGTTGTGGCACAGCAACCATAAAGCTTTGCTTTGTCTCAACGTCATAACCACCAAAGACCCATTGCTCTCGCACCTATGGCTTCGATGGTGCTGACGAAGCAGCTCTCGTCTATTTCAACAGTATGGCCAGGGCCGCCCAAAACTATTGGCTCAATTAAGAAATATTCATGGCAGATATCTCTACAAAATTGGCACCAATCGAACACAGTGTGCTCACTGCCAATTTTGAGCTCCCTTATTAAAAACTTTTGCCTACTGAGTTCGAAAACCAACATGTAAGACAGTTGCACAATTTTAGAAATGTCTAAATGACTGCCAGCAAAAAATGACATTTTCCTGACTGAACATTTCTTTCTACAGTCCCTGCCAATGGAGCAGCTCCAAATTTCGCCATCTTTCCCTGTAGTTTTCTCCAGCTTCATCTCGTTGTATCCAACACAATACCTATTTTCACACACCATATCGTTCTTCATAAGACCTTGTTGCCTAGCCCATTGTATTGAGCTTCG
This sequence comes from Schistocerca americana, assembly GCF_021461395.2. Lineage (NCBI taxonomy): Eukaryota > Metazoa > Arthropoda > Insecta > Orthoptera > Acrididae > Schistocerca > Schistocerca americana. The sequence goes on along the minus strand of NC_060125.1, from coordinate 12,362,237 downwards.
GGTGTGCTCCATAACATGGTATAAATCTTCCATTACCAAATTGCTCAAATCTGGAAAATTTCTCGCCATTTTGACACACGCAGTAATATACGATACTTCAAAACGGACAGCCTCAACAGAAAAATATAGGTTGTTGGGCGCACTGATCAAGATGCATAACTGTGAGCAACAGGGACAAATACCATATGCAACAATATGCAAAGCCAACAATAGCTATCATGGTAAGGATGTATGAAACTGTCAGCATTACCTATGGCTAAAGAACTCTGTGAAGAAATATATTAAAATGTCTGCAGCATATTGGCATAGCAACATGAATAAGCTGGTGAAAGCAGACAGTTAATTAATCTTTCCCTCCCCCCCCCCCCCTCTCCATATGAAAATAAGTACTTTTTTGGTATTCTGTGCATATATATGCTTATATCTTAAGAATATGTGTTTGCTTCAAAAATAGGTATTTTTCTCATGATCAGTGCATGTACCCCCTAAACTGCGTAAGTGCCATTTTCGTTATTGCAGATGTTCGTTTTTTGGTATTGTGGGCTTGGTTAGAGCTATATAGGTCGAGTGAACTGTACGATTCCTGCTGGCTTTGTGGCTGTAGCATTATGTCGTAGGGTGAGACTTTTTTTAGGGGTGATGTGATGTGATGTTTTGTATTGTTAAAATTAGGTTGTCCTTGCGCTAGACCCCCTATTTCCCGCGGTTGTTCTGTAGTTTCATTTTATCATTGAAGTAAGATTACTTTCACTGTTTCTATTTTCTCGATCCCTTTACAAACGCAACCACAAATCACATGGAGTCAGTCTGGCAAAAAGCTAAAGAAAAAAATCCTATAAGGCCTTTCAGAACTCACTGTGCTATGCTGAATAACTACCTGGCGGAATTTCTCTGGTGTCAACGTTTTGGGGAAAACCCATTCCACAATTTTGTTATTAATTCCACCTTTCTAGAAGAGAGAGAGAGAGAGAGAGAGAGAGAGAGAGAGAGAGAGAGAGAGAGAGAGAGAGAGGAGGAAAAAAAAAAAAATTAAATTCCGTGCATACATATGCAATATGTCATTTTTGATACAAAAAAATTTTTTGAGACAGTTAACTGATTTTTTTCTTTGCATCCAAATGAAAAATAAGTACTTTTTTGGTGAAGAGCGCGTCAGATATGACTGTAACACTCAAGTTTTGAAATAAAAAAATTTTTGGCATTCAGCGCATATATATGCTTATATCTTCAGAAATACGTGTTTCCTTCAAAAATAGGTACTTTTCTCATGATCAGCGCATGTACTCCCTAGACTGCCTAAGTGCCACGAAAAGCAGAATCAGATGTTTCCCTCGACCTCTACAGCTGAAAGGAAGCCCAGATAGCAAGGAACCAATACAGCTGAAAGGAAGCCCAGATACCAAGGAACCAATAGCTACAACCTGAAGAGTGGAATCAGACGTTTCCCTTGACCTATGTAGCTCAAATGCAGCTCTCAATACCTACCAGCAATAATAATAATAATATTATAATAATAATGAAAACAATGTAAACTTCACACACCAACATAACTCAAAAAACACCACAAAAACCAAAACCTTCAACAACTCGAAAACGCAAAAACCTGTATATACACCAGATCAATTAAAACCAACCAAAGTACGATAAATGTAAAACAGACAGAACATCAAAATTACTACAGATTAAAACCAAAATAAAAGTTTATTACCAACAAAAGCATGCAACAAAATCACCTAGGTTGACCGCCGCTACCAGTACACACACACACACACACACACACACACACACACACACACACACACACACACACACACAAAACTAATCAAACCTAACAAAATGCCACACACATAAAAAACCATCACTGAAAAATGAAGATTTCCAAACCCACATTGCAGCACTGGCTACCCAGACTCAAATAAACCCATGTTACCATAGTGATAATGAACCCAATATCACATGTTAAACTCAACAAACACAAACCAATTCAAAAACACACACACAACACCATTATGTCATGGGTCAAAGGAGACAGGTGGAATAGAACACTTCCAATGGCCCCTTAACTTAGTTCCTACCTCACGCAGACAGACAGGATGTGAGGACAAGAATGAATAGTTCTGAAAAATAAGATTAGTGTTTCACTTTTAAAAGTGTTAATCAGCAGTAGGGCCTCCTGGGATCTTGCTTACTTGACTATCAGTAGTGACCAGCCATACTGTTTCTTTATAAAACAATTCCTTAATAACTTCATTGTTTAATATTTGGATTCTTGCACTGATGTCACCTCACGTGTAAGATTGTTCCCCCTATTGTTATCTAGACAACAAACTTGAACTCTAAGACATGATATCACAGTACATAAAATGATTTTTACATGTTAGTCTGAGAACGTGGACAGTGACCAAGAAGGCATACCCTAAAATTGCACTTACTTTAAGTTTTCAAAATGTCACAACCCCTTTCTTCTGTCATTTATCACTCTTTAACCTCTGGCAACAATCTGTTAATATAAAAACTGCACTGTTTTTAGGGTTCATGTTAAACCACAGACCTCTCTATAACTGACTGGTTGGAGAAAGGCAAGACAAAGAACTGGTTATGAATTGTTGTGTCCAAATCAATCTTTGAAATGCCAAAAACAGGATTAGTTAAAAATGTGATACCAAGCTTATGAACGACAACACCCTTAACGTGGTGGAGATATAAGACACAGAACTGATCAACTGCTCACCTAACTAATAACACGTAAATGTTAGCGAAATAAAATGCTAGGGACTAACAGGATCTCTGTGAGAAAAGGTAGTTTTGGGCCCAGGATGTTCTTTCTATTAGTCCTTCAAATATATTAAAAACTTGAAAATACCAGACCCCAATTCGAAAATGGAGCCTCACATAGGTACTTAAATGTATCTATGGAATGACCTACCAACCCAACCTATCCTAGATATATGTTTACACCAGTCTACAGATCAGCCTGTCAATGTAAATGAACACATATATACATCTTGTATGTCACAAGCATTCCCCCAGTCGAACACAATCTCCAGTAGGCCTAGACTTAAAGTACACCTAGCAAACAATACAGTCTAAGCTACCAGCCACAAAAAATAAACTTCATATTATGATCAAAACACACACTCAAAATATTTCACTGAAACAAACGAAATATCCTAGATGCCATATCACATCACATTTCATATAGGCTACCTATGGCTCATGTTGTTCACTGGACTCCAAACACGTTTATTTTTTCACACACAAGCATTTATTGCTTAGTCCAGTTTCTTGAATAAGTATCATGAGGCTATCGTGGTTAAGTTTGTCAAATTAACTCCCAAAAACATCTTTTTGATAGCAATATTCTTGAATACTGGTTGTTTCTCAGATTCCACACCCCCTTCGGAATACCAGCTTGGTGCTTTCTGGGGTTTAGATATTAGCTACACAGTCATAGTTATGCTACCAAGACCTTGTAATGGATCTGGGAGATGTTATTTTTTTACCGTATTTGTCGATACCGAATTGTAAATGTTTTCTTATATTTTTGTCAGAATTTATTATAATTTGTCTTATTATATGTTAATTTACTTCTGTTTTTGAGAGTAAAAGCATATTGATTACTATTAGAAAATGTATCCACAGTCTAATATAACAGTCGCGACACTCACTGCTGTAAAAATTGTTGCCGTTTGACAGATGGAGCGACACTAGCGCTCCAAGTGGCAGGTAAGGTGAACGTCAGATGCGTCGTAAGCATAATGTTTGTTTGCATCCACTTCCTTCTTCATTTCCGAATTATTTGAGTTATTTTCTTGGCTCCAAGGGTTTGTGTGGTACCAGAAGGCATATATGTTACTAAAAATGATTCTAAAAAAAGCGCAAGTAAGGACAAAAATCATGAATAGAGTGGCAAGCTACAACACATTCGTGAAGAAACACTTTTGACATTGGACAGAATTGCAGCTTACCACGTTGATCTCAAAAGATTATAAACACACAGATTCACATGTAGGAAGCACATACATGTACCTCTACATGCAAAAACGACCGACAGCTCGTTTATCGTACTGTAGGCCTACTGCGTTTGTCATTTTCGCCCGTTGCCACAAGTACGACCTTCATCTTTATATTATTCTAAGTGACACAAGCAACTGCAAAATAGTGGGAGAAATATGCTAAAAACATTATAATGAGCTGATTACACTACATTTCAAGAAAAACCAAATATTTGAATAATTTTCAATCAATCAGTCAGTGCACAAGGTGCTGACAAAATAATGTCATCACACGAAAGAAGCAAGGAAAATTAGGTGACTAACAACAGAAGTGAACAAAATACATACCAAAGAAATCAGCAGCCCAAATGAGCCAACTACTTCAGTTTCTTATTTGCTTTCTTGTTGTTAGAAACTAAGTCTTGATTCCAATATTTGAGCCGGTAAACAAGTCTCACTTTAACAAATATCTTGATTAACAGCAGCTTAGTTTCTTCACAACATCCAGGGGGAAAACTTGGGACAGCCAGCAACAAGTTTACATATAATTCACCACAGTTTTTCTTGTGAGAATGTTCATCAAAAACTGATGCCATCTGATTTTCACAATCCCTCAAACATAAACAAATATTTTCACTGCAAATAACCAAGCTTCAAAATTGTCTTCGTAACTTTTGAAATGGCAATAAAATTTGTCATTTGCATCTAAGTCCTGGCTGTTGTCTACAAGTAGATTCCTGCACTTGACACAATTATGTAAAGAAAAAAGTTTCTTCAACATGTAACCAAACACATATCTCATACTGTTTTGTTCTTCAAGGTCTGCTGGAACTTCCACATTTGGTAGCTTTGTTGCAGAACTTGTATCACTACTGCATAACAACTGAGAGACCTTTAATGTTTGAGCAGATTTCATGTCCAGTATTGCCTGACCCCAGTCAATTCCTTCACAATTACTGCTTGCCACATTAGAGGAATTTATCAGTTTGCTTAGTGTACAGTTGTTAAATGCAGCACAAAACTGCCTTGGAAATGGGTTGCTGCAAAAACCACCTCTCTGCCTCATAGTTGAAAAAAAGTTTTCCAGTGTGTCTTGGTTAATTTTACGTGAGAATAAGTACAATTTTGTTCCAGTCAGTACCTCGGCAGCAAGCATTTCCAAAGCACATATATTGCTTAGAAGCCCCTTTACACATTTTATCCTCAGGGAGTAATCTTTTCCATCAGAGCCTACAAATTTCCAAGAGTGAATCCATGGCTTCATCACATGTAGAACATCCAGATGCTCTGAATCACTCCTAATACAGTTTCTTAGATGCACAGGCCCTTTCACACTGTATGTATTAAAGAAATCAAAAATGTCATTAACTTTCTGACAAAAGTCTGAAGTGCCAGTTGCAGATAATGGCATACTACCACAAAATACAAGTGTGTCAATACCAGCTGCCACTGTGTGGCTTAACACACGAACTGCAGTACCCACTCTCATTTTTGAAAAAGCTGGCAGTTTGACAGCTTTTTTAGTCAGCTTCGGAGCTAACTTGTATTTCCTGTGCAAGTCATTTGAATAGAGCTGAGAAATGTCCTTCCAAGAAGCAGTACCAACCAAACCATCATTTGATGTATGAATTATGCCATACCTAAATAGGTTGTTTCTGATGCTCTTAAACAAACGTGGGGTATCATAGAAGAAATAGATCTTCTGCTCCTCATATACCAAACTTGGATTGTCTTGTGTAATTCCCAGTCTCTTTCTACAGCCCACAAAATTTGAACCCTGATCAGTCACACAGGTCTTTACAACCAAGCCAATTTCCTTAAGTCTCTTGAGTACTTCATAAAATATAGCAGTCAAATGCATAGCTCCCACTGTTCCCTTACAAAAACAGTACAGCAATGGTTGTTTGAAACATGAAAAAATGCCACTAATCATTATCACCAACACACTGTTCGCAATTTTAGCTGTGCCTCATATGTCAAATTTGCCATTAGAGACATTTCATCCAATGACATATTCACAAGTTTATCAATATAAGAAAAATGTTGCACCTTTTGCTTTAAAAGATGAAATATATAGTCACTTATCCCACATTTTATTTGTATGCCTTCCACATACCTTTGTAATGTACGCACTGATGGAAGCATAAAACATTCTGACAAAAACCTGTATGCCTGAGTGCTGTAATATAATAAATTTAGAGGAAACAGATTATTTTCGTCTTTCCATCTTGCAGCACGTTTTTCTCTCAATGGCATGGTAATCTGGCTTACCAACAAGTCAAGGGCACTTCTTTTAAATATCGGGATCCTACAGTCTTTAACATTCGTTTGTCCTTGTTCACTTGCTCCTTCTGATACAGTTTCTGTCGCTGTCTGTAAGCACTTTCCTTGTCCCGTAATAGTTTCGCTCAAAGTCTAGCGATTTGCACATTCTGACACTTCACACGCTTTTGTAAGACACGAACAGCTGCACTTAATCCAACCACTTCATCGTCAAAGCAAATCTGTGTTGACGATTCACACGAATCTGGCACTGATACATGCAGAGTTGAACCGGCTGCTTCTGTGTCATAGGACTGTTTTACTGCTTTAGATTGACTGTCGAATCTTTGTGGCAGTTTCCTCTTCATCGTCAGCTGAGGTGGCTTATTTGGAATGTCAAACAGTGTGGGTACTGCATTCCACACGAGTCTGTTGTCTGCGTTCATGAACTGGTTTTGTTCCAAATGTGGCGAACAAAACCTAATATTATTATACAGGTACACTGGTTCTTTCTTAATGAGGCCTTCTCGCCTGCTATTAACAAGCCATTTTCTGCTCCTAAAACGAAACATTCATCATTTATACACATATAGTTTGCAAGTGAATCCTGACGATACAGTTTAGTAACATGATGGTATATACCTCTCAGGATCCTTAGGAAACCTAAAAAAAGACAGCTGTGGTGTCTTCTTCCTGTTGTTAGTGCAATTTATTGCGCTACAAACGCTCCCGCCAGTAAAAGCCATTGTATAAATCGAAATAAACAACCACTATTCTCTTTCACGATCGCGGCGAATTCACAGTGTAACGCAGCAGCCTCTTGGGGCGCTGCTGGCGCTGTAGGCAACAAAATCGAGGCGAAGTGTTGCTACTGTTATGATGTATCGAAGAATAGCAAAGAGACTGATTACAAGTGGAAACTTGTGAATTGTGTAAAATATCTTTGACGTTGGAGTCGTCTTTGACTATTGTTTTGGTGTGTGTTGACGGAAGAACAATGTGAAGGTCGCCGTCATAAATAATTTTGAATTATGTTACTATTATTTTTGTATTAACTAAAAAGAAGAAACTACATTTGAAGAAACTGTATTTGAAACACCAAAATGAGAGAAACACGTTGAACCACGTCTTTTCTGCAGCCGACAACGATGCATTGTGGAATCATACTTAGACAACTGAAGCCAAGACTAATATCGCCTTGCAAACGTCTAACGGAAAAGGTACTGTCACGAAATATGGCAAATTTAAGTAAATAAAAAATAGTGATCATATTTTCAACTTGTGTCTTAGCCGGGATGCCATATTTCAACTGGGGACTGTAGCCGGGATATTGTGTTCACGAGATTTTCAACAGTGCTACGAGGAAGAACAGTTTTGCGTGTTAATACCTGTTTCTTCAGAATGTGTGTTACAGTGTTTGTGTTCATCGGGAAGTAAAAGTTTTGGAGAAGAAAGGTTTCGGCAAAAAATATAATTTTCGACAGAAGAAAATACTTCAAGAATTTTGGTCAACAATCACATGGATGGAAAACGTGGTTTTGCAACAGTAGAAGAGTGTTCCAGATAAGTCACGAAAACCTCGTATTTTGTTAATACAATATTTTTATCTTGTTTTATATTGTTGTGTATAAATTTTTGTTCTTCACAATGACTTATGAGTTTTTCGAGAGTATTGTGCCTAAAGTAGAAAGTAGTAATTTAATAGACTTCGAACATCAGGACAGGTCAAATCAAAGAGAAAGAACCGATCAATTTGATTTAAAAAGTTTTCTTGTAAATTTCACGAAAGAAATTAAACAATCAGTTGACGACAATAAGACTTACTGGGATGAAAAAATTGATAACATTTTGTTGCAAGTCCAAGCAGTCAATACCCAAGTGGGTCAGCTTTCGAACAGAGTTGGCAGTGTTGAGGAAAAAATTGAATCTGTGGAAGCAAAAGTAAATGAAATTGATGCTAAATTGAGCGGTGAAATTAATACTGTAAAAAATGAGTTACTGGTAGATAGGGAACGAAATTTAATGTATTTTGATGAGATAAAAGGGGATATAAAAAATTTGGATGAGAATACAAAAAGTTTGACAATCGTTTGGTTACTCTAGAAGAAAAAGTAGAATGCAATGATTTAGAAAACAAAAAATCTGTCAAAGAACTTAGCGAAAAAATTGAAAGTTTTAACATTGAATTTCAAAGCAAAAATTACAATGTCAACACATGTAATCTTGTATCTAATATTCCACTGAAGCACTTTTCGGTAGATGGACCCTTACATCCTGTTGATTTTATGCTGTATTGTAAGGATTGTTTTTTACCTCACTCACCAGATGAAATAAAAATTAAATTTGTGAAAAAATTCTTAGAAGGGGAAGCTTTGACTTGGGCAAACCAGATTGTAACTCTGGAAAAATTTTGGGATGATCTTAAACAAACTAGAATCAAAAGTGAATTTTTGAATGGGCGAAACTATAGAGAATCAGATGGGAGCATGAAACAATTTTGCAAAAGTGAACTTCAAAAACTTATTCATTTAACAAAACCTTTGGATGACTTGATCAAAATTGATACCTTAAAGAGAAGATTGCCATCAGCAATGCAGTTGAGTTTAGTTCATTGTCCTGATGGGTTTACTCAGAAAGGTAATGGTCAAAATTGGGGAAATGACAACTTTCAAAAAAGGGAACAAAACAATTATCATGGCGTCAGTCAAAATTCAGGGGGATATAACAATTTTGAAAAGAAGGACCATAAATTTTATCCAAAACAAGAACAACATTTTCACATTAATAATCAACAAAATAGAGAACACTTTAGGGATCAAAATCACAGAAATTTTGATAGAGGTCCGTACAATAGGAACTACCAACAGTCAGGTAATGTTTGGCATAGGAATGGGATCAGAAATGTTGAACCGAGCGAGGTGGCGCAGTGGTTAGACACTGGACTCGCATTCGGGAGGACGACGGTTCAATCCCGCGTCCGGCCATCCTGATTTAGGTTTTCCGTGATTTCCCTAAATCACTCCAGGCAAATGCCGGGATGGTTCCTCTGAAAGGGCACGGCCGAATTCCTTCCCCATCCTTCCCTAATCCGATGAGACCGTTGACCTCGCTGGCTGGTCCCCTTTCCCGAAACCAACCAACCAGAAATGTTGATCAGAGACATTGGCAGAACCACAATCACCAGTTCATACAGGAACCGGAAATAAAAAACGAGTAGACGCCCCCTTGAAGGTCCGCAAGGTTGAGGCAGAAGGTGAGCACGATGAAAGGACCAATGGATGTGACTATCATAAACCCAAACATGACAGTTCCAAACCTAAGCTATCACATGAGGTTATTAGTTGTTACTTATTGAAAAAATTTCAAGAGGAAAATAATATTGATAAAGATAAAATTTTCAGTACACAAGAACATACAGTAGATAAAAGTAATTGTGATTCATTTAATTTAACAGAGTTTTACACTCGGGCAGAAAAGATCAACACTTTGTCAGATGATGTAATTTGTAGTAGTTCAGAGATGTGTGTGAATGAAAGAGAGAATGCATGCTGTGAGAATGAAAATGTTGGTGAAAGGGATCTGGTAACTTTAGAAAGGGGAAATAATATTTTGGGGAATAATTTGAATGTGTATGACCTGAATATGTGTAATGATAATGATGTTGTTGATAAAGTTGATAATGATGGTAATGGTATTGATGATGATGTTGAGGAAAGGTATTTCATTAGTTTAAATAGGGAATTGGGTATATACATGGTTGAAAATGGATTAAATAGTGAGAATATTATAGAAATTCCCAGGGATGTTACCAGGATGAATAAAGCTCACAAGCTGGATGTATGTGAAAGTGTGAATTTTGATGTTGTTGATAAAGAATCTGACTACACAAATGACAATGACACATGTATAACTTGTAACCTAAGTGAAACTTTTACAGATACTAATGATACACACACATTTCTTATGAATATATGGCTCAACAGTGAAACTATTTCTTTTGACAAGAACTTTAGAAAGATGCTTATTAATGTATGTGAAACTGTATGTCCTGAGTGGTGGAAAAAGATGAGATATTTTATTTTTGAAAAGCTGAAGGATAAGTACTTCAATAGTATACAATGTGATTTGGATGAAAATTTTTGGCTATTTGAGATAATAGAGAGTACTCATGACAATTTTGTGTCTTGTGCAAATTTTATAACTGTGACAAATAATACATGTAATGATATGCCATATGATTCTGATAAGTATAGGTTTGGGGAAATTGAAAGTGATTTATTACATGAGGATACAGGTTCTGAGAAAAGTGATCAATTTTGCAGTCCCTATATAAAAGTTCAAATTGGGTCATGGATTGGTAAATGTTTAATTGATACAGGAAGTGAGATCTCGGGAATATCTGAAAGGTTAAGCAAGAAATTGAAAGTGGGGAAAGATTATGTTGAAATGCCAGTTGTTGGGGTAAAGATAAAAGGTGCTACTGGGAAGAGCAGTAAATTGGTAAAAAGCCAGGCTTTAGTGACATTTTTAATTGGAGGCAAGTTGTTCACACATGGATGTTTCGTAATTCAGGAATTTAATGAGGATTTTCTTTTGGGTATGAATTGGATAGTAGAAGCAAATACAGCATTTGATTGGGTTGGAAAAAAACTTTTGTAGAAACTAGTGAAAGGGAGTACATTCAGACAAATTTTGCGAACACACTTGGTGATCAGAGTAATGGAAATTTTGACAGTATCAATTTACTAAAAGAAAAAAGATTGGAGAATATTGAAACTCATAGATTTGATACCGATGAAGTTGAATTTGGGAATTTAGTAAATTTGAAAATTTCAGAAACACAAAATTTATCTGGGGAGCGAAAACAACAGTTAGAAAATCTGCTGTGGGAATACAGTGATGTTTTCAGTGACATACCTGGAAGGGTAAAGGGTTGTCAGTGTGAGCTTCAGGTAAAACCTCATGAACCATTTTTCATAAAACCATACAGTATTGCAATATCAAAAAGACCTGGTGTTGAGAAAGAGCTGAAAAAGATGGAAGGATGTAATATAATAGAAAGGAGTATCAGTGCATATAATAATCCTCTAGTAGTAGTTTCGAAAAAAGATGGTGGAGTAACATTGGTTTTGGACTCTACACACTTAAACAAAATTTTGTTCAGACAGATAGACCATCCTGAAAATATTGATGAGTTACTCTATAAATTTACGGATTTAAAATATATGTCAAGTTTGGATCTAACTTCGGGTTTTCATCAGGTACCACTTTCGGTTAATCCTAGAAAATATACTGCTTTCTTGTACAATGGTAAGAGTTACTGTTACCAATATTGTGTTGTGCCATTTGGGTTAAATTCTTCTGTTTCTGAATTTATAAGAGCTTTGGATCATGTACTGGGGCAAGAACTTGCGTCTAAACTGATAATTTATGTAGATGACATTTTGGTTACAGGGCAAAATTGGGAGGAACATTTTTTGATTTTGAAGTCAGTTTGTGAAAAACTTAGGAAAGGGGGGATGACATTGAAATTAGAGAAATGTAAATTTGCAGTTTCTGAATTGAAATTTTTGGGTCATGTTGTCACAGACAAGGGAATTTTGGCAGATCCAGAAAAAATTAAAGCAATTTCAGAAACTCCTATTCGTAAGACTAAAAAACAATTAAAGTCATTCTTTGGGTTATGCGGTTATTACCGAAAACATATAAGTGATCAGAGTCTGAATGCACCATGTTTAAGCCAATTACTTAAGAAAAACACTGTTTGGGTTTGGGATAAAAGTTGTCAGGAAGAGTTTGATAAAATTAACCAAGAGTTGAGAAAGCAACACTTATTACGCAGACCTGATTTTAGTTTTCCATTTTGTTTGAACACGGATAGCAGTAATTATGGGCTTGGAGCAGAGTTATTTCAAGAAAGAGTAGAGAATGGAGTTAAGATACATTGTACCATAGCATTTTCAAGCAGAATGTTGCTCAAGCATGAGAAAAATTATACAGTCACAGAGAAGGAACTTTTGGCAATTCGTTGGGCTTTTACAAAATTTAGAATTTACCTTGTTGGACATAAAACCATAGTATTTTCGGATCACAAAGCTTTGAGTTACTTACAAGAGTGCAAATTATACGACAGTAGATTGACCAGATGGGCAATTTTACTGCAACAGTTTGACTTTGAAAGCAAACACATAAAAGGTTCTGAGAATGTAGTAGCTGATTCACTTTCAAGTTTACCAATTGGGGGAGAAAAGGAGATTTTTGAACAAGAGGAGGAAAAGCAATTTAAAATTAGATACTTGAAAGGGGTGGAAAATGAAAAAACAATTAGAGCTATGTGTAACAAAATTAGAAAAAATCAAAATTTAGATCAGAGTTGGAAATTAATCAAAGAATGTTTAGGCAAGAAGGGGTATGAGAAACTTGATAAATTTTACAGATTGCATAAGGGGATTTTGTTTCGGAGAACAGATGTAGATTCTGATAATTGGAAACTGTGTTGGTCAGAGGCAGATGCTGATAAGCTGATCATTTACATACATGAAAGTTTCGGTCATTGTGGGATACAGAAGTCTATTCAAAAGATACAAGAAAATGTTTATTTTTACAATATTGGAAAGAAGGTAAGAAAAGAATTGGCAACCTGTGACAAATGGCAGAGAGTTAAAGTGAGCAATCAAAGATGTGGTGGAGAGATGCAAAACATTATTCCGGAAAAACCTTTAGATCTTATCGCAGTGGACGTATATGGAATGTTACCAAAGAGTAAAGGTGGTTACTGTTACATATTTGTTATGGTAGATGTATTTTCAAAATTAATTAAACTATATCCAGTGAAAAAAGCTACTAGCCATGAAATTATAATAAAAATTGAAAGAGATTATTTCGAACAGGTGGGTAAACCAAAAGCTATATTATCAGATAATGGTTCACAGTTCACCTCTAAAATTTGGAAAAAGTTTATTGAAAGATAAAAATTGAAGCATATACTTATATCTGTTTATTCTCCGTCCACCAATCCTGCAGAAAGATATATGAGGGAAATTGGGAGACTTTGTAGAAACTGTTGTTGTTGTTGTTGTTGTGGTCTTCAGTCCTGAGACTGGTTTGATGCAGCTCTCCATGCTACTCTATCCTGTGCAAGCTTTTTCATCTCCCAGTACCTATTGCAACCTACATCCTTCTGAATCTGCTTAGTGTATTCATCTCTTGGTCTCCCTCTACGATTTTTACCCTCCACGCTGCCCTCCAACACTAAATTGGTGATCCCTTGATGCCTCAGAACATGTCCTACCAACCGATCCCTTCTTCTGGTCAAGTTGTGCCACAAACTTCTCTTCTCCCCAATCCTATTCAATACTTCCTCATTAGTTATGTGATCTACCCATCTAATCTTCAGCATTCTCCTGTAGCACCTGTAGAAACTATTGTAGCCATAAGCATCCAACCTGGTTTGAGCACATTCGAAATTTTGAAGATATTATGAATAGCCTACAACATAGTTCCACAGGATTTTCACCATATGAGATTATGTTTAATATTAGACCTCCAAATCTTATGTCAGAACTTATTGAATTTCCTAAATGTACACCTTTAACTATGCAAGAGAGAGAAGATATTGTCAGGGAAACTATGAGGAAACAAGGGGAAAAGAGGAATAAAAGATATAACAATAGGGTAAGATTAACCACTTTTAAAATTGGGGATCTTGTTCTGGTCAAATCTCATGAAAAATCAAAAATGTTAACTTCAGAAATTAAAAAATTCGTTGATATCTATATTGGGCCTGTTGAAGTCATAGAAAATCCACACCCTAATGCTTATCTTTTGGTGTATCCTAAGTCAAAGAAATTATTTGGTCTCAGGAATGTTGTCTCTTAAAAACTGTATAAACAGAAATCATAATTTCAAAATTTAAATAACCTATTATCATCTAAAACAAAAGTTCTCCACTGCAATACGCTTGTTAGAACAAAACTGCCTGTACAACGAAGTGTGTATATTTGCATGTATAAATTAATAATTTGAAGTCACATATTAATTGAAACTGATGAAAAACACTGTTCTAACAAAGAATGAGAGAAAGATTTATTTTTACTTTTTTACAAAAAAAAGTCTCCATAGTGAGCATTTCTGAATTTTTCTAATTTTTGGAAGCTAAGTCTTCCCTGTGGGTGAAGGCATGCATGTGAGGACATGCATGCAAAGGTATAAGTTTCAAAACCAATTTTAGATAAAGCCTCATGATATATGAGCAGTTTATTGTTGTTTATACTGATGTTGTGGGGAGCAAAAGTACTCTTCACAAGAATGTGACTTGTAGTAATATTGTAGTAGAGAGGAAAGTGTACATAAATAATTGCAAAAAATTTAGATAATACTGATGTATCTTTAGCTGTACTAAAAGAAGAAAATCATAAAAAAATACAAAATAAAAAAAACCTAAGTAAAAAAATTTAAAAAGAAAATCATAAGCAAAAAAAAATATACAAAAAACAAAAAATCCATGACTAATAAAAAAAATATAAAAATTAAAAAAAAATCAGATGTTAAAAAAATATATATATATAAAAGGCAAATATAGAGAAAAACACATTACACTATATATGACCAATATCATTTTTACTGTACAATATGTAAGCATAATGAAATTAACATTAATATTTAAAAAAAAATTAAAACTTATTCTAGGAAATGAGTTTTACCTTTCTATTATTTTCAATCTGCATGCTGTATGTTAGAATATTTCTCATGTATGTTTTATACCATGTATATTTGTCATGTTAAATAATTTCTTTACTTGAAAATTTTGTGTATGGGATTGATGTATCATTGCAACAACAGCCAGTAATAAGTCCACAGATTCAAAGAGTCCAAATTTGGAAGAGGCTATCAGACTGCGTCATTAATGTACTAATTGTGTAATACAGATCCATCACTGAGTGTTGTCGGGATTTTGTTGTATATGTCCATAACAACAAAAGCCCTGGGGAGCAGTTTAATGGATCTGGGAGATGTTATTTTTTTACCGTATTTGTCGATACCGAATTGTAAATGTTTTCTTATATTTTTGTCAGAATTTATTATAATTTGTCTTATTATATGTTAATTTACTTCTGTTTTTGAGAGTAAAAGCATATTGATTACTATTAGAAAATGTATCGAAGAATAGCAAAGAGACTGATTACAAGTGGAAACTTGTGAATTGTGTAAAATATCTTTGACATTGGAGTCGTCTTCGACTATAGTTAGTCGGCAGCTAACTCTTGGTGTATGTTGACGGAAGAACAATGTGAAGGTCGCCGTCATAAATAATTTTGAATTATGTTACTATTATTTTTGTATTAACTAAAAAGAAGAAACTACATTTGAAGAAACTGTATTTGAAACACCAAAATGAGAGAAACACGTTGAACCACGTCTTTTCTGCAGCCGACAATGATGCATTGTAGAATCATACTTAGACAACTGAAGCCAAGACTAATTTCGCCTTGCAAATGTCTAACGGAAAAGGCACTGTCACGAAATATGGCAAATTTAAGTAAATAAAAAATAGTGATCATATTTTCAACTTGTGTCTTAGCCGGGATGCCATATTTCAACCTTACCAATGATTTACGCTACAATTAAAACAAAACTTATTCACAATTCCAATTACAATAGCTACACATTTCATGTACCGGTTTTCGTAAATACAGATCTTTACGTACTTGGTTTAGGTGAAATAATGCCAATGCGTCACAATTATTTCGATGTGAGCAATGAAACTTCACGTAAAACATGACTGCGATAAAATGCGTAATAAAATAAATATACCGAGGTCTAGAAATAAGCATGATTACACATAAAAGGGATGATTAATACAGTTCAATATTAAAAATGTGTATTCAACAAAACCGTAGTCCTACAGAACTGGAGGGGTGTGACGGTAATGGTTTTATTTTATCAGTGAAATTACATACCGGTACTGGATGTTACTAATGCACCTGAAACCATCAAATAAATGATTACAAACTTAATTTACCGGTTTTTCTCCCCCGGAATCCAAAACATCAGACAGTATATATAATAATGGTATGAGACAATGAAGGGAGATTATTTGAGGACGTATTTTCATCAATTTTGAGACGTTATGACTCGTAATAGCCCTGGAGACGTCTTTTACAACAATCGAATAATTTGTAGCAGTACACTGATAAAAATAACTGCTTGCAACTAGCAAGTAATCGCGCAACGCGCAACCAAACTTCGAACACACAAATAACTTCTTAACACGATACGATTACATGACAATGGACACCATACGCATACTCAAAATAACAAACCTAGATGAACACAGCACCGGTTTTTGTACGCCTCCAAACAAACTGCTTTTCAGAGATTGTATTTTAATAAATGAAGACATACCGGAGCAGTGGATTTTAATAATACCGACAACCAAAGACAACAAAGCAACTGAACTACGCACTAGAACAAGCCAGTTTATTTGATTAATTTAAAATGTTTTGTTATTTGCTGACATGAATCCATGGCTTTTTAGATTAAAGTACTGACTTCGAAAGTGGGGGCATTTTATGACAGAATTAAAAATCATTATTGACAAAGCCAATCCAATCCAATAGAGACTGTAGATCTTACACTAATAACTAAACAAGAAATTTCCAGAAACTTACCTCCGCTTATAAAAATGTCCACAGTGTGCGTTAGAAAAATGTGTAGAAGAATGAAACTCAAGGAGAAAATACGAATTGCTTTGGAAGTAAAGGATACTTATTATAAATGTCACTATCTTTATCGTAAGTTTTGCATATGATTTTTACGGCTTAATGCTTTGGTTGCTATTATTGGCTCGTTGTAATACGAGAGTTTCTTATTTAAATTTGAATGAAACCATTAAACAGAGGCACATTTTCGAAGTGTTGTTTGACTGATTTAGTCACTCAGTACAAAACACCTTCCTATACTCTTTACTAGTTTAAAAAAATGGTTCAAAAGGCTCTGAGCACTATGGGACTTAACTTCTGAGGTCATCAGTCCCCTAGAACTACTTAAACCTATTTAACCTAAGGACATCACACACACCCGTGCTCGAGGCAGGATTCGAACCTGCGACAATAGCGGTGGTCTGATCCCTGAAAATGTTACTGCAACTTTTCTGATGTGTATAATCCTTGACTCATTTGCCAGATTTATGCATTCTGTAATCTCACTAAATAACTCAAGGAAAATAACAGAGACAGTTCTATCCTTCTCCAATCCGTGCATGTATCATGTCTTCAGTGAATTCGGCACCAACAGGACATTACGAATTTGACTTTTTTAAATGTCCAACCACACATGCATATTTCCTTGTCCAGCAGTTCATTCGGTTGGGCAGCAATGATCATTCACATAGATTTTAACTTATTTTTTGCCAGTGCACTGTTTGTATCTGCGAAAATAAAAACTGCTGCACAAGCTCTGCAAACAACAAATGTGATCTTACAAAACATCAAACAATGGTTCTTCGACAATAAAATGAAAACGAATGAAGAAATAACACAACAAGATTTTACATGCAGCCTTACAAATGTGGCATACCCCGATAATATGGAGGCTATCAAACTGCTGGGATTCCTGATTGACAGCAAATTAATAATGAATGAACAAACAGTGTATGTGTGCTCCCAGCTCTCCGATGTACTGTCTGCAGAAAGTAAGTTGACACTCAGCGCCGTGGCTTATGGGAATGACTGTAAATGGGAGATGCCTCCACTGTCACTCGCTTCAGCCACCGCGCCGAGTGTCAACTTAGTTTGTGTGTACAGTAATATACCTTCTGAGGAGAACAGTAGGTGTATTAGCTGACCCATACCTTATAACAGTGCATTATGCAATATTTAATAGCCACATCAATCATGGCCTACTGTTATGGGGATATTCTGAAGGCTGCAAGTATGTGGCAGTGCTACATAAAAAAAGCAGTCAGAATCTTTGCATCAAGCTAAAGACTGCAGCACTGCAAGCCTATGTTCACGCAATTTGACCTGGTGGAGGCTCTGTAATGGTGTGGGACGTGTGCAGTTGGAATTAAATGGGACCCCTTATACTTCTAGATACGATTCTGACAGGTGACACATATGTAAACATCATGTCTACCTGCCTCCATTCATGTCCATTGTGCATTCCGACAGACTTGGAAAAATCCAGCAGGTCAATCCAACACCCCACACGTCCAGCACTTCCGCTGGCCTCCATCTCTCCAGACATGAACATGTTTGGGCATACCTGGGATGCCTTGCAACAAGCTGTTCAGTACAGATTCGACCCCCTTCTACTCTAGCAGATTGATGGGCAGCACTGCAGGATTCATGGTGTCATTCCCTCCATGGCTACTTTAGACATTAGTTGAGTCCATGCCACGTCATGCTGCAAAACTTCTGCATACTCGCGGGGCCCTACCCGATATTAGGCAGGTGTACCAGTTTCTTTGGCTCTTCAGTGTGTGTATCATATATATTTCCTTATATATATGAAAAATGATAAATAACTCTTGCATATTTAATCTTCACACAGTCTGTCCAATCATGACTGGTAAACGACACAGATCCAGAAATTAAAAACATCAAGTTACTGGTATTTCTATAGATACGTTAACTTTGCACACCTTATGTTATGGAAGTAAGAGCTCTGGAAACCAAGGGGCTGTTAGTTCTGTTTTGCATATATATCTACTTGATTAGTTCTCATTAGTTGGAAAACAATATTGTGGCAATATAAAATCTACCACCGCAAGAAATGACAGTGAGAAAATGGATGTCATGTAAAAATAAGCAAACACTGCAGAAAGTGCTAGATTCCCAATTTCTGGAATAGACAGGAAGATTTATGGGTCTCTACGTCAGCCGAACGTAACGAATAGAATAGTTTGGTAAATACCATAAATGGATATAAGTCTGCCACAGCAGCCTGTATTCGAGATGACTGTAACTGCAAAATTATCTGAAAGGAAAAAAGATCAAGGTCAATTACAAATACACACTTTCTATCTAATCAAGTGCTTCAGATGAAGGATGTTTCATTTATTTATTTATTATACACCTTTAAAAATGCAACCAACATAATCTTTTGTGTACACAGACGTAGCAATACAATTACATAAATAACACGCACAGACTAAAAAATATTTTACGTAATTACTGTTCGACATTAAATTGTCCATCATACTGCGCATGATGTATTATGTAGAATCACATACATAAGTTTAATGTAATGAAACTATATTACTGTCTGAGATAATTTTTAAAGCCTATTTCGAACTCTTCTATTGTATAAAATGCTTTTTCTCTCAAAGCCACAACTGTGCGACGTCTTTAAACATATTGGTGACACATTGTGTACCTGTAGTGACAACATATTAAACTGTTTTACCCTCATGTATTTGTAACTGTCTAGAGTTTCCTTAAGTCTAGCGACTGTGATGTCTGTCTTCTGTTTTAGGTGTGTATTATATTGACGGGCCACGAGGCTACACCACCGCGGGGTCGAGGCACCTTGTCACAGTTCCTGCAGAACCCGCCCCCCCCGCACCTCCCCCCCCCCCCCCCCCCCCCCCCCCCCCCCCCCCCCGCCATCAGAGGTTCGGATCCTCCCTCGGGCGTGGATGGGTGTGTTATCCTTAGCGTGAGATAGTTTTAGATTAAGTAGTGTGTAAACCAATGACCTCATGACCTCAGCAGTTTGTCCCAATAGGAACGTACCACAAATTTCCAAAATAACATCAATGGATAGAGTGTTTTAGTTTGTAATAATGCTAGTTTTCTTTTGTATGTATTAGACAACTTAATATGAAGAGGAATGTAGCTGTGGGTATTTTTATTTATTTATATATATATATTTTTTAAATAGGGTTCCCAAGACATTATTTATAGCCCCACAGATGCATCTGAACTCCTTATTTTTGCCAAATGTGATCTTTTTTTGCTCCAGGGAAATTCCTCAATAACACAATGGCATGTCAATTGTGCTTGGAAAAAGGTATAGTATGCATTTAGCAATAGCTTATCATTAACACATGACCTTAGTTTACCTAACAAATATGTAGCACATACTAAGTTAGTAGAGATATATTTGGTATAATTCTTCCATGTTAATTTCGTGTGAAGACAGAAGTCAAGAAGTTTAGCTGAAGCAGTTATTGCCATCCTCTTTAATTGATAAGGTAAAGAGAATATTTACAGTTTGTCAGTATTAATACAAAATTCAGTGAGATGGAACCACTTACTGGCTGCTCTGAAATGATCCCTACTTTACTGCTTTAATGCTCCTCAATTTTTACCAGCTGGAACAAAAGTGGTACCATCATAACATAAATTTTCACATACTAATCACTGGTTATGACATAACGTATTGTGAGTCACTAAAATTAGGAAGTATTATGTTATGTGGCTGGCATTTGGCTGAAATCAGAAATTAGTGGCTAGTGTTTGGTTGAAATCAGAAATCGGTCATGTGACATTCCTCACTCACTAATTTTGAGACACAGTATTGTATCCATCATATTTCGTTGTTTCCATGTTATAACTTTGATTTTTTGACAGTATGCAATTTGAAGGCAATGTCAAATAGAAGATTTATCACAAACACATCACTCTATATACAATTTGTTATAATTAAATATCTCTTAGACACATCAGTCCTTAAGAGATTTCAAGATGAAATGCATTCACTGTGGTTAGAGACGTAGTGTTACAGAACTGAAAGAAGTAGGATAATATCCTAGAACACACTAATACCTTTTCTCTCCAGCTTTGCTTTTGTAACACATTCTGGGTCTTCTTATTTATGTAATAGAAGCATGTCCCACAATATTCGATGTTATTTACATGAAATGAGTTTCTTCTCTTTCATGGCTTCAAGCTTAAAAAATGAACGATGAAACTGCTGCTAGTGAAACAAGCAGTAAAGACATTTACATCATATGAAATTTACATTTTTTCTTATCACAAATAATTGACTTTTTTTTAATATGTCATGATTCCTGAGGGTGTGGTTAGGTGGGAACCTACAAGTAAAGCTTAAGTTACTGCGAGTGAAACGAGCAGCAATCATATGTATAGTCTTGCTTGTTACCAATGCTTTGTGATTTCTTTGAAATAAGCCACGATTTTTGAGAGTGTGGTTATACACAAACCTAAGAGCACAGCTTAAATTGGTGCAAATGAAATGAGCAGCAATCATATTTGTAGTTTTGCTTGTCATAAATGCTGCGTGGGATTAGCCGAGCGGTCTAAGGCACTGCAGTCAAGGACTGTGCGGCTGATCCTGGCGGAGGTTCGAGTCCTCCCTCGGGCATGGGTGTGTGTGTGTTTGTCCTTAGGATAATTTAAGTTAAGTAGTGTGTAAGCTTAGGGACTGATGACCTTAGCAGTTAAGTCCCATAAGATTTCACACATATTTGAACGTTTTGTCATAAATATTTAGTTATGATCGAATCTTTAGCAGCGCTTTCATAAATGTGGTAGTCAAGACAAAGAGCACATTACACTGGGAGAAAGACATCATGTCACAGTCTGATTTCATGCAAATGCCAGTCACACACTGTGGTACTTCCTGATTTCAGTCACTCATAGCATAAGAAACAGTCCCTAATACAACATAAAAATGCTATCAGTTATTGTGTCTTTTCATATAAATCTTTTCACTTATATCTACTTTATCAGCTTTCACTTTGTAATTTAAGTTTTCTTATTTAGAAACTATCATCAGCATTACTAACACTTAGTGGATATCAGAACCACCCACAGTAACATTATGTGTGTGGAGGATGGCTTCTATGGACTAATCCCACTAACTCTGATACGAAAGTGTGTTTCACTTTGCTTTTTGGTACTTTCGTTAAATATAGTTTTTAAGCATATGAGATAGATTGATCAAACTGTGAGGTCAAAATGCCATGATGGAAGTGATCTGATTAATCTAAAAGAAGATGTTTTAGTCATTATTAATTAACTAAAGCAGAAATAAGGATGTAGCAGCAAATTTCGAGATAACTCAACCTTACAAAATCCGACGCCTAATACATAATGTGCTAATCAGATACAGTCTTTTAATATACCAATTAAATTATGTACAATTTTGATTTTGTAGTAATTATTGTTTTTGTAACTTTTAGCCCTTCTGTCCCCACACCAAACCAGTTTAGTCAATATATTACAAACACGATTTGCCTCGAAACAACAGAGACAGAGTGTAAGGATACCTGAACATCATTTTGGTTGTCTTTGAAATTGTTTAAACGATAATTCGATTGAAAAGTCATTGTGTAATTCTAACCTGACGCCATAAGAACGACATTACACATCACCATTGTAAAATTAGCTGTTATAGGCAGTTATCTACTAACCAACTAATAAGGGACACATTTGTTTGGTTTGACAGCTTCAGATGACAGTGTGTATTTTCTTTTCTGAGCTATGATATGGTGCAAACATTGATGGCAGCCATATTTAAATGCAGCAAACGTGGATGTTTGCAGAAATTTATTCAGGAGTGGTCAAGGTTTTAAAATTTTTGTATTTGATATGGTCCTCAGCAGACAATTATACCCTAAGAATAAATTGTAACATGGTATTATCAGTTTTATTGTATCTCAAAGCATTGGTAGTTGACTCAGTATATTTCGAAGAACACACTACTTTCATAACCCAAAAGGCAAGCATATTTCATAAATAAATGCAAAGTAAATCTTTTTGTACTAGTAATAATGAATATGGATACATTCTTTTCAATTAAACGATCAAAAATGACATCTGCATATGATTCAACAAATCGGGAAATTATGGCAGACAATATTCACTAAAGATATTTTCATTCATATAGTTATAATGTTTAGATTGTCACTGAATACTGCAATAGAACGAAAAAGTCAGACAGGCTACATAAACCTTGTTGAATATCACAAAACTAACAATAAAAAGTGACTGATTAAAATAGTAACTTTGAAGTCATCTGGCTTACAAAATGTAAAGTCTGATCATGTGAATGGATTTATTAGATTATTTTCACACCATCCAGTGTTTAGGGCTGACCTGCATAATTAAAGTAAAATGAAGCTTCTTTTTTGGTTTGTTTGGATAATGTGCAACCCACAGTCAGCATTCTAAGCTCCCAAATCGAAGAGCATGAAACACAACTTTAAACGTAATTTTAAATCTTCGTTAAATTTTTTCTCCCTTACATGGTTAGTGTCGAATATTTAACACCTTACCTCATTCTCGTATTTATCAGACGTTTGAAGGTGTTTCATACATATGAGTTTGAATCTTTAAAGAATTGGGTGATGGGTTTACTGATGAGGCACGTAAAAGTTTTAGTTGATTTTTGCTGTTTTGACAGCAAAGTAACTGAGGATGGCGGGAGCAGAGAGGATATAAAATGCAGACTGGTTGTAGCTAGAAACACATTTATCAAGAAGCAGAATTTGTTAACATCTAATACAAATTTCAGTGTCAGGATGTGTTCTCTGAAGCTATTTGTGTGGAGTGTAGCCTTCTACAGAAATGAAATGTGGATTACAAGCAGTTCAAATAAGAAGAGAATAGAAGTTTTCCAAATGTGGTACTACAGAATAATGCTGAACATTAGATAGGTAGATCGAGTATCTAATGAGGTGGTACTGAATCTAATTGGGGAGAAAAGAAATTTATAGAAGAATTTGACTAGAAGAAGGGACCATTTGGTACTACATGTCCTAAGGCATGAAGGTAGCGGTAGTTTGATAGTAGAGGGAAGTGTGCTGAGTAAAAATTGTAGAGGGAGGCCAAGCGATGAATACAGTTAAGCAGATTCAAATAGAGGTTGCTGTATTTAGCCAACATGAGGAGGCTTGCACAGGATACAGTAAAGTGGAGAGCTGCACAAACCAGTCTTTCATTCAAGACCACATCAACAACTACATCACGTTTTATTGGTAGCATTATTATTATTATATTTTCCTTATTACTATGCTTGAGACACTGGAAACAAAGGGAATGGATACCGCTACTAGCTTCACAGTTGTGTTAGGCTTTAACCATAAAGATTGCACTGTCTGAGAGGCTAATTTTGCATTTTTGAATTGATGTGTTAATCCGAGAATGTTATTAAAATTGTGTTTAGAGAAATACAATATCACTCTTTCCAACAATCTGTGTGCTGAGATGATGTGGATGCGACCACACCCTGCTCTGTACTGCTATGAGAGTATCACGCCACTTCAAGGCAGCCAATCCCGTGTCAGCACGTCGCCACGTGACCGACGGAATGACGGCAGCCTACGGGACTTTGTCCTTCCTGTTTCTTTTGCGCAATACTCTTGCCATACGACTGGGCAAGCTGACACATTGGTTAGCTCACTGTACTCGCATTTGGGAGGACGACGGTTTAAACCCACGTTCGGCCTTCCTGATTGAAGTTTCTGTGATCTCCCTAAATCGCTTCAGGCAAATGCCGGGGTGACAGCTTTGAAAGGGCACGGCTGACTACCTTCCCCGTCCTTCCCTAATCCGATGCGACCACCGATGATCTCGCTATTTGGTCCCCTCACCCCAAATCAACTCAAACCCTCTTACCAAATGAGGCAACATAAAAGAAATCTATTGCTTCTATTAGTGAAAACACGATTTCTCGAAAGTTTTTTAAAAAAATGTTAATCATGACAAACAACAACCATCCTGTGGTTTTCCACACTCATGCAGCATATTTGTTTGCAGAACCATTATAGCCGTGGTTACGGCATGAGTGAAGAAACACAAAGTATGAAGAAAAAATTACGACTAATCGTGGTAATTTAGAAATCTGATAATTTCCGGTATGAAAAACTGTCATCATACCCACTCCTGTGTGAGTTTCGTCTGAGGCAAAACGACGGGAAACTCAAAGCGGACACAAGTCAGTGTAGTGCGATTTAGGTTTAACAATCAGTTGTAAAACGAAGGGCAGCAGCGATCGAGTATTCGCTGCTGCATGGTGGTCTTACGTAGCAGTGGTGTGCGAGACGAAAGTGGAGGAGGCTGGCAAAGAAGGCGTGGCCAATATCTTACTCACAATCTCTCGACGTCAGCTTTTATCGACTGATCGAGAAAAAGAAGTAGTCCATCTTTAGGCAAAGCCTTTACAAACTATTTCATTATGCCTAACTTTATATGTAGAGGTGGCAGGAGGACGTTATTTGGATCTACTAGGTTTTGTGTAGAATGTTCTTCTCACCAGGTTTTAGAGACTTCCTCACAGACGAGTTCTTTCTGTACCAGTGTTCATCCCTAGCCCTACTG
Organism: Schistocerca americana; assembly: GCF_021461395.2. Classification (NCBI taxonomy): domain Eukaryota; kingdom Metazoa; phylum Arthropoda; class Insecta; order Orthoptera; family Acrididae; genus Schistocerca; species Schistocerca americana. The sequence goes on along the minus strand of NC_060125.1, from coordinate 12,336,691 downwards.
TCCCATTCACACAAGAAACATGGAAATTTGGTAAAGCCACCTTGCTGACCAAGGAGCATGCATGTTACTTTTAGATCGCCACATTTCATCCAACCATGAGCAGAATAGCCTATTTCATTTAACATTATTTCTAGATTTTCATAGCTTTTTTTCATGTGTACAGAATGTCCAACAGGTATAGATGCATACATGTTACAATTGTCTAATAAAACAGCCTGAAAACTAGTTTTGGATGAATCAATAAACATCCTCCAGTCTTCCTTGTTGTATTCAGTACCAAACTCATTCATCAGACCTGGAATGTCTGAGCAGTGCACTAAATCACCTTCTTGTTGAAAAAAGTTGGAAAATTGCTGCTCACTCTTTCTATGCATGTATATGCTGGTTTCAACTGCCAATAAGTTCTTTTCTTTTAATCTAAAGCCAAGCAATTCAACTTTTTCTCTCATTAAGCCCAGATCCCTAACCAAATCGTTAAGCTCGGTCTCAGTAAACAATTTGGGCTCTAGACTTTCTGTATTACATTGGAATTCATCATCGTCTGGTTCATCTAAATCACATTGTGCATCAGAAAATACTTCTGTTAGAACAGAATTTAAATCATCTGGTGGGTCAGGAAACAGCAAATCTACACCATGCCTTACCTGTCGGATGGCAGATGAAAGGTTAGAGTAGCTTATTACCTTTTTTGTTTTTTGCATAATGACCAGTAATATCAACACTGCAAAAGTAACAATCATCGGAATGATTTCTTGGCTTCCTCCATATCATGGGAACAGCAAATCTAAAGGCGTTTCTCTCCTTTTTCAACCATTTTCTCAGGTCTCCAACACACACACAATATACCTTGTGTGGCGCCTAAAATTTATCTTGATGACCAAGTTTAGATCGAAAGTATGATAAATAAACCTTTTTCAAAAAGTCAACAATGTTTCTTTGGTGTTTTTAATCACAAATTCAACACAAATATAACAAAAACTGTCAGCAGAGTTTTTACAACCACGATTAAACACTGTATTGAGCACATGTACAGGAAACGAGAAAGTGAAGTTAGATTGACAGTATACGAACCACCATCTGTTAACACAAAAATAGAATTGACCTTTTGTGCCAGCAAATGTTTCTCATCTACATTTATTACACCTCATTTTAAATTATTTTAACTATACAAAAGCTGTTAAATTCTTTAAAAAATCACTTACTTTAATAAATTTAACTGTAAAGTGTGAAGAAATGGTGGGTGATACAGTTTTTGAAGTATCATATTTAGATTTCCCACCCTAACAATAAAAAGAATAAAGTATTTTCACCAAAAAGTTTTCCATTGTTGGTCTGTGTAATTATTTGTTAATATGGATTTCTCTTCACTGTAACTTTTCTGGTGCTGTAAGCTGTATATTTTTCTCAAATTAGTAACTTTCTGCTAATTAGGAAATAGCATTTCTTTGGAAGTACAATTGTACTGACCATTCATATATGATGCAAAAAAACTTCATAAAGGTTTGTTTTCAAATATGAGCTGTAACGTTACATGCATTCTGCTTAACCTTAATGAAAGTTATCTTAATCCATTTTGACGTATAAAAAATGTTTGTTTTGTTTTTTTCTCTGCATGCAATAATTCATATTGTCACAGAGTATGCAGTTTCATGGCAAGTCACATCTCCGATGGAATAAACAGCCGAACCAGCAAGTACCACAAAAGTATAGTAAAGCAGCTGCCGTCATTCCACCTTGCAGACATGTGGCGCCCATCCTTACCCATGTACATGCACAGACAGTCATAAACTTCCAAACAACATGCTATTCTAGAACAACAAACTTATAAAAGACCGGTATGCTCACTATGATACTCATCATTTGTCGGCCTGGTAGACATAGTGCAACACATTGCCTTACCCAAGTGGTATGTTATACTGTATGTCACCTTTTTGTGTATGTAAATGATGTCATCACAACCACAGGACGTAGAGAAATAAATAATACTGCTAGTTCAGATTGTACATTTGTCTTCAGAAACGAAAATTGTTAAAACTTTGTAAAATAAAAACCCTTTACTTATGGTATTTGAACTAAGTAATATTTCATATAATTCCATTTCAAAACATCTTTACTCATGACATAGCCCTAACGTTACTTAATGATTACTTACAAAGACTCAGTAAAAATTTATCATTTCAATGTATCTGATCTCAAATACTTTGCTTGAGGTCGGATAAACACTGGTGCAAAGTAACCATTCTTCAATAGGAATTTGAATTCTTGAAGTAAGTTATAGTCTTAAAATGTTATGACCATATATTATTTTTTCATTGTCTCTATTTCTCTATGTATGTGGACCAGCCACAATGGTGGCTGGTAAACCAGCTGTACCTCTGTTTTAATTATCAATGGTCTATTCAGACACACGGAGTATTCGTAGCCTAGTCATGCTGACTGGACATGGAGTAATTATTAATTCCTATTATGAATTGATCATAGTTGTATCTTCATCTGGATTACCAACTAAACTTGTGAGGAAACATAGGCTTAGGAGCTTCATTTCTTATTTCCTCTACACATCCTTCAAGTAGGATAAGGTAAGCAGGCAGTTAACCTACTTATTCTAAGTTAAGCTAACATTCCCTAAAAATGTGTATAAACTAAATCATGTGATTTAACCATCGAAAATAAGTAAAAATTCCCCTCGTAAAAAGCTCCTAGCAAACAAAGGTACTGCTAACCATGAGAAAAGTACAAAAAATTCTAAGGAATAGTTGTGAAACATGCAAACATCCCAAGTCGTTGGATGTATCCATTCAGTTCTGACAGCAAATTATAGTTTTCCATAGACACTTCGAGCTTTTCGGAGTTTATATATTAATCTGTCAATTCCAAACAATCAAATGTAATAAATGTTGAGAACAACTAGTGTAGTGAACTCGTTAACTTCCTACTTTCTGTGTTAAGAGCAGCACACAAAGTTAAGACAATTCTGTCCTAGTTATCCATTTCTGAAATGAGTATAAGAATTAGACCACAAAACTCAGGTTCGTTCCTGTATTTTGCAACTTTACAGTAATCCTCAAAGCTAATAGTATCCTACTTCTGCAGAAACCCATAAATACTCCTCCTCCTACAGAAAAATCCTTCATAAAGACCATTCAAATTTTATAGCTATATTGGCCCTATATATATGCCTCCATTTTTCCTCCATTTAAACTTAAGTAATACTCCCTTTATCCCACCTGCACTATTCATAATATAATTCATGTATATATGCGTATCATAGCCTGTTCATTATTACATCACTCCCACTAAACTGCTACTTTCTCGTCTTCCCTCTTATAACTTTAGTTACCTTAATTCTATTGTATTTTGAACCCATACCTTATTACTGAGCTTCCTCTTAAATATACTATTGTCTCTTAAATATACTACTCTTTGTTCAACTCAGCATGAGCAAGAAACATTATTTTGAGTAAAGTCGTCTAGACCGATATTAAAATTTTCTTCATTTATTACACCACTTCAGCTCCTGCCACTATCAGAGATCGAAAAGCTTAGAACTTACAGAACAAGGTTGTCCTTGACAAAATATATGTTGTTCCTTTTACAGAGTAGCCTTTTTGGACTTAGAATGTAATCTGGATATTCTTGCCATTTATTACCATCTCTCTATGTGGTGATGGCTATGCATGTAAGAGAGAATCTATTCAGTTCTGATGTCTCTTCTGATCTCTTGTTCTTTTTAAATGTGGGCTGTGGTAAATTATGGTGACTTCTGTGAGTAATGAGTAATTCCTTAATAGTAAATGCTATCTTCTCATGCATACTTATCTAGATATTACTCATAAAATATTTATTCTCATCTATTATGTAGTGAAGTTCATAGTCAGTGCGAAATAGTGACTTGTCTTATTTCCATGCTTTTGCTTTAGCTTGCTTAATATTGCTAAAGTCTTCTTTTGTACTTTCATCACAGTTCCAGATAGTTTTCTATTTCAATAAGTTCGATAAATGAGCATCTTTCATAGCCTAGCCTCTTACAAAGCTCCTATAGAATCCAGCCAAATCTAAGTGATCATAGATGCTTAATATTTCTAGTCTCTGGACAGTCTTTTATAACTTGCATTCTTTCTGGACATAGTTGTATTCCCATTATTCTCACACTGTGTCCCAAAAAGTCAACTCTTGTCACCAAAAGTATGTTTTAGAAACTTTTATTAGTAACCCTTTTTCTTCCAGTCACCTCAAAACATATATCAATAATTGTCAACAGTCTTCCCAAGTCTTGTAGACTATTAATAAATCATTGACATACATTATTAATTCTTGCACTAATTCCCTCCCTAATAAATATTGAGCAGGAATGAAAACTGACACAGGAATGTCCAATTCGGTAATGGAGTAATTCAATCATGCTTGCCAAGACTTCAACTAATGAAAGCTGTTGTTCTGTGATCACCTTCTCCTGGATTCCATTCTCCTTGGTACAGCTCACAACCCAAGGCGAATTGTAATACTTCCATGGCATTTACTTTAAACTGAAAAGATTTTCTTTCAAATAAGAAGGCTGTGTATGGCCTTGAGTGGTCATGTAATGCTACCTGCCAGTATCCTTCCATGAAATCTATGGAAATATGAAATTCTGCTTCATCAAAGTTAGATAACATCACTTCTGTACTCAGGGTTCTAACCCTTTCTGTCTCTTTGTGTTTATGGAGTGATCATGAATCTAAAACTAAATGAACACCTACCACAAGTCTCTTAAGTACCCACAACAGACCCTAAAAATGCATTGAGTTATGTTGCTGTCTATCTCCTTTCATATTTCATCTCTCACTGCAATTCGAAGGTTTATTGGTAGTGGATACGACTTGCAAAAGGAAAAAAACTGTGTCATCTTTTACTTTAAACTTACAGAAGTATTCCTTCATTAGTCCCAAGTTATCTGTGACCACATCTTTATGTTTTAACAGAATACCTTCTAATTAAGATTTCTGTTCTTCTGGCACTACAGGTGATTCTCTTGCTATCAATTTAATGCCAACTCCTCTTGATTTAATACTTCCCTTCTTTTTCTTGTTTATTTTCATCTGTTGCAATAATATCAGTAAACACAACTAAATGAATATGCTCCTCTGATGATGGGCCTTGCTTAGATTTCAATGGATTACTTTGGAAAGCTATGCTAGCTACCTTTTTACCTATTTTCCACACAAATATTTTCTGGTTGAAATCCAATCGATAATAATTATCAAGTAACCAATCTTATCCTAACAGGATCTATGGCACTAGCAACAATGTTTGATGGAAGTTCCACTTTTTAATCGTAACTGGTAGTCATGTTTCTTTTTTAATTTGCTTCCCTTTATTACAGGTGGTTCCGGTAACACACACTCCCATTACTGGTACTAGGAGGCAACAATATTTCTTCCTCATTAGCGCTAGCCATGGTGTAAGATTAATGATATTTTATGCACAGAATATAGGTGAACATCAACTTTATTTCCAAAAATGTCACTCACTACTATTGGTTTACAATGTTCTCCCTTAGCTGTTACTTTTCCTTCTTTAAACAACTACTCAAGAATAGGTCTCAGCCATGTGAGGATTACTGTCTTCTCTGAATGAGGGCCTACTATTCTATTATTAGTTTGGCATGGATCTTAGTGTCAAATCTTTTTCCTGAACTTTAGGGTGAATTTTACAGCAATTCATCCACAAGGCTTTAATGTAGCAAAAATTATGTTTATATCTTTTTTAGTAATAGGTCAAATTTCGGACAACTTTTTCCATAATGAATCATATTTCGACCAAATTTTTTTCCAGAAATCCAAATGTTTGTCGTATTTTTAAGTACACAAGAATATAAACACGAAAATTTTACTCACATGACAATGTTTGAGGTAATGTTGTCACAATTAAACACAATTACTACAAAGATTTATTTATCGGGTTTATAGTAGACAAGCAGTGTAACACATTATGTAGTCCGTTCACTGATATAAAGATTGTTGCACAGAGTCTACAAAACATTCTCGAAGCCAACAAGGGTGGCTTCTGGCACAATAAACATAGCACAAGTAGTCGCCCCATTCAGTTTGAATACAAACTTAGTCCTATTCGACGAAACCAGGGGAGAAATTCTTCAGCAATGACAAGGAAATATTATTTTATAAACTATATGAAGTTAAGGTTAATGGGGGAAATGGCTTTAACGTGTAAAAACACTGCAACACCTCCAAACACAGTAGCTGCACGAAGATAAGTGCTGAGAAGGACAGCAGACGAACGCTGTTATTTGAGTAGACATGTCCATCTTCAGAGGTGCAAGAACTTGTTTAAGATGGTGGTGTCTTGCAATGTCCTATTGGAGAAGCTGAAGAATCCCCACTTCAGACAATTCTTGAAGTACAAAATAAATCCAGTTCCAGATGAAGCTACGCTGAGAAACGACTATTTATCTGTGTGCTACGAGGAAGTGCTCGACAAAATACGAACTAAAGTTGTTGACCAAGAGATTAGGGCGTCTATCGGAAATCATCAATTTGGATAGGGGTTAAATTGTAAATACTTTTGTTGGTGTCCTTAAAGTTGACGGACCTGGAGAAATGTTTCTCCTAAGGGTGTGAAGCTCTCAGCAGAATAAACAGCTCGACAACTGCCTTTGCGTTTGACAACTCAATGAAGCTACTGTCACTGTTGGTGTGAATAGAGACCAATAAATGGTGCTTCATACATGGCTGTAGCAGCCTACAGACTTCAGAGTCTCTATCCCAGTGTGGCACACATCATTTGCCTTGCACACGCATTGTACAGAGCTGTAGAAGAGGTGAAATTAAATTGCACTGATGTGAGCCAACCGATCTCCTCTAGCAAGAAAATCTATGTGAAAGCTCCACTAAGAGTACAAAAATTAAAGAACAGGGAGCTTCCCTCCATTTCCCCCTCAGCTTGTACTTACACAATGAGGTTCTTGGGTTAATGTTGTTGAGTATTACTGTACCTATTACACCAAAACAAGACGATCTTTTCTGAGCCTGATAGTGATTAATAAAGTGCTATCAGAACTGCCAAAGAGTTCTTTACAGATACGTTGTCTCTAAACTTGACATACATCAACGCGCTGTGTCATCCGAACAAGACACAGGTGCAAAGATGCGAGCTGGTGCCAGTGCCATAGAGACTCTCCACTTGCGCGAGTTCCACCTGCGCCACTGTCGGCGCTGAGCATGGAGGTAAGAATAGAGGGAGACGCCGTGATGTCACAGCTGTGAAGTTATGTGAAGCCGAGGGTAGCCATCTCAATCCGACCAAAACATTGCTGCTGTAAACTTGTGTGCATAGGCTTGTCGCTCACTTTTGGAAGGATTTTGCGCTATTATGGTGACTTGTGTGGTGTTCGGATGTACGAATCTTTCTGATTGTGATGCGAAATCGAAGGGAATAACATTTCATGTGTAAGTTGTCTCGTTAAGTGTGATTTTACAACTTCATTGTGAATGAACGTGTGCTACATCGGTACTTGTACTATAGCGTGTTTTTCTCCTGTAGATTTCCTAAAAATGAAAGTCGGAAAGCTCTGTGGGAGAATGCCGTGAGGAGGAAGAATTGGTGTGCGTCGAAATGGAGCACTATATGTTCTCAGCATTTCCGAGAAGAGGACATAGACCGAACTTCCGTTTCAACAGTAAGGCTCCGAGAAAATGCTGTACCATCAGTTTTCCCTACACACCCAAAACATTTGCAAAAGGTATGTTAATTCAAAGAATTAAATTCTTAGTTTTCAAGTTCACATTTCAGTATAATACGTACGTATCGTCGATAATCAAAGTGTTGAGTAACTCACTTTGTCTTCATGATGTACCAAATTAAAAGCTAACACTACATTAACTGTCCTAAACAGGACACTGTGTAGATTTGCCATTCTATGTACCTCATTTCAGTAAATATTGGTGGTAATGAAGAGTGTTTCCCAGTAGTGTAACGTAACTGAAATGTCCCAGCATGTATTACAAACAAGATGTATTTATGGGTCTTTGGAGGGAGGGTATAGCTAACTTAGTTTTCAGTTTCTATTATTTAGTTTGTGATACACGTTTATTACTGAATTAACAACATTGTATCGTTTACATTGAAGGCTAGCTGTTCGTAATATTACATTAAAAACTATTTTTAATCAGAAGAAATGCGGAATTTCGCCTTTACGAGATTTTATTTTAAACAAAAACTTTGAAACAACCAATCTGATGATGTTACATGCGTATATGGTGCAATTAGCGACTGTAATACACGCAGCGCTATAGCACACTGACAATGTTTTGGTCAGAGTGTCATGGCAGTGAGCCACGCCCCCATGGCTTCAAAACGTAGTACGGCTGGGATACGTAGCGCCATCTCCCCTTATTCTTACCTCCATGGCGCTGAGGGTAAAGATATCGACCTCGCCTCAGCCAATTGCTGACCGATTACCGTCCGCCAATGACCAGACGACAACGGAAAGAAGCCCGCTCGGACGATAGAAGAGCAGCTCTCGCCCACTTGTTTATAGATCATCGTCCAGGGCTGACTTGGACAGGGAACGTCATTTAGTGAACTCTTAAAAGTGAACAGACAGTTCTTGTAAAAATTTCATTTGCTATGTACTGTGAAGTTTACCTTCAATCATTTGCACTTAGCCATTGAGGGGCTCTTTTGTCTTATATTACATGCAGTATTGCAGACTTAATCATTCAACAAGTCACAAAGACAAGTAAACCTTTTTAACTCATTTGTGTGACTTTGTTGCTAATTTGTTGGAGTGTTGTTGAACCTTCATTCACCTATCCTGTCACCTGACCCTGGGGCACAGTTGTGTAATAGTGGCAGGGACAAATTGTCTTAGCGGTGTACTGCACCAGAAGCCATTCCACAAACTCTCAAACTTGGCCTGCCGTAACACGGTGGCAACTCGGCCTCCACAACAGTATTGACGAGCCCTTTACAAAACTGGTGATGTGAGTTTGCAAAACAACGCCAACTTTCCAGTGGTATCAAAAGGCATCACATGACTGTAAGCTGATGGTACTCAACTGTGTGATGCCCTGTCTATTGTGCAACACAAGCAAAGTGAGTTGCATTGAGCTCGTGTTCATCTGATCAATAAAGTGAACAACAAACTGCAAGGTGTTCTCCAGTCAATCAGCATATTAGTACTTACATTACTGTTCACACAACAATTTGACACTCGGCACGGTGGCTGATGGGAGCGACAGCTGCTGGAGATACCTTCACATCAGCCACCACACTAAGTGTCAACCAAGTTCCTGATGATGTTGTTTACATTACTAGAATGAATTGTCTATGCCTCGTTACTTCCTTGATTATTTCTCCTATTATTATTCCACATCCTTACTTCACAATACTTCGTATTACTTTTTCATTAAAATGTGTGTGGATACCTTTCTCTTCATTATTGTCTGGTTGGCAGTTGTCACCTTGTGCGTAGTCTCCTCATTCTTTGTTCAGTATATCAATACCTTTGATAAATGTCAATAAACAGTTTGCCGTCATCTGCTAAAATATTATATATCTTTCTTGACATAGTAAGGTATCCTCTGCACCAACACTTTAGTTACAGGCTGTCCTCTATAGGATTGTCCACGTATTTTGAGCTTTTTAGCTACCACTCAATATACAGGGTGTCCCAAAATAATGTGTACGCTCTTTGAAACAGAGAATATCGTTAATTACAGGAGACAGAAGTACAATTTTTATGGGTAATAATTAAGAAGGCGGTGAAAAACATAACAATGATTTCTTCTGTTTCAGGATTGTCAGCGAACATGGCGTTATCGTTTGAACAAAGGAAATGGATGCTATAGTGTTACTGGAAAACAGAGAATGTGAGTGTCGTATGCTGACATGTTGTTGTTGTTGTTGTGGTCTTCAGTCCTGAGACTGGTTTGATGCAGCTCTCCATGCTACTCTATCCTGTGCAAGCTTCTTCATCTCCCAGTACCTACTGCAACCTACATCCTTCTGAATCTGCTTAACGTATTCATCTCTTGGTCTCCCTCTACGATTTTTACCCTCCACGCTGCCCTCCAATGCTAAATTTGTGATCCCTTCATGCCTCAAAACATGTCCTACCAACCGATCCCTTCTTCTAGTCAAGTTGTGCCACAAACTTCTCTTCTCCCCAATCTTATTCAATACCTCCTCATTAGTTACGTGATCTACCCACCTTATCTTTAGCATTCTTCTGCAGCACCACATTTCGAAAGCTTCTATTCTCTTCTTGTCCAAACTAGTTATTGTCCATGTTTCACTTCCATACATGGCTATACTCCATACAAATACTTTCAGAAATGACTTCCTGACACTTAAATCTATACTCGACGTTAACAAATTTCTCTTCTTCAGAAACGATTTCCTTGCCATTGCCAGTCTACATTTTATATCCTCTCTACTTTGACCATCATCAGTTATTTTACTCCCCAAATAGCAAAACTCCTTTACTACTTTAAGTGTCTTATTTCCTAATCTAATTCCCTCAGCATCACCCGATTTAATTTGACTACATTCCATTATCCTCGTTTTGCTTTTGTTGATGTTCATCTTATATCCTCCTTTATAGACACTGTCCATTCCGTTCAACTGCTCTTCCAAGTCCTTTGCTGTCTCTGACAGAATTACAATGTCATCGGCGAACCTCAAAGTTTTTACTTCTTCTCCATGAATTTTAATACCTTCCCCGAATTTTTCTTTTGTTTCCTTTACTGCTTGCTCAATATACAGATTGAATAACATTGGGGAGAGGCTACAACCCTGTCTCACTCCTTTCCCAACCACTGCTTCCCTTTCATGCCCCTCGACTCTTATAACTACCATCTGGTTTCTGTACAAATTGTAAATAGCCCTTCGCTCCCTGTATTTGACCCCTGCCACCTTCAGAATTTGAAAGAGAGTATTCCCGTTAACATTGTCAAAAGCCTTCTCTAAGTCTACAAATGCTAGAAATGTAGGTTTTCCTTTTCTTAATCTTTCTTCTAAGATAAGTCGTAAGGTTAGTATTGCCTCGCGTGTTCCAACGTTTCTACGGAATCCAAACTGATCTTCCCCGAGGTCTGCTTCTACCAGTTTTTCCATTCGTCTGTAAAGAATTCGCATTAGTATTTTGCAGCTGTGACTTATTAAACTGATAGTTCAGTAATTTTCACATCTGTCAACACCTGCTTTCTTTGGGATTGGAATTATTATATTCTTCTTGAAGTCTGAGGGTATTTTGCCTGTCTCATACATCTTGCTCACCAGATGGTAGAGTTTTGTCAGGACTGGCTCTCCCAAGGTTGTCAGTAGTTCTAATGGAATGTTGTCTACACCGGGGTCCTTGTTTCGACTCAGGTCTTTCAGTGCTCTGTCAAACTCTTCACGCAAAATCATATCTCCCATTTCATCATCATGTACATCCTCTTCCATTTCCATAGTATTGTCCTCAAGTACATCGCCCTTGTATAAACCCTCTATATACTCCTTCCACTTTTCTGCCTTCCCTTCTTTACTTAGAACTGGGTTGACATCTGAGCTCTTGATATTCATACAAGTGGTTCTCTTCTCTCCAAAGGTCTCTTGAATTTTCCTGTAGGCAGTATCCATCTTACCCCTAGTGAGACAAGCCTCTACATCCTTACATTTGTCCTCTAGCCATCCCTGCTTAGCCATTTTGCACTTCCTGCCGATCTCATTTTTGAGACGTTTGTATTCCTTTTTGCCTGCTTGATTTACTGCATTTTTATATTTTCTCCTTTCATCAATTAAATTCAATATTTCTTCTGTTACCCAAGGATTTCTATTAGCCCTCGTCTTTTTACCTACTTGATCGTCTGCTGCCTTCACTACTTCATCCCTCAGAGCTACCCATTCTTCTTCTACTGTATTTCTTTCCCCCATTCCTGTCAATTGTTCCCTTATGCTGTGAAACTCTGTACAACCTCTGGTTCTTTCAGTTTATCCAGGTCCCATCTCCTTAAATTCCCACCTTTTTGCAGTTTCTTCAGTTTCAATCTGCAGTTCATAACCAATAGATTGTGGTCAGAATCCACATCTGCCCCTGGAAATGTCTTACAATTTAAAACCAGGTTCCTAAATCTCTGTCTTACCATTATATAATCTATCTGATACCTTTTAGTATCTCCGCGATTCTTCCAGGTATGCAACCTTCTTATATGGTTCTTGAACCAAGTGTTGGCTATGATTAAGTCATGCTCTGTGCAAAATTCTACAAGGCGGCTTCCTCTTTCATTTCTTCCCCCCAACCCATATTCACCTACTATGTTTCCTTCTCTCCCTTTTCCTACTGACGAGTTCCAGTCACCCATGACTATTAAATTTTCGTTTCCCTTCACTACCTGAATAATTTCTTTTATCTCGTCATACGTTTCATCTATTTCTTCATCATCTGCAGAGCTAGTTGGCGTATAAACTTGTACTACTGTAGTAGGCATGGGCTTTGTGTCTATCTTGGCGACAATAATGCGTTCACTATGCTGTTTGTAGTAGCTAATCCGCATTCCTATTTTTTTATTCATTATTAAACCTACTCCTGCATTACCCCTATTTGATTTTGCATTTATAACCCTGTAATCACCTGTCCAAAAGTCTTGTTCCTCCTGCCACCGAACTTCACTAATTCCCACTTTATCTAACTTTAACCTATCCATTTCCCTTTTTAAATTTTCTAACCTACCTGCCCGATTAAGGGATCTGACATTCCTCGCTCCGATCCGTAGAACGCCAGTTTTCTTTCTCCTGATAACGACATCCTCTTGAGTAGTCCCCGCCTGGAGATCTGAATGGGGGACTATTTTACCTCCGGTATATTTTACCCAAGAGGACGCCATCATCATTTAATCATACAGTAAAGCTGCATGTCCTCGGGAAAAATTGGAGACATTGGAGAGCTGAATTTGGAATACCACCACCAACAAGAGTAACAATTCTAATAATCAGAGATAAGTTTGAAATCGAAGAAACAGTGCAGAATGAGAAGAAGAGAAATAGTGGACGAAAGAGAAGTTCAACAGACAATGAGGGTTTTGATGCAGTAATCCAGGCATACACACGATCCCCGAAGAAATATGTGAGGCAATGCTCTCATGGGACTGGGATCTGCAGAAGCAGGGGTCATACAATTTTGCCATCTCAGAACTTTAAGCCTTACATTCCAAGACTTCTCCATGCTCTTAACGAGGATGATCCTGATAGGCGAAGCGAATTTTGTGAGTGGCACATTAACAGATGTGAAGAAGAGCAATGTTTCCAAGATCGAATTATTTGGTCAGATGATGCGACGTTTGAACTTGATGGAGCAATTAACAACCATAATTGCGTGTACTGGGCCAGGGAGAATCCATACGTAACTGAGCAAAGGCATGTTAATCTACTAGGAGTAACAGTCTGGTGTGGTCTGTCTTCTAGAGTGTTAATCAGGCTGTACTTCTTCAACAACACTGTCACGGGTGACTCGTACTTGGAAATGTTGTAAATGATAACTCCTGGTCTTAGCGTTGTGTCTGGAATGGAAGATTATTACTTTCAACAGGATGGGGCGCCACCTCACTTTCACCTGGATGTGAAGACATTTCTCAATCATACATTCCGTACCACATGGATAGGACGAAGATGGAGTGTGGAGTATCCCACTCAATCTCCAGATTTAACTCCTCTAGACTTCTTTCTTTGGGGTACTCTCAAGAATACAGTTTACACTGTGAGACCACACACATTGGATGACCTTAGAGAGCAAATTAAACAAGTCTGTGCTGCTATTCCGTTGGAAACAATAACATTGGCATGTCGCTCAGTTGTAAGTCTTTGTCGATAGTGTATTGCGATGGACAGACACCACTTTGAACATTTACCATCTTAAGTCGGGCCATGAGGCACCTAGTACCACTAAAATTGTATTTCTAACCCCTTTCATTAAAGAGATGTTCAGTTTCAAAGAATGTATACATTATTTTGGGACATTCTGTATTTCTTATAACTACCAGGATGCCAACTATTACTATAATATTTTGGGCCAAATAACTCTAGCATTAACTTTTCCTGTGTGCTGGACAACCAGTACTTCTTAAACATTTCCTGAATATCATTCCAAGAAGGGAATTCTTCGAATGACCAGTTCCTCATTTAGCATCATCCTCTTCCAAATAACTCAGGGAAAAATCAGTTTTTTGGATTCATCACAACACTTAAGCAGGGACTTATAAAATATCTTTAAAAACATGTAGAATGTACATCTGCCTCTGGGTTTAACTTAATACCTCCAGTTTCAATATTTGCATAAGTAGTATCCAATTTATTATTAAAGTCAGATTTTAATTCTGCAAAAATCTTGAATAGCTCTTCCATCTCATATTGGCATATGGTAAAACCATAACGAGTTTGCACCTAATATTCTACTGCTGCTAACTTGAGGCTAAACAAGTGCTGTATCGTTATAAGAGGCATAGGGGAAAGCTAGTGTGCAGGGGTTTACTCCAATTCACTACTACCAATGTCACATCATCATAACATCTGTGCTTAACATACAAAGGATTACACCATAATATAATTGTGACATTAAATCTAAAATAAATGCTCCAAACTTGATCAGTGTAGGCTTAAGTATATTATTTTTAACATTTTAAGGTCTCAGAATGATCAAATGAATATGAAGGGCTTATTTCAATAGTCGTACAAGTACATTTTTGTTCATTCTGAGATGCAGAGTCCTAAAATTAAATGAGCGCTGAAAAATCTGCAGTTGAGATACCAGAAATATTCAATTATACTATTGAAATAAGCCCTCCATATGTCAGGCAAAATATACGACCTTAAGAAAAAATAGTGGCACTAAATAATAGAACTAGAGAGCTAAAAACTGGTCATAATATACAAATGCACATCATGTACATCACAATCAAAAGTTATTTGGGTTTTTATGAAAAATTAAAGGCTCTAAATACTAGACTTAGAAACATCCTCAGTAAGATGTAAACTTCTTCTATATGTAGCACCAATAAGTTACCTCTTTTGGTTTTCAAATTATTTACTAAAAACCAAATTTGAAATGAAGTCCTTACTCATAATTGATTATCATTTGTATTTGTAATAGAAGGTTGTACTTACAGTACGCGATTGCAATAGTGCAGTAATACAGCTATAGCAAGTTTCGGGACAGTTCATAAATAACTATGAGAACAAGGAATCTTAAAAAGGCAGTTCAGAGGTCATGTTCTACTGTCGATTCCGCTTTAAAAAATTGTAGCCAGCTAAAACATTTTAATAACTAAACCAAACTTAATTCTATTTATATACAAATTGAGAAGATTACAAATTGTTAAACAATTATTATTAATTAATACGTGTCCGAGAAATGGGCCTTTTAGATTCTGACCCTGTCCCTAGGACGACTGATAGCAGATGTTCCCTTTGGTGGTCCACTGTGGCCATATATAAATATGGCCTGAGAGGCAGTTAGGAGAGACACTTTGAACCAGGATATCAATATGTTCATGTCAGTCAAATGCCTGCTTGCCTGGTGTCTTGGACGACGTCAGAGCTTGGCAGAGTTGAATGCGATTTTCCATAAAAGCTGGAAGTGAACCTGTGAAGATATTCCACTATCCTGGTTCCCTTAAATTTCACAGAAGTAACTGTGTGTCGCCCACAATGCTGACAAAACCACGTGGCAAGTGAGGAAGTTATTTTTCCGCTATATTGGCAAGGAAGTAACTTTTGGTGATTAGAAATCAGGGTGATATACCATTTTACTTGGAAGTTCCCACAGTGGTCATCTCTGCACTGTTAATAGTGCTGTTTCTGAAACGATTATTATTATTATTATTATTATTATTATTATTATTATTTCCTTCACTTTCTCAGACGTTAAGTCCGGTTAAAAATGGAGTGACGCGGACCTTGATCAAGCGTCACTTCCTTTTAACTGTACGGTATGTGTTATATTGCATTTAGGAACTTTCGGGTAATTGAACATGTATCAATAATTACGGATTTCTGTAGTTGTATATATATGTTTGGATGTAGCTGTATTGCATTGATGTACTGGTGGATATTGTGTGGTATGACTCGTGTAGTTGATAGTATAATTGGTATGATGTCAACTTTATCCTGATGCCACATGTCTTTGACTTCCTCAGCCAGTTGGATGTATTTTTCAATTTTTTCTCCTGTTTTCTTTTGTATATTTGTTGTATTGGGTATGGATATTTCGATTAGTTGTGTTAATTTCTTCTTTTTATTGGTGAGTATGATGTCAGGTTTGTTATGTGGCGTTGTTTTATTTGTTATAATGGTTCTGTTCCAGTATAATTTGTATTCATCATTCTCCAGTACATTTTGTGGTGTATACTTGTATGTAGGAACATGTTGTTTTAAAAGTTTATGTTGTAAGGCAAGCTGTTGATGTATTATTTTTGTGACATTGTCATGTCTTCTGGGGTATTCTGTATTTGCTAGTATTGTACATCCACTTGTGATGTGATCTACTGTTTCTATTTGTTGTTTACAAAGTCTGCATTTATCCGTTGTGGTATTGGGATCTTTAATAATATGCTTGCTGTAATACCTGGTGTTTATTGTTTGATCCTGTATTGCAATCATGAATCCTTCTGTCTCACTGTATATATTGCCTTTTCTTAGCCATGTGTTGGATGCGTCTTGATCAATGTGTGGCTGTGTTAGATGATACGGGTGCTTGCCATGAAGTGTTTTCTTTTTTCAATTTACTTTCTTCGTATCTGTTGATGTTATGTGATCTAAAGGGTTGTAGAAGTTGTTATGAAATTGCAGTGGTGTAGCCGATGTATTTATATGAGTGATTGCCTTGTGTATTTTGCTAGTTTCTGCTCGTTCTAGAAAGAAATTTCTTAAATTGTCTACCTGTCCATAATGTAGGTTTTTTATGTCGATAAATCCCCTTCCTTCTTCCTTTCTGCTTAATGTGAATCTTTCTGTTGCTGAATGTATATGATGTATTCTATATTTGTGGCATTGTGATCGTGTAAGTGTATTGAGTGCTTCTAGGTCTGTGTTACTCCATTTCACTACTCCAAATGAGTAGGTCAGTATTGGTATGGCATAAGTATTTATAGCTTTTGTCTTGTTTCTTGCTGTCAATTCTGTTTTCAGTATTTTTGTTAGTCTTTGTCTATATTTTTCTTTTAGTTCTTCTTTAATATTTGTATTATCTATTCCTATTTTTTGTCTGTATCCTAGATATTTATAGGCATCCGTTTTTTCCATCGCTTCTATGCAGTCGCTGTGGTTATCCAATATGTAATCTTCTTGTTTAGTGTGTTTTCCCTTGACTATGCTATTTTTCTTACATTTGTCTGTTCCAAAAGCCATACTTATATCATTGCTGAATCCTTCTGTTATCTTTAGTAATTGATTGAGTTGTTGATTTGTTGCTGCCAGTAGTTTTAGATCACCCATGTATAGCAAATGTGTGATTTTGTGTGGGTATGTTCCAGTAATATTGTATCCATAATTTGTATTATTTAGCATGTTGGATAGTGGGTTTAGAGCAAGGCAGAACCAGAAAGGACTTAATGAGTCTCCTTGGTATATTCCACGCTTAATCTGTATTGGCTGTGATGTGATATTATTTGAATTTGTTTGGATATTAAGTGTGGTTTTCCAATTTTTCATTACCATGTTTAGGAACTGTATCAATTTAGGATCTACTTTGTATAGTTCCAATATTTGTGGTAACCATGAGTGGGGTACACTATCAAAAGCTTTTTGGTAAACAATGTATGCGTAGTGTAGCGACCTTTGTTTAGTTTTAGCTTGATATGTCACCTCT
The DNA here is from genome assembly GCF_021461395.2 of Schistocerca americana. NCBI lineage: Eukaryota > Metazoa > Arthropoda > Insecta > Orthoptera > Acrididae > Schistocerca > Schistocerca americana. The sequence goes on along the minus strand of NC_060125.1, from coordinate 12,318,852 downwards.
GCATCTATTATCAGTTGCTCTTTACACCCTCGTGCTCCTTTGCAACAGCCTTTTTGTTCTTCATTTATAATTTTGTTCTGTGTTGTATGTGTCATTAATTTCTGTTTAATGACTGAAGTTAATATTTTGTATATTGTTGGTAGGCATGTTATGGGCCGATATTTAGCTGGGTTCGCTGTGTCTGCTTGATCTTTAGGTTTCAGATATGTTATTCCGTGTGTAAGTGTATCAGGGAATGTGTATGGGTCTGCAATGTAATGGTTAAATAATTTATTTAATAATTTAAATAAATTTAAATAAATTTAAATAAATTTAAATAATTTATATAAAAACAAAGATGAGGTGACTTACCGAACAAAAGCGGTGGCAGGTCGATAGACACACAAACAAACAAACACAAACACACACACAAAATTCAAGCTTTCGCAACAAACTGTTGCCTCATCAGGAAAGAGGGAAGGAGAGGGGAAGACGAAAGGAAGTGGGTTTTAAGGGAGAGGGTAAGGAGTCATTCCAATCCCGGGAGCGGAAAGACTTACCTTAGGGGGAAAAAAGGACAGGTATACACTCGCACACACGCACATATCCATCCACACATACAGACACAAGCAGACATATTTAAATATGTCTTTAAATATGTCTGCTTGTGTCTGTATGTGTGGATGGATATGTGCGTGTGTGCGAGTGTATACCTGTCCTTTTTTCCCCCTAAGGTAAGTCTTTCCGCTCCCGGGATTGGAATGACTCCTTACCCTCTCCCTTAAAACCCACTTCCTTTCGTCTTCCCCTCTCCTTCCCTCTTTCCTGATGAGGCAACAGTTTGTTGCGAAAGCTTGAATTTTGTGTGTGTGTTTGTGTTTGTTTGTGTGTCTATTGACCTGCCAGCGCTTTTGTTCGGTAAGTCACCTCATCTTTGTTTTTATATATATTTTTTCCCACGTGGAATGTTTCCTTCCATTATATTGGTTAAATAATTTAGTTAGATGTGAATGAATTGAGGTGAACTTCTTTAACCAGAAATTTGCTATTTTATCATTTCCAGGGTCTTTCCAATTGTGAGTAGAATTAATTGCTTGGGTGACTTCATGTTGCAAAATTATCACTTCAGGCATTTGTGGTATCATTTTGTATGTGTATGTTTCTGCTTGTATCCATCGTGCATGCCTGTTATGTTGTACCGGGTTTGACCATATGTTGCTCCAGAAGTGTTCCATGTCTGTTATGTTTGGTGGATTGTTTATTTTAATGTGTGTGTTATCTATTGTCTGGTAAAATTTCTTTTGGTTTGTGTTGAATGTTTGGTTTTGTTTCCTTCTATTTTCACTTTTTTTGTATCTTCTGAGTCGTTTGGCTAATGCTTGTAATTTCTGCTTCTTTTCGTCTAATTGCTCTGTCGCTTCTTGTTGTGAGATTTTACTCAACCTTTTTCGTTTTCTTTCCGAGATTTCATTTCTTATAAATTGTGTTAGCTGTCCGATGTCTTTTCTCAGTTTTTCTATTTTGATCTGTAGCCTGTGTTGCCATGCTGGTTTTGTGGGTTTCTTCTGTGTGTTTGTTGGTTCTGATCTCTGCCTAGTGTGTATATTTAGTGTAGTGAGTGCTCCTATATAAACCAGTAGTTGTAACTCTTCCATAGTTGTGTTTTCATTTATTTTGTTGTGTATGATTGTGTTGATAGTTTTTATTGTTGTTTCGACTTGTGGGTTATTTGGTGGTCTATGCAAGAATGGTCTAATGTCTGTATTTGTGTCTTTGTATTCTATATATGTTAGCTGAAATTTTTCTTCTATATCTAACATCTGTGTCACTTCGTGTTCTATTTGTGCTTGTTCTGTTGGCTGTCTTAAGATTTCGTTTTCCTCTAATTGTTTAATTGGTGCGTGTTGTTCTTTGTTTGTTTGCTCTGGGATGTTTGAGTCCATTACTGTATTTTCTTCTTCTTCTTCTGATTGCACATTATTTTGTTCCAGTATTTGTTGTACTTGTTGTTTGATGTTTTCTAATTCTGACTGGGGTATCCTGTTATTTTTTATTATTACACAGATCTGATCAGCTAGTCGTTGTTCTGTTAAAAATTTTAATTCTGGGTATCTGGTAATAAATGTTGTGTATACTTGTGATCTGTATCCAGTTGTGTTGGTTCCTAGGTTTGTTGCTTGGTAATAACAGATTAACTTCATCTGACCATCTCGTCCTCTGTCTTTGTTTTCCTTCTAGGGTGGTTGCAGGAAGCATATCCTGCAAAACACCTCTATTTGGATTTAAATCATTTTCCAGTTGGCTAGCAGTGTCGTTACCATTATTATTATTATTATTATCAGGGATATTATTATATTTTGTACATGTGAACTTTTACAGAATATAGCAATCAGTTAAAACTCAAAAGTTTTACTAATAGTCGTAGTTCCTGATCCTGCTGTGTAAACAGCAAAGAGGCACATTTTCTTTCAGTGAGCATAAAGAGGAATCTGGACTTGCAGACTGGAAATTATGCTCAGTATGTTCTCCACTACTTTCTGCCAGACTGCAAAAGTAGTTTCCAGGCTCTTGTAAATATCAAAGGAAGGTGTAAAGCATGCACACAAAATTTAAGTGCTTATTCATAACTACATAACAAAAGAAATGACCATTTGAATATTTACCCGCGACCCCATGAACTGTCAAGCTGGCGTATATATATTTCGTTCAACGTCTCTGTTTTTGGATGTAGACACTTTTAAATTATTTCACAGTAGGTACTACTGTCACAAAAAAGTAGTATGAATTAAGTACAGCTCACCACAGTTGCTGTGCAGCATGGTGTGTAGCGGACACTGATGGCGAGCTGGATCACTGTGCCAGGTGGACTCCATTGCTTCTCAATTCTATGACATAGTTGTGGAACCAATGAAACAGTTTTAGTCCTTAGAAATTGTGATTGACGATCTTCCCACTCATTCTTCAACAGCAGAGTTGATGGCTTTAATAATTACTCATCAACCAAGCAGGTATTCTAAAGTTTCTTTATTGAATTGCTGGTAATGGCTCGTGTGCTACTATAATCTCAACTATTGGTCACATAGTTAAGAACAACAACAATATTTTTCGATGAAACCCCCTTCAAAATCGTTATTTTTTCCTGGGTTTCTGTTTATTTTTCTTATTCAGATTTACAGCACAGAAGTAGTCTGGGCTCTTCAATGAGTTGTCAGGATGAAGTGTTTTCTCTTTTGTGAGACAGTATGTTTAGATTACGGCCATTATTTCAATTTCTGATCTACTTCTTTATTGAGTGTTCTGACAATCATGTAATTCTTCTTTAATGTGGACTAATTCCCCACTGCACCTCCTCAGGTGGTGGAAGCTGTAAACTTTGTTAATTAATTATTAATTAAGATCAACCGCTACACAATTCTCATATTCTTCAAGTTTAAGATAGACCTTCTCTTTCAGCCACTTTAGTGAGACCTGTGGTACCTATGAAGGTAATATACTAAAACGTCTTGTAACTAGACACTTGTAACTACACTGCGTTTTCTCTAGTTGTTTGTGTATCTGTTTTTAATATTTGATAAGTATTATGTTTGTGCACAGGCTGCCTTAGGCTATACTGGTGGTGGTTTTCTTTTAAAGCAAAGGGACAACTCTGTATGAAGAGACATGTAACTATTAATACAATTTACTGTTTGGAATTAGGCCCACAAGATGTTTCAGTTATGGAAACAGCTAATGCTCTACTTCTGCTACATTTTTTTTTCTCCAGGAGAATCACCCCACCCAACAAAACCAAATCTTATGTAAAAGTGAAAGAATGCACAATATGAACAAATGTACAGTTTTTCAGAAAGACATTTATGTAGTTTACTCAACAGATAAAATCTGCATCCATATACATGCCAAGTAGTTTACCAGATATTCATTGGCATTAAACCAAGTATTTGATAACTTGAAGGACTCACCGTTTTGTAGTTTCAGTTTGTTCACATCTTTTCCAGAATTTGCAGTCATTGTGTCATCTGCATCATGTACAGATATACATGACAAATTACTCTGAAGATCATTAACAAACATTGCAAATGACAGTGACTGAAGAATTGATCCTTAGGCAAAGGTTCCAAGTCGTGGATGCCATAATGCCTTGGTATCTCCAGTTTACTAAATCAAATACATTAATCAGATCAGCTAGAGTGCCTTCAGTAGATGTTTTTGATTCAAAAGAAGCTTGCACGAAAGAAATAACATTTTCACATCTTTGAATATGAACCATTGGGGCCTGAAACCACACTGAGACCTAGTGAATTATAAACAGTGTGTATAAAAACAATCATCTGATTTCGCACATCAACATTTCTGAAACTAAAAATAAAATATACAATGAACTTTGTTTTTTGATGAATGGGATACTCAAAAAGTTTTTTCAACTTAAAAGGTCATATTTTTTTTATTAAAGTTGGGTATGGGAGTGAACATCTTGTAGCAATCACTTGGGAACATCCAGTATGCTAATGAGGAAGTTATCTGCTTGAGACAGCATTCATTTTAAAATCATTTTTGAATGAGTAACATCAATTTTGAAATCTTTTTTGAGCTATATTTGTGGCTCTGTAGCAAGATCTAGTACACGTATGCAAGCTGTCATGCCACCTCACATTAAATTAGAAGTAACACTGACACATCTGGCAAACTGATGTCACTGCAATATTTGTATATGTTTCTTTCACTGGTGCAGCACTTATTTTGTAATCAGAATTTATAAAGCTGTGGAGAAAAGTAATCACTCAGTAACAGCGCCAATATGAACACTGTCATATTTGCATAGGATTTTAATGATGGACAAGAGTAGTTTTAATTCTCTAAAGTTAAAAATAAACTTCTATTTCGCCATAATACTTACACTCAATGACTAAAGCAAGACCTTATTATCACTATACTGAAATAAAAAATACCTTTACAGTATTGAGTGTTCTGCTGTAATATGAACTTCGACAAGTCCATTCTGTCAGTAACGATACTGTTTAATCATTTCGTCGCTTTGAAAGATGATATGTTACTCTGATACAAATAAATGATTATAAAGAGTTGTTGAATGTTAAAAGATGTCCCTGTCACATAGTTTAAGAATATTTTGTCACTTTAGAAGGTATTCATTAACTTAGTTGAAGAACAAGCACATTATTTTGGTATGATACTAACTTTTCATGTAAATAAACAAACAATTCTAGATCTGTGCTGTTGAATGAATCAGAGTAGAATGAGAGCAGATCCACTAATCATAGTTGCTGAAACTTGTAGATGATGGTGGAGGAGGTAGAACGCCACTTAACTTTCAAAAGTTAGGTGTAAGTTGGTATAACAACATGCAAATTGCATGTTTCCACACGTATGTTGAATTATGGGAGTGGTAGCAGGGGATCTACTTGTAAGAAATTCATGCCAGTAGAAACCCAGCTTTAGAGCCAGGTATGGACTTCTGATTACCAAGAGCAGGGGAACTGGCCTTTGTAGCATTGTGACAACAAAATGAAAGATTAAATTTGTGTTAAGTAACATTAACATCATAGATAGCTTTTTCACACTTTCTGCTTCTACCTAATTTTATGTTAATGATAATCCAAAGAGATGGGATAGAGACCATGATGTGGAATATGAACTAGAAATAATTAAAAATACAGAAACATTATAATTAAAGTTCAACTTTCAAACCACTGTAGAAATAACACCACTGGTCAGAATAACTTCAAATTGATATGGAATATTATCGGAGAAGGGGGAAAACTTATGGCAGAAGAAAAACAAATAGTTACAAAATGTAGCAAAAGAGGGCGCTGTAAGCATCATGATTTAATAGTGGTCAACTAAAAATGAAGAATGAATCATACAACGATACCTAAGGTGTATGTTTGACTTTAAACAAACTGTACTACTCAGTGTGCATGGGTGTACAGTTGTGATACTGTTAGTTAAGTAAGCCCATCCACCATGGCAAGGTC